>NW_026068107.1:1715763-1730719 GCF_014885135.2 Alexandromys fortis
GGATCCCTGGATTCTGGTGATGTCATGTTGCCTTTCATGTTGTTGGAGGAAGTCTTGCATTGGCGCCTTCCCATCTCCTCCTTCAAATGGAGCCAGGAGAGGCCTGGTGTCTTGGTCCAGTCTTTGCTGTGACTGAGTCTCTGGGTGTATCTCTTCAGTGTAGAAGCAGTGCCCGTCCTGTCGAGCTGGAACTCCTCAGCACCCAAACATGGACAACTGGTGGTCCAATGACCCGCGGACAAAAAGGAGGAACTTGGGGGGCAGGGCAGGGACGAGTAGAACACAGGACTACCCTGCCTCACAAGTTGAAGGTGCACGTGCTCCCTTTCAGGGGTCTTTGAGGCCTGACATGTAGGCAGGCACTCACTGCTCTTGGTTGGAAGCCTTAGTGTAGGAGCAGAAAACTGTTCCTGAGCAAAGGACCTTGCAGAGAATGCAGGCTTGGGGGCAGGGGTCTTGTGTAAGAAAGACAGCCCTGCAGAAGTAGCTGAGGGAGGGGGGTTTGTGCTCTCTTCCGAGACTATCGCCCCTGGGTAGCACAGACTCACCCGTCCAGATGGAACTCTTCAGCACCTAAACAGGGCTGCCTGGTAGCCCAATGATCCAGGGACAGAAGGAAGGACGGGGCAGGCAGTGCGGGATCCAGGAGAGCACAGGAGCCCCTGGAGCCCAGGCTGAGGATGCAGGGCTCTCTTACTGAGGACCTTGAGGCTCACTGCTCTCTCTTAGGAATTCTCAAGGATAACCCCAGCTAAAACTCCTAGGGATAGTGGAGAGGGTATCTGAAAGGGCCTTACCCTTTAATCAGATTAATGGCTATCCTAATTTTTTATCATAGAACCTACATCTAGTCTCTGATGGAAGAAGATACAGTGACCCACAGCCTAGTGAGAGTTCACAGACTATGGACTGACAGCCAGAAAGCCTGTATAGCGCCAAACTAGACCCGCTGAATATGGGTGTTGATTATGTAGCTTGATCTGTTCGGGTGGCTGGCAGTGACACCAGGACCTATGCCAGGTGCATGATCTGGCTTTTGGGAGCCCATTCCCTGTGGAGGGATACTTTGCTCATCCTAAATATGGGGGCATTAAGACTTGGCCCTGCCTCAAGTTGGTATGCCAGACTTTATTGACTCGCCAAGGAAGGTCTTATCCCCTCTGAGGAACAGATGGGGAATGGGAAGGAAGGAGATGGGGGGGCAGGAGAATGGGAGAAAAGGGGAAATAGGGTTGATATGTAAAATGAAAAGTAATTTTTTAATAAAAAAGAAAAAAGATAAAAAGAAGTAGAACAAAAATCCCTGAAGCCTTTAGAAGAATGCTCAGCATTTTGAAGAAAGCCTGAGGAGGGTGGATAAGGGATAGGTGTTTCTAGGCAGAGAATCAGACAGAGGAAGATATTTTGAAATAAGGGAGATTATAAGGTGAAATAAATGGTCATCTTACAAATAATACATAGAATTCCGACAGGATGAAGGTAAACAAGGGTCATTGGGCTTGTCTAATAAGGTAGGTTTACTGAGTCCAGTGAGAGGAGAATGGTAGTGCTACTAGGGCAAAGGTCATGTGATAGCAGGCAAATAAAACTTTAGAATAGTCACAAGTCTTCCAAGATCCCAGACAATGAAGAGCAAACAGAGATCAGATAAGAGATCATGGAGGCATATGGCTTGGTAATTTAGTTATCTAGTCATTTAAGTTAGACAATTTCAACACAAAGGCAGGAAGAATGATCTGTATCCACTACATAGAGAGAGGTACATCTAAAGAAAGATGTGTTTTTGAAGAGTTTGCAGTATAAATAAGGCAATAAGGTAAAACATTTATGCGAATAATCATGAAGAAACATATTGATGAGTGAATATATCAACATAATATAAATAAAAAGCAATGGGAAAATGATCAATGATTTTTATAGTCAGTGAAACTTATAGAAAGACTGTTCAGGGAAGTTATGGTAGTTCCACAAAGCACTGTTGTCTGTCCATGAAAAACTTTTTATTATGAGCTAATGCATACTGATTCTAAGTCTTAAATATATCTTCAAACAAGAGCACAGGGAGTACTCCTACTATAATGTAGATGGTAGTGTTGAATGGAGATAGTTAATTCTGTTAATTATGCTTGATCATGCCCCCATCCTCAATCAATCCTTATGAGTCAGATCACTGGGCTTATATGGGGCAGATTATAGTTGTTTTTCCTAGTTATGTTAATGTGAACTCATCGCTGGAAATGTTCAAAAATCTCAGGTTTTGTTTTATTAATAGCTGTTAAATACGTGTGCAATAGCTAATTATTTTAAAAGTATATCTGACTTTAATAACAAGTACCTAAATATTTTAGTGTGTTTTGAATTTAGAACACACACACTCACACATACACATATTTATGCATGTATGTGTATACATAAGTGTGCTGGGAACAACCACAGGGTCTTGCACATGCCAGCCAAGTACTGTACCACCAAGCTACATCCATTGCTCAATAGTGAATGACACCATATTTTCAGGCTAAAATTCTATCTTTAGCAAGTACTGTATACACACACACACACACATATTTACTAGATTCTGATCTCTTATCTGTTTTTGAAAACAGTAACACAGAATACAAAATCTACTCATGTAGTTTACAGCTTGCATAATACGGTTGTAGTTGCTAATGGAGTTCATTTGTATTGGGACACCTAGAACATATGAGACACCATACTCAATGCTTTCTGTAAAGTGCCTCACTATTCCAAGAGAATTTGCCTTAGTTCTGTCACATATTTTATAGGCCTTATGAGAAGAATGCCCTTTGTTTTGGATTTCCTTTTCAAAACTATGTATTATGGAAGAACTAGAGTAATGGCTCAACAATTAAGAACCATTGAGCCTGGCAATGGAGGCACATGCCTTTAATCACAGCAGAGGCAGAGAAGTCTGTGGGTTCTAGGCCAGCCTGGTCTACAAAGTGGGTTTCAGAACAGGCAGGACTGTTATACAGAGAAATCATGTTTAAAAAAAAAGCACGAAGCAAAACAAAAGAAAAAAAAAGAAAAAGAAAGAAAATTTCTGCTCTTCCAGGATACCTGAGTTTAGTTCCCAGAACCCATATTGGACAGCTCACAGTCACCTGTAACTCCAGCTTTAGGACATCTAGCTCCCTCTTTTAATCTTTTATGGGCACCCCCACATGGGTAAAAATAAAGGATTTTTTAAATAAATATAATATTATATTTTTAAAAGCCATATGTAAAGAGAACAATTTAGGAAACTGCAAGAAACATCTTCTTCTAAACTGAAGAACAAGGTTGCTTGTTCTCCTTTTTGGAGCAGTGGTTGGAAAAAAAGAGAATGTAGTTAGTTTTATAGCAAAGAGGTGGAATTCCTATGACCCATTGTAAAAGATAAGTGTTTCGTAAGCTTGAGATTCTTCCACTGTAGGTAATGTATTGCTTACAATGATCCCCTCCATGTTATCGTATGGAATATAGGCTTTTTTGAGTTTGAGTCACCAACCCAAATACTGGTGCTCTGCATTGCCACTACTAGTTTACTGTTTATGAATTATGACCTGGAAGTCTCATGTCTTCTATAAGTATTCATGAAACCGGCAGACTGACTTGTTAGTTGAAAAATCCATCAAAATGTCAGACCTTACAATTCTGACGTTTGGAAGTATAATAACCCCATAAACCCAGTTGCTTTTACTACTGTTCTTATTTTTTATATACCAAAACCTGAGACGTAGTCACCTGGGCAAAGACCCGTTGTTAGGACACAATAGAGGAAAGATTTGAACCAAAATATCTGGTTCTACAAGCAAGTTTCTCAAGTACAGTTCATTTCATTGCCTAGAGTTAACTTCACATATTCCCTAACTGTACCATAAACCTTTTAGTCCTAGAAATAAGTGGATAATTCTGAATTGGAGATTAACAGTAGCATGCTAAAGGCTGGATATTTATGTCACCGGGAGATCAAAGCACTTGAGAAATTACTTGCTGTTCATACTTCCAACACATCCTTATTTATTTACATCATCTGTGAAATACAACATTATCTGTTTGACAAAGCATCTTAGAAAAAGCAAAAATCTCTAAACTCTTCGCAGCTTGACAAACTAAAAATATTTAACAGAATGAAAACACAAAGGGGATTTTTCTCAAATGACCTTGTATTTCTCCCAAAATCTTTTACAGCATAAATACTTTTTATTCTTACATTAGACTTTCATTTATGTTTCAATGTATATAACAAATACCTATCATTTTAATGATTATGTAGGACTTTTTTTATTGAATGACATCAATACATTTGTTAATTTGCCCTCATTTGGAGTTTCACTGCATTTATATTTCATGCTTGTACTTTTGTGTAGTTAGAATTTGTATTAGTCCAAACTGCCTAGGCCCCCACAAAGCCAGTACGTGCAGTAGGATCAAAAACCCAGTGCCATTGTTCTTGAGGTCTCAGTAGTCCTCATTGTCCGCTATGTTCAGTGAGTCCGGTTTTATCCCAGGCTTTTTCAGACCCAGGCCAGCTGGCCTTGGTGAGTTCCCTATAGAACATCCATCCCCATTGTCTGCTCACCTTACTAGACCTGGATGGAGGTGGGTGGTCCTTGGACTTCCCACAGGGCAGGGAACCCTGATTGCTCTTTGGGCTGACGAGGGAGGGGGACTTGATTGGGGAAGAGGGAGGGAAATGGGAGGCGGTGGCAGGGAAGAGACAGAAATCTTTAATAAATAAATAAGTAAGTAAATATAAATAAATAAATAAATAAATAAATAATTGTATTAGTCTTAAAGTTGACTGTGCACTAAGTTCAAATATATTTCCAAGACCTGGAGAGATGACTCAGTGGTTAGGAGCACTTGAAATTCTTGCAAAGAATTCAGGTTCAGTTCCTAATACCCACGTGGGAGTTCACAACTGACAGTAACTCTGGTTCCGTGGGATCTGATACTATCTTCTAATATTTACAGGCACTAGGCATGCATGTGCTACACTGACATGCATGCACATGATCAAAACACTCACCCACATTCATAAAATAAAGTAGATAAATATAAAATAATTAAAGATAATTTCAGCAAAGCCTTCTTTGACTAATAAATTATGAAGAGTTAAAAATCAGCAAAGGATCTCAAAATTTGCTACTTGTTTTATGTTTGGAGAAGGACAGTCTCCTCTAACAACTGTAATTAACTTGTAGTTATATATATCTTAATCAATTTGTAGTTTTAGTTTTTATAATTTTTATTTTTGTACATAAGCATTTTGCCTGTGTGTGTGTGTGTGTGTGTGTGTGTGTGTGTGTGTACTATGTGAAACCCTGGTGCCCATGGAGGTCAGAGGAGAGTATTGCATCCCTTGGAACTGGAGTTATATAAGGTTGTGACTGGCCATGTGGGTTCTGGAATTGAACCTGGGTCCTCCAAAAATAGTGGGTACTTCTTAACTGAAGAGTCATCTATCCTGTTCAAATTTACGTTTTTAAAATGTCAAGAAGTTTTTGTGTGTGTGCGTGTGTGTTTTAGTTTGTTAATCGCTAGATATTCCTGGAATTCGCAAAGAAAATATTTTGAAAGGAAATAAGACTGTGAAAGGACCTATTTAAAAAGAGTTTAGCTATATCTTAAGTCATTTTATTAATGCTTCTATTTTTAGGTATACAATTTTTTCTAATTCCTCAGATTCTTGACACTTGGTTAACCCACACATTATACAAAATCTTATATACTCAAATAATACTTTAGATTTTGTAATATAAACAAGTTCTATAATGTGAGTTATAATAGGTATTTTGGTTTTTTTCATGAGAGCTCAAGACTTGCCTTTTCCCCAGAGAAACTAAGTTTAATCAACATTCCTTCTTAGAACTGCCTTTGAAAGAAAATCAAGCAAGAAATACAATTTAAGCTAGCTGCAATTACACTTTTGTTTCGAAAACTGTGATGTTTATTCAAAAACTTGCAACAGATTAACACATGTTAGTCGAATTATTCTTAATACATTATCTACAAGAATCTACTTCTCATTCTCTCAGCTTACCAAATTGACATGTCTAACCACAAGTTAGTTTGGCTTTTAAGCAATGTTAGCAACAATTTCTGAGAGTAGTAATCAAGAGATCTTGGTCCTAGATAGATATGTTTAACAGAGCTTTATTTTGAAATCTTTTTCTTGTTTGCCTTTTATTCCTTTTAGATGATACTTACCTTGCCTTCTCATTTTCTCACATACCAGTAGAATAAACTATCATAAAAGATGTGGAAATACAGTCAGCTATTCTGTTTCATGTGTTCTACATTCATGGATCCAAATAGCCATGACCCGAAGATTCGTAAAAATAAATAATTGCATTTGTACTGAACTTGTGCTGACTTCTTGTCAGTATTCCCTAGATAATATAGTATAGATATTATTTACATATTTATATAGCATCCACATTTCATTAGTTAAAAGTCATTTAGAAATGATTTAAAGTATCCTAGAGAATGTGTATAGGGTACAAGCAAATGTTAGGTCATCTTATATTAAAAATAAGCTTGAACATCTGAAAGGTTTTGCTTTAGAGGTTTGTTGTAGCATCATGGAACAATTCCTTTATGGTTACTGAGAGTAACTCTACCTGCAAAGATTACAGATGCAAGTAAGTGTAAGCCATTGCCCTAATATCTCTGTGAAGGCCCTTTCCTTACATTTATTCAGAATGTGTTTTTTTGTCCCCCTTGGGATGTGAAGGGGGGGAGAGAAAAAAATTTGTGATCCTTATTCTTGCAAACTAGTCAGTCTGCCTCCTCAACTTGCATAGGGCTAATTGTTCCTAATGAAAGAAAAGTAACATTTTTAGGCCCCACTTGCGGGAAAATTTTTAAATAGAACTGGCCAGAGGGCAATTTTCAAAATAAAATCTAAATAATGCAAGATTGTTAGCAGGAACTGTGCCAGGGCTGGATTATATGACTAATAAAAATCAACTGAAATCTCAGACATTCAGGGAGCCTTGATCACAGTTCTACTAGGTCAGCCATGGTGACAAGAGAACTAAAACTCAGCCTTGTCTTTGAGTACCCGGGACCTTGGGTATCACCAACAACTTCATCTTAGGGCTTGTTCATGGGTTAACAAGCAATTTGTCAGCCTCAATTGGCATGCAAGTGACAAGAGCCAGAGGGAGTCCATCCAGGGCCCTGGACTAAGGTTTTTTGTGTGTTAAGGGTTAGGGAGGATTGAATCCTCTCCTCCTGCAACTCATCAGCCACCTTCAGGGTGAGTCCCCTGCCCTTACGGTCACCCCAAGTTAATACAAGTACTGCTGGCAGGGCCTAAATCATTTAATCTTCAGAGAATGAGCAGATGAGAGCATCTCTTGTGCCTGAAAATCTTTGCCTGGAGGTCTGGGTTTTATTAGAGGAAACATTTGTCTAAGAAGACCCCAGAAAATTTAGTGGACTATCATTAACCCTTTGACCTCCAAAGTTATGACCTTTGTTTTGTAGCTAGTATTTTATGGTACCTGGAAGTTTTTTTGTTTTTCATCCATTTTCCTTTTTGTATCTAATTCAGTGTATCTTTTTGATCCTTTCAAACTTTCTTGGTCCTCTGGTATTAGATTTGTTCCTTAAATTACCACATTCCGAAGATTTCCTGTCAAGTAGCAGTCCTGACCTTGTGGCCTACCTCATCCCACTGCAAATATAGTAGTGATTGCTTGTGATAGTTATATACTATCATTGTTATTATTTATTCGTGATATAGATAGCAATGTAAGCTATACTAAAATTCTGGTTTTGTAGTTAAAATGTATTGAATACCTAATATTTAACAAATAATATGCTGGGTATTTTAGATATTTTATTTAACATTATTGTCTGGAAAGGGCATGCATTATTACATTTCTACTTTAAAAATGTAAACAAACTTTTAAGTTTTAATTGAAAAATCTTTTGAGAATTTAATATGGAAAATATTTTTTACATCATTCTTAGCCCTCATTATCTTTTAACTCTACTTATGTACCAACCATTTCTTCTTTCTCTCATATTCATGAACTCTTCTTTAATTATTCTCTTTGTCTTTGTCTGTCTGTCTTTCTCTCACACACACACACTCACACCCCACACATATATATGCATATGCCTGCTGATTGTATTTATTGTTGCTTGAACGCACAATTTTTAGGACTGACCACCTGGGATTTGATAATCTACATGGGAGCTCATCCCAGGGAAAAACTAAATCTCTTTCTCTTGGCAGCCATTAATTTCCTATAGACAGGGACTTGAGAGGTTTCCCACACCCAAGTTAATATATAACCTTGTGTCTCATTTCAGTGAGCATATTTTTGAGATTTTGTGGGTATAACTTTCCTGTCAAATAAAGAAGACATGGTCTCCTAGCAGACATCCTTGTCCTCTGGCCCTTACAATCTTCCTGCCTTTTCTTCAAGAATGTTCCCTGGACCTTAGGTTTAGGGGTTATGTTGTTGATATATCACTTGGAGTTGAGCACTCCCCAGTCAGCTGAGCACCCCATTTTTACTTAATGGTTTCTGTCTGCTATAAATATAAATGTTTGATCACATTTATTTGTAGACCTAATGTGTACAGCCATCTGCTTTCCTGTGTTTTGTTTGTTTGGGATGTTGTAAAATTTCAATGAATGACCACTGAACAGTAGGCATAGCACCAGCCATTTGAGGCCCTCTTCAAAATTGTGGTTGGCACGTTAATTCTATCTGATATAGGATTATACAACTACTTCACTTTGTAGAGCTACACTTGACACTTTGTATTTCTAGCAGTGAGTTAATGTTACTTTAGATGTGGTCCTGAAATATCCTCCAGAAAGAAAGAAAGACTAAACACTTCTGCCACAATTTGCAGTTGCCTTTCTCAGCCTTGTCAAGTTGCTTCTGATCTCTTCTCTCATACATTGCCATTTACCTCTGTGTGATTGACATTTTCTTGTCTGCATAGTGAAGCATCATGTATACAAAGAGGCAAAGATAAAATATTTATTCATTTGTTTGAAATTAACCAAATTAGTCAAATATATTTTTACCTTTGTGTTTCTATTCTCCTTTATGTATATATCTGTGTATGTGGTGTGAGTGTGGGCGCATAAACATTTTTGGGTGTCTATGTGTGTTTATGTGGGTATGCAGGAAGCACGTGTAAATGTGGAGATGTCAGGTTGATGCTAGGACTTACCCTTGTTTGTTCAATTATGCAGTCTCTATACCCAACTTTCAGGAAAGCAAAATTTTCAACCCTAGATATCCTCACATAATAACTTCATCAATTCACGTGATTTGTAAAGTGGCCAGATGACAAATTTCAGTGTTTAAATCCCCTTAATGTCATAGTGCTGGTGGGCAGGATTAACTTCATTTAGACAAACTCTACTAGATAAGATGCTTTCTTTTGTTTATTTATTTTAAATATTATTAATTATTTATTTTCTTTTTATTGTAATTGATTCTAAATGTACCTAAAATTAAAATGTAGTTTTATCACTCTCCCCTTTCCCTTTCCTCCTTCTAGCCCCCTATGTCTCTTTCCTACAGTTCCTCCTACTTCCTCCCTCCCTCTCAAACTGATAGTTTCTTTTTCTTTGATTATTATCATCACATCCATATAGATGCACAAATATATAAATCCAATCTTCTGGATCTACTTTTGTTGTTCATGTGCATACGGTTTCAGGGCTGGATTCTTTTGTATTGGGTAACTTATTAGGCATTCATCCCTAGGAGAAGCTATTTCTCCCTTTCTTAGTCTAATGACTATTAGTTTAATAGTCTAATGACTATTAGTTGACTATAGAGCTTTGTCTAGGGGTAGGATGTCCTACCACTAGCATATTTCACGAAACACTTTATACAGCTATGTATGTTTTTAGGATGAATTTCTTGTAGGAAGACTTCCCCTGAACATGGGAAGCCCCAATTCATGGAATTATGTTCAGGGGTTAGTCCTCCTAGGTGACTGTAGATCCTGTCAAGGCAACAGTTATAGTCAACTATTCAAACAAGAAAGGGGGCTCCCTTTCTCCTGAGACCTCCAAATGTAGGAGTCCATATTGTTACTTCAGAGAACTGTGGTCACCACTAATTGACTCTTGGGCATGAAAAACAATTTATATTGTGATAAGTAATGATGATCTCAAACTCAACTAGAAATTTCTGTTAATTTAGTGATTCTACCCTTGGGACAGAAGGTATAATGTTGTGTATAGAAGTATATTCACCACAATCTTTTTTATGATAATAAAAATGGAAGCAAAAGAAATTATACATATGTTAACAGGTATCCTTTGTGTGTCAATCTTGGTTCCTATATGTATCTTAGAGAATGAAATGTTAGGGGTAGAAAGCACTGTTAAGTTCAACAATCTCCGGGAGAACTGTCAAACATAGCTGAAGTGTAGAAATGGCTATAACCACAGTTCTGGCAAAATTCCCACAGATTTCTTTTCAAAGTTTCAAGGGAGCAATATTGATTGCTAGGAGAGAAGTCTGACAATGTTACAGATTCAGAGATCGCTACATCTTACCTTCACAGCTCTGTATCTATCTCATAATCAGGAATATTCTCCATACCGTTTTTGCTCCACACCATTCTGTTGGTTGAAGAAGAAAGTTGCTGTGTGTTGGTTTGATGATGTTTCTCATTTTTAGGCAATGCCCTAAATGGAAAAGTCAATACTCTTGAAATGTATAGAGTACAGAAGTTGTAAACAGCCAGTAAAGTCATTTTCTTATTTTTCTCTCCCTACAGAAACTCCACATACTGCATGAAGGTGTCAATGTCCTTGACTGTTGCCGAGAATGAATCAGGCCTCTGTTACAATAGCAGGATCCGCTACTTAGAGAAATCTGAAGTAACTAAAAGAAAGGAGATCTCCTGCCCAGATATGGAAGACTTTAAGAAGTCCGATCAGGAACCTGATGTTGTATGGTACAAGGTAATTCAGCATGGTGTCAAATAAACATTTTTTAAAGACTTAATTAATAGCAGCCTTGGAGATGGGCTTGCTGAGAAGAATCAACAGATTTACAGCAAAAAAAAAAAAAACTTAGAGGTGTGACTCCTATATGCCACTGATTTTTGTGGATTTCCATCAGCAAATGTCAGAAGCTATCCCAATTTCCCCAACTGTTAAGAAATAAAATTACCACCTCAGCAAAGAAGAAGGGTAAAGATTTAGATCAAATGTAAAACAAATTAGTTTATTGATATAGGTATCTTGTGTACCATGAAGAAGAAAAGTAGTAATAACACCTATGAAGGATAACCATTGTTACCATGATGAACAGTGTGAGCTACTGCAGTGGAGGCAGAGTGACAAGTGGGCTTTGTTCTATTTATGTGAACACAGGAGGAGGATTAACCAGGCATAAGCTATGTTCAGAGGTTCAATGGAAGGACATTGTATGTGGATAACACTCAATACCTCCCTCATTCACTGAGAACAATTTTCCACAAAAGTATCAAGTCTCATTATTTGGTACTTCTACTTCAATTTTTATTAGAGTATATTAATTATACATGATTGGCTCCATTATAACATTTTCACACATATATAGAATACATTTTTGCTCTCCCCTAACATTATCCTCTTTTGACCCATTCCTTACCATTCCTTTACTTTCCTCAGAAAGTCCTATATTTAATTTATTCAATTTCTAAATGAAAAGGTTCTCTAGCTTTTCTAGAAAATTAACAGTGCAAACACAAAATATACTTTGACATTTGATATTCTTCTAATTTAAGTAGTTGCCTCAATTCGTGGCCCAATTTTAAGGAGGTGAAGGATAGCAGTTTGAACTTTCTTGTTTTTTCTTATGTCTATGCTGGGATAGGTGTAGTGACCAAAGTAAACACATTTCCCCATTTCCCTAAAGGTAATATATAAATAAACGGGCTATTCTCAACTCTCTAGAGAGTATCTGCTTCAATTAAAACATGTAAAAATAGCTTCTAGTTGTGAGTAATAGCATCTTTGTATTGAGTAAAGGGAAATACAATGTTTTTCACCAAAAGTAAAACTTTAAACTAAAGATTACTTAATAGCTTCTCAACATACTATAGACAACAGTCTTTTTAAAAATTTATTTGCTTTTTAAAAATCTGTCTTTTCTCATTTTACATACCAATCCCAGTTCCCACTCCCTCCCCTTCTCCCATTTCCTCCACCTTCTCCCCCATCCCACCCTCCCATACACTACTCAGAAAGGGTAAGGCTTCCCATAGAGAGTCAACAAAGCCTAGCACAATGCTTTGAGGTAGGACCAAGGCCCTCCCACTATATCTAGACTGAGAAACATATCCCTCCAGAGAGAATTGGTTCCAAAAAGCCAGAAAAAGCCATAGGGATAAATCCTGGTCTCACTGCCATTGGCCCCACAGTCTGCCCCAGCCATACAACTCTCAGCCACATTCAGAGGGACTCTTTGGTCCTATGCTGGTTTCCTCACTGCCAGGCCAGAGTTGGTGGGCTCCCATTAGCTCAGATAAGCTGTTTTAGTGGGTGTCCCCATCATGGTCTTGACCTCTTTGTTGTCTTCTCACTCCTCCCACTCTTTGACTGGACTTTGGGAGCCCAGTCTGGTGTCCGCTGACAGCACAGTCTTTTATATGTATAGTCCACTAAGAAAGTGACAGTACGGTAGGGAGAAGTGAGATGATGACCTGACTAGACTAGTTGAGCTGTTCCAGGCCTCTTTGACTGATTTAGGGCTGAAAACCAGAAGATTGGCACATGTATACAATATTAGCTCCAGCAAAGCACCCCACAATACTGTGGCTCATTGGTTTATGAACTCTTGTTCACTTTTTAAAAATGATAGCGGAGTAACTCAGCTGTGGTTGTTCTGTCAATTCAAGGTGTCAAGGGGTGGAACTGTGTCTCCTATATTTGAACTCCACAAGCTAGTTAAAAAATATGAAGCTACTTATTGTTGGTAGCTATCTGACTTTATAAAGAGAAAAGATGTGATATAACTTATAGAGGGTCATTAAGCTAACAGGTGGCCAACTGGATACCAATCCTGAACTTATAATCAACAGTAAATATTCTCATAGCATCGTATTGATTGCTCTACTGAATAGCTGTTCTACACCTATGGCACACTTGCATAGTAATTCAACCAGCATTTCTATCACAAGTATTGTTCCAGAAACAAATCCTACCATGCTTCTTCAAGATGCTGTAGTGATCATGATTGTCCAAGGAGATGGAAATGAAACAGAATGACAACTTTTTGTTGTTCTTCTTCAAAATGAAAGTGGAACCAAATAGCAAGAATTATATTAGAGGGACCTTACAGCTTTTCAATACAACTTTTTATATATGAGGAAACTGAGAACAAAAGATTAAATGACTTGCTCAAATGTGATGAAAATCTATTTTTATCTTTTCCAAGTATTTCACAAAGCTCAATGAGCAGTGGAAAGGAGTAAATGTGTGCGCGTACCAATATGTTTGTGCTGGTCACCATTGATCTAAGCTGTCGGAATTTGAAATGCTACAAATCTGAAGCATTTTGAGCAATGATACCAAAAGTGGAAGTTCCATATAACTAATCTCTGTTTCATGTATGAAGTCAATAAATACTATATAAAATTATCTTTATACTGTGCATAAGTGAATTTTGTACTTTGGTGTGTCTTATAATATTTGGTTAGTAATATAATATACCACCTTCCAAAACAAACTGAGTATAATAAGCATTTATGGTAAAGGTTTTACATTTTTTCTGGTTAATAATCTTTGTCTATTGTTCATTGTAATTGTAGATTCTAGAAACTAAAAGTTTGATATATTTGTTTTGATGCAGCACTTGTCTTTGGTTTTGCAAAAAGTGTCTTCAAAATAAGACCTAGTTATACCATTACTTTAGCCATAATCATGTATTATTTTAAGTAGTTTTATTTTTTATTTTCTTAGATTTATTAAATTTTTAAAAAAAAATCAATCCAAATTACCACTCCCTCCTCTCCTCCCATTCCCTTCACACACCCTCCCACCCCACCCCCATCTAGTCCTAAGAGAGGGTAAGGCATTTTGTTTTGTGGAAGTCCAACACCCTCCCTACTACATCTAGGCTGAGCAAGGTATAAATCCAAAGAGAATAGGATCCCAAAAAGACAGTGCATGCAGTAGAGATAAATCCTGGTGCCACTGCCGGTGGCCCCTCAGTTTGCCCCAGTTATAATACATTCAGAGGGACTAGTTTGGTCCTATGTTTGTTCCTTCCCGGTCCAGCTGGAGTTGGTGTTATGGGTCTGTATTCCACAGTCCGTTGACTCTGTCACAAGTAATTATAGCTATCTTACCTTTAGTCTTCATAATGTCCTCAAAGACATTTCCTCAGATTCTGAATTTAACATTTTTATTACATTAAAAAATACCAAGCCAGGGGCTGGAGAGATGGCTCAGTGGTTAAGAGCATTGCCTGCTCTTCCAAAGGTCCTGAGTTCGATTCCCGGCAACCACATGGTGGCTCACAACCATCTGGAATGAGGTCTGGTGCCCTCTTCTGGCCCGCAGGCATACACACAGACAGAATATTGTATGCATAATAAATAAATAAATATTAAAAAAAGAAAAAAATACCAAACCAAATTCCCACTCCCTTCCCTCCTCCCAGTCACTCCCACTCCCTCCACACCTCCTCCTACCCCCTCCAATCCTAAGAAAGGGTAATGCACCCCACCCTGTGGAAATTCCAAGACCCTCCCTACTACATCTAGGTTGGGCAAGGTATACATCCAAAGAGAATAGGATCCCATGAAGCCAGTATATGCAGTAGAGACAAATCTCAGTGTCACTATCAGTGGCCCCTCAGTCTGCCACATTCAGAAAGACTAGCTTGTTCCCACGCTCATTCACTCCCAGTCCAGTTTGAGTTGGTGAGCTCCCATTAGCTCCAGCAAAGTGTCTCAGTGGATG
>NW_026068107.1:1732140-1770325 GCF_014885135.2 Alexandromys fortis
GGTATATTCCCAAGAGTGGTATTGCTGGGTCCAGAGGTAGGTTGATCCCAAATTACCTGAGAAACTGCCACACTGATTTCCAAAGTGTTTGCACAAGTTTGCATTCCCACCAGCAATGGATGAGGGTACTCCCTTCCCACAACCTATCCAGCAAAGGCTATCATTGGTGTTTTTGATTTTAGCCATTCTGACAGGTGTAAGATGATATCCCAAAGTTGTTTTAATTTGCATTTCCCTGATCA
This sequence comes from Alexandromys fortis, assembly GCF_014885135.2. Classification (NCBI taxonomy): domain Eukaryota; kingdom Metazoa; phylum Chordata; class Mammalia; order Rodentia; family Cricetidae; genus Alexandromys; species Alexandromys fortis. The sequence goes on from NW_026068107.1 coordinate 1,732,383, forward strand.
CCAAGGAGGATGAGCATGACCTAAAGTATCTTTTGGCCATTTGAATTTCTTCTGTTGAGAATTCTTTGTTCAGTTCAGTGCCCCATTTTTTAATTGGGTTAATTATCTTTTTAAAGTCTAGTTTCTTGAGTTCTTTATATATTTTGGAGATCAGGCCTTTGTCTGTTGTAGGGTTGGTGAAGATCTTCTCCCAGTCAGTGGGTTGCTTTTTTGTCTTAGTGACAGTGTTCTTTGCTTTACAGAAGCTTCTCAGTTTCAGGAGGTCCCATTTATTCAATGAGGCCCTTATTGTCTGTGCTGCTGGGGTTATACGTAGGAAGTGGTCTCCTGTGCCCACGTGTTGTAGAGTACTTCCCACTTTCTCTTCTATCAGGTTCAGTGTGTTCAGATTGATATTGAGGTCTTTGATCCATTTGGACTTGAGTTTTCTGCAAGGTGATAGATATGGATCTACTTTCATTCTTCTACAGGTTGACAACCAACTCTGCCAGCACCATTTGTTGAAGATGCTTTCTTTCTTCCATTGTATACTTTTAGCTCCTTTATCGAAAATCAGGTATTCATAGGTTTGTGGCTTAAAATCCGGGTCTTCTACTCTATTCCATTGATCGACTTCTCTGTTTTTATGTCAATACCAAGCTGTTTTCAATAGTGAAGCTCTGTAATACAATTTGAAGTCAGGGATGGTAATGACTCCAGAATTTCCTTTATTCTATAAGATTGTTTTGGCTATCCTGGTTTTTTTTGTTTTTCCATATAAAGTTGATTAATGTCCTCTCAAGATCTGTGAAGAATTTCGATGGGATTTTAATGGGGATTACATTGAATCTATAAATTGCCCTGGGTAGAATTGCCATTTTTATTATGTTGATCCTTCCAATCCAAGAGCAAAACAGATCCTTCCATTTTCTGGTATCCTCCTCAATTTCTTTCTTCAAAGACTTAAAGTTCTTGTCAAATAGATCCTTCACATCCTTGGTTAGAGTCACCCCAAGATATTTTATGCTATTTGTGGCTATCGTGAAAGGTGATGTTTCTCTGATTTCCCTCTCTGCTTCCTTATCCTTTCTGTATAAAAGGGCAACTGATTTTTTGGAGTTGATCTTGTATCCTGCCACGCTACTAAAGTTGTTTATCAGCTATAAGTGTTCTTTGCTGGAGTTTTTGGGGTCGCTCATATACACTATCATATCATCTGCAAATAATGAAAGTATAACTTCTTCCTTTCCAATTCGAATCCCTTTGATCCCCTTATGTTGTCTTATTGCTATTGCTAAAACTTCAAGCACTATATTGAAGAGGTATGGAGAGAGTGGACAGCCTTGTCGTGTTCCTGATTTTAGTGGGATGGCTTTGAGTTTCTCTCAGTTTAGTTTGATGTTAGCTGTCGGCTTGCTGTAAATGGCTTTTATTATATTTAGGTATGAGCCATGTATCCCTAATCTCTCCAAGACCTTTATCATAAAGGGATGTTGAATTTTGTCAAATGCTTTTTCAGCATCTAATGAAAAGATCATATGTTTTTTTTTCTTTCCGTCTATTTATATAATGGATTACATCGATAGATTTTCATATGTTGAACCAGCCCTGCATCCCTGGGATGAGGCCTACTTGATCATAATGGATAATTTTTCTAATGTGTTCTTGGATTCGGTTTGCCATTATTTTTGAGGATTTTTGCGTCGATGTTCATGAGTGAGATTGGCCTGTAATTCTCTTTCTTGGTTGCATCTTTGTGTGGTTTTTGGTATCAGGGTAACTGTAGCTTCATAAAAGGAATTTGGCAATGACTTTTCTGTTTCTATATTGGGAAATACCTTAAGGATTATAGGTATTAGGACGTCTTGGAAGTTCTGGTAGAATTCTGCATTGAAACCGTCTGGACCTGGGCTTTTTTTGGTAGGGAGGTTTTTTTTATAACAACTTCTAATTCTTCGCGAGTAACAAACAGGTCTATTGAGATTGTTCACCTGGTCCTGGTCTGATTTTAGTATATGGTACTTATCTAGAAAAGTGTCCATTTCTTTAATATTTTCCAATTTTGTGTCATATAGGCTTTTGTAGTAAGATCTAATGATTCTTTGAATTTCCTCTGTGTCTGTGGTTATGTCTCCCTTTTCATTTCTGATCTTATTAATTTGCATATTCACTCTCTGCCGTTTTATTAGTTTGGATAGGGGTTTATCAATCTTGTTGATTTTCTCCAGGAACCAGCTTTTTGTTTCATTGATTCTTTGGATTGTTTTCTGTGTTTCTATTTTGTTGATTTCAGCCCTAAGTTTGATTATTTCCAGTCTTCTACTCCTCCTAGGTGAGTCTGCTTCTTTTTTTTTTTCTAGAGCTTTCAGGTGGGCTGTTAAGTCTCCAATGTGTGCCTTCTCTGTTTTCTTTAAGTGGGCACTTAGTGCTATAAACTTTCCTCTTAGCACTGCTTTCATAGTGTCCCATAGGTTTGAGTATGTTGTCTCTTTATTTTCATTGAATTTAATAAAGTCTTTGATTTCTTTGTTTATTTCTTCCTTGATCCAGGTGTGGTTCAGTAGTTGACTGTCCAGTTTCCATGAGTTCATAGGCTTTCTAGGGGTAGCATTGTTGTTGAATTCTAACTTTAACCCATGGTGATCCGATAAGACACAGGTGGTTACTGATATTTTTTTGAAACTGTGTAAGTTTGCTTTGTCACCGAGTATGTGGTCAATTTTCGAGAAGGTTCCATGAGCTGCAGAGAAGAAGGTATATTCTTTTCTATTTGGGTGGAATGATCTATAGATGTCTGCTAAGTCCATTTGATTCATTACCTCCCTTAATCATCTTATTTCTCTGTTAAGTTTCTGTCTGATTGACCTGTCCATTGGTGAGAGAGGAGTGTTGAAATCTCCTACTATTAGTGTGTGAGGTTTGATGACTGCCTTCAGTTTTAGTAATGTTTCTTTTACGTAATTGGGTGCTTTTATATTAGGGGCATAGATATTCAAGATTGAGACTTTGTCCTGATGAATTGTTCCTGTTATGAGTAAAAAATGTCCCTCTCCATCTCTTCTGATTGATTTTTAGTTTGAAGTCACCTTTGTTAGAAATTAATATGGCCACACCTGCTTGTTTCTTAGGTCCATTTGCTTGATAAACCTTTTCCCAGCCCTTTACTCTGAGTAAATGTCTGTCTTTGTGGTTGAGGTGTGTTTCTTGTAAACAGCAGAATGTTGGATCCTTTTTTCGTATCCAATATCTTAGCCTGTGCCTCTTTATAGGTGAGTTGAGTCCATTGATATTAAGTGATATTAATGCCCAGTGGTTGTTAACTCTGATCATTTTTTCTTTTTCTTTTTTGGTCGTAGAGTTGGTGTGTTTCCCTCCTTTGAGTTGTGCTGGTGATGGGTCATTAGATGTCTGAGTTATTGTGGGCACTGTTGGACTCCTTGGATTGTGATTTTCCTTCTATTACTTTCTGCAAGGCTGGATTTGTGGCTACGTATTGTTTAAATTTGTTTTTATCCTGGAAAATTTTGTTTTCTCCATTTATAGTGAACGAAAGCTTGGCTGGGTATAGTAGTCTGGGCTTGCATCTATGGTCTCTTAGTTTCTGCAGAACATCTATACAGGACCTTCTGGCTTTCATGATTTCCATAGAGAAGTCAGGTGTAAGTCTGAGATAGGTTTACCTTTATAAGTAACTTGGCCTTTTTCCTTTGCAGCTCTTAATAATGTTATTGAATTCTTTGCTCATACTCTCACTCCTTCCACTCTTCAACTGGACCTTGGGAGCTCAGTCCAGTGCTCCAATGTGGTTTTCTGCCTCTGTTTCCATCTGTTTTTGGACAGAGGTTCTATGGTGATATTTAAGATAATCATGAGTCTGACTACAGGGCAAGGCCAGTTCAGGCACCCTCTACTTTATTGCTTAGGGTCTTGTCTGGGGTCATCCTTGTGGATTTCTGGGAATTTTTCTAGAGTCAGGTTTCTTGCTAACCCCATAATGGCTCCTTCAATCAATTCATTCCTTGCTCTCATATCTGTCCTTCCTCTAATTCAACTATCGTATTTCCTCAAGTTCTCCTCAACCCTCCCCTTCTTCTTTCTCTCTTCCCCTTTCACTCTTCCTTCTAACCCCTGCCCCCAAACTCCCTTAAGTTGTTTTAAAATTATGTTTATTTAACCCAGGCTTTTTCAGACCCAGGCCAGCTGGCCTTGGTGAGTTCCCGATAGGACATCCCCATTGTCTCAGTGTGGGGGTGCCCCCCTTGCGGTCCTGAGTTCCTTGCTCGTGCTCTCTCTCTCCTTGTGCTCCTGATTTGGACCTTGAGATTTCAGTCCGGTGCTCCAATGTGGGTCTCTGTCTCTGTCTCCTTTCATCGCCTGATGAAGGTTAATATTCAGGAGGATGCCTATATGTTTTTCTTTGGGTTCTCCTTCTTATTTAGCTTCTCTAAGAACCCGAATTATAGGCTCAATGTCCTTTAAAACCGGTCTCGCTGAACATAGCGGACAATGAGGACTACTGAGACCCCAAGAACAATTGCAATGGGTTTTTGATCCTACTGCACCTATTGGTTTTGTGGGAGCCTAGGCAGTTTGGATGCTCACCTTACTAGACCTGGATGGAGGTGGGTGGTCCTTGGACTTCCCACAGGGCAGGGAACCCTGATTTCTCTTTGGGCTGACGAGGGAGGGGGACTTGATTGGGAGAGGGGGAGGGAAAGGGGAGGCGGCGGTGGAGAAGAGACAGAAATCTTTAATTAATTAATAAAGAAATAAATAAATTTTTTAAAAATTATGTTTATTTATTTGTGTGTGTCGGTTAACAAACTTACTATAGCACATGTGTGGAGACCAGTGGATAACATGTGAATATTCTCTAGTTCAACCATATGGGTCCTTAGGATTGAACTTAGATCAACAGGCTTGGTGGCAATTACCTTTACATGAATTAGCCATCTGACTGGCCCCATAATTATGAAATATTACAAAGGAGCCTTATCACTTTGCCAGTATGGTACGTGGTAGGGGAAGCATTCTGCATTCTGTCCTTTTATTATTGGGTCTCAGCGTTTTAGTGAGCCTTGTTTCTAGGTAGATACCATCACACATACCTATTGTCTTATTTTTCCTCCTACAATTCAAAGGCTAGTGGGAGTTATAGTGTTTAAACAGTTACTCCAGTTCCTGTTCTCTAAGAGCTGTGTCACTGCAGTACTTGTGGTGGATGCTTCCTCCATGACGTCAACTGTCTGAAGATTCTGAGAACTGCTGAGCTTCAGTTTGTTTAGGTTTTTTTTTTTTTTTTTTGTAAGAATGATAGTGATGACTTTAAACCCCTTTTGATGACAGACTGTAAAAGATGGCCCCAGCTCTAGAATTATAACCACTTAAAATGCTGTTTCTAGAGTCCTCTAGAAATGCTAGTTATATTAATTCTCTATAATTGGTGAATAACCAATCTGAAAAAAAGACTACTAAGTTAACAGTCATAGAATGAGAGTTGGGATTTATTACACAATTTTAACTTACAATATGTTATAATACAGGACATTTATATGCATTGCCCCACTTAATTTTTGTCATCTCAATACATATTATTGCTCCCAATTTTTAAAAATAGGGGCAGCATCTAACTGCTCAGAAGCACAAAACTGGTATTTCTTATTCAAGTGTTCAGGTACAGAACTTTATTCTTTTTGACTATGGGCTATTATTATCAACATTAAGGTTGAAGATATGATTGGAAGATTAAAATTCAAGAGGGGAAAGACTCCTTGGAGTGAGATATTCTCGTTTTTTGGTTTAGGGTAGAGGTAGGACTGATGAGGTTGAGGTCCATTCCCAATTCATACTTGTGGTCTTAGCCACCTATCCTGAAGACCATGAAACTGATGAATAGATGCCTCAAGGGACAGTACACAGTGCAGGTGAAAGGAGAGAAGTCGTCCTAAGGGGGTGGGTGTTATCTACTCCGATATAAGTGATTTGAAAGTCAGAAGTCACTGATGGGCCTTCATCCACACAGCTGCTTAGTGATTAATCCTCAGAATCAGGTGAAATATTTAAATCAACCCCCATGATCTTCTGGCCATGAGGGATGAATTGTGTGTCCCAAATGGCAGTAAATGAACCATGACGACCATAACAAATGGATTAAAAAAACCTTCCATGGGTATGAAGATGATATCTCTTAAGTAGATTATGGGTACAGGGGAGAAAAACTCCAAGATCTAAATGAGTCAGCCAACAGGTTATTTCAAAAGACTACATGAATAAATGTCTCTTTTGTGCATTCAGCTCTCCCAATCTAGCAACTGCTTGCATGAGTTATCTGTATCCAAAGGAGGGCAAAAGGGAAAGAAACTGGGGTTTATAGACTGGCATTTGTCATGCAAGGATGTCGTATGAAAACCTGCTCCACGAAGGGGTAGCCAGCTATAAAATAAAGCTGGATGAAAAAGAAATAGAGCTAGACAACTTCTGACCCTTACTAAAGTCTTCAAATTGATGCGGTTTATTTCAATAGACCTAGGGCCAATATATTGGAGGGAATGTAAGCCAGGTGAATATTCAGAGTTTTTATGTATTTGAGCTGGGTTTTGGTGGTTTTACTAACTGTTCTTAGAAGAACAGCTATTGTTCTGTGATTTGTGCACTTAAAATTTTTTCACTCAATGGTCCGTAACAATAAATCAGGTATGAGACAGTGAAATGTGGCAATATGACATGCCCACTAGGCAAGTAGGGGGCAGAAGTGATGTAATGACATCATTAAACTTAGCAGCCAGTATCTTAGAGAAGAAATACTTCAAATAAGTGGAGTCAAAGCCTAGAAAACATCTGCAATTCTATATGATGCAAAACTAATTGTTTGAATAGTAGATAGCTGGGAACAGACAGAGTCATGCGTGGGGGGTAATGGTAAAGATACTTTATACAGGCTCCTTCGATCAAAATACAGTTCCTCAGTTGGGCGGTGGTAGTGCACACCCTTAATCCCAGCACTTGGGAGGCAGAGGCAGGTGGATCTTTGTGAGTTCGAGGCCAGCCTGGTCTACAAGGGCTAGTTCCAGGACAGGCCCCAAAGCTACAGAGAAACCCTGTCTCGAAAAACCTAAATGAAAATAAGTAAATAAATAAATGAGTAAATACAATTCCTCCATCCACCTGTAAGATTACTGTTAGAATGCCCTCTTCAGAGCTGTGCATATTCAGGCAGCTGAAGTATTGTTTTACTGGAAGGTAGTTAGCCAATTAGTAAGGATTTAGTGTTATCTGATTAGTCCAGTAGCAACAAGGTTTATTTAATAGGACAAGTGGCTCTAGAGAGATATGATCCAGGATTGGGAAGGTTCGAAATGGAAAACATTCTCTGCACCAGATGACAACTATACATGGTACTGCTGCTTAAGAATGCGATGAATAAAACCCTGCCTCTTGAAAAGAAAACAGCAACAACAACCACCAAAAAAAAAAAAAAAAAACCCTCAAAAAATCCAAGACAAACCAACAACAAATGACAAGCAAACAAACCTGGCCTTTGTGTCATGGCAAATCAGATGGTACTTAATATTATCCCCATAATAGGAAATGCAGAATTGAGACTTAAGAAGTTGGTAAACCATGAATTTCCACCTAGAGTTATCTTTGCCCAAGCCTAGTTTTCTTTTTCATCTTTACCACATGGTCTGCAGAGGAATGAAGATGATCTGAAGACATTCTCACAAGCCGTGGTTTTACAAACAGACAAACATACTTCTGCTGGATACAAGGAGTCATTTATATATCTAAATGACAAGTTAAAAAGTACGCATGACTGTCTAGATTTATCTCAAAGAACATGTAGAGATTTTAGCCTATTCATCAGGAACTATTTTTAAGTCCTCTACATATTTTAGCTTTTACTTCCTGCATGGGGGGGTGGGAATCTGTGGTCAGTGAATGTAAAAGTCGTTGTAACTAATTACATATGGATTTTCCCCAAAATGACATTAGAAAATGAGGCCATTTATCTTTGAATAAAGTAAGTGTGTGGGCTTTTGCCTGCCCCCACCACCTCTATGTGAGGGCAGAGCATCTCAGCTTTCATTTTCCTTTCCTCTCAAAATGCCCAGAGGGACCATATTTTTGTTTAATGACCTTCAGAATGATTCTTTAGAAATCTGAGGCTATCAGTGTTGGAAGCAATGCGAACATAATTGTGGATTATTGTTGTATGACGTTAGTGGCAGCTGGGCTGGTTTTTTTCCTCTCTGTTTAGACGTTTCTTCATTTTCCCAGAAACCTTATATCCCAAGGTTTAGCTCAGAAGCAAATCTCATATAGGTGATAAACCTTGCCAGACATGGTATGTAATATAATTTCAGACAGACTCTTAACTGTTCTTCAGAAAGACTCCAGGGAGTAAAACAGTCTTATATCTAGAGGTCCTCCGTTGTATTACTTTTATTTCCTCTCTGAAAATGTGTTTGGATAGCTATACTGGACATATCTCTTGAATATTATACCTATGAACTTAAGTGCCAATTTTTATGCTTTGTTGCCAAATCTTCTGCTAACAGGAAGAAAAAGTTATAGTGAAAAAGTAATAAATGGGTACTTGCTCTCGCAAATAATTTATAAACACTTACAGGCACTCACAGCTGGGGACTGAAAATCAACACTGATTCCAACCTTTTGTGAGTGCCTGAAATATATATATGGAATGTAGGGGTTAGGAAGAGTGGATGCAGATGTTAGTTACATACACCACAGTGGGTGAAATGGGAAAGTACTTTCGACTATTGTCCACATAATCTGCTTGGTAATCAATTTCATTGTTGTCTCAACTGACAGAGTCAGAATGTAGAGGACAAAGTAATTTTATCTGAACTGTTCAGTATTGCTTTATAGCTGGCCACTGTGCTTCCCTTCTTGTTTTCTACAATGTCTGACTAACAATTTGGTTGAAAATTTCCAGTTGGCAGCAGAGAGAACTGGAACAATATATAAAAGTCGTTTAGGAAAATCCCAAACCAAAGCTTCTTGCCTGAAAAGTCTTCTCTACGTGGTTGCCACGTGTTTGTCCCTCATGGGAAAGTATTGTGCCTTCTTTTCTTGGAAAGGCAGAAGTATTAGCAACACTTCCCCACCTCCCCGTCAGAAGAAAATGACAATTTGTTTCAAAATAATATTTTCTTCTCTCATAATGTAACAATAATTTCACCCAATAGGTCATTGATGTCTCAATGCTGTTACTATTGGAAAGTATGGCTTCATTTCCTTTTATTTCTAAGGAAATTCTGTTGATTTCTCTGTGATGTTACTATTACAAAGTATACCTACATTGCCTTTAATTTCTGAGAAAATAATGAGCTCTAGTTTTTTAGATTCTCTCCTACAACTTTTGACCACAAGGAAGAAGATTTGGAGATATAAATATTAAGGTTTATGCGTGTTTTCATTTTTGTTTTTTTCTTTTTTCATTTTAGTTTTACAACAGAAAATATTTAATGAAATACTTATAAACATCACTACTAATGTAAGAGCCTGTTATAAATGTTAAGTGATACTTCATATTCCCATCAAGTATGGTACATGGCCAAATGAACCATAGTCCCTTAAGACTCTTAGGAAACACCCATATCAGTTTCAAAAATAGCAAGACATTAAAGTAATGTTTAGCAGCTCTTAATATTACTCTATGTGACTCTTGTATTTTGGGAGCTTGTATGCTTTTCTGTTTTTGCTTAGAACCTCTGAAGTTCTTTTGCTTTTGGAATCGGGTTTGTAAATTGGCTCTTGATGTTGTAACTAATGATATTTGAACTGGACACAATACTTGCTTGGACATTATTTAAACTTCTTAGTTACACATTTGAAAGACTATGTGGAACAATGTAATTTTACCGTGCCAACTCTAAGACTTAGCAGTGCGAATATTCATTTCTCACTTACTTACAATATTTTCCCTGCAGGAATGCAAGCCAAAAATGTGGAGAAGCATCATAATACAGAAGGGAAATGCTCTTCTCATTCAGGAAGTTCAAGAAGAAGATGGAGGAAATTACACGTGTGAACTTAAATATGAAGGAAAACTTGTAAGACGAACAACAGAACTGAAAGTTACAGGTAGGAGCTGCTTCTACCAAAGTGTGACAAATGCAAGTTAATTATGATTTGGTTTGATGGGGAAGAGTTATATTTAAAGAGACAAGAGAACTTTCTGTGAATTTAGAATTGGCAGCAGGTCAAGCTGTTGGAAACATCACTTTTAATAAGTTGCACTGAATTAAAGATACATTGGAACATGCGATTGGAGGTCAAGGGCTCTTTGGCTGCCTGTGTGTTCTCTGCTGTTATGAAAAATTCTTAATTCTTCAACCTGCCATTGATTGCCAGTGTAGAACTCTGAAGAGATATGCTGGAATGATTTTGAGATATTGTCTCATGTGTAGAATCCCCATCTAGCTGAAGGCTGTCTTTAAATTGAGGTTCTGTTGGTATTTTGGAATGAAATCTGTTGAATTGCATTTACACACAATTCATTATAAGTTAGGATTCTTAGATAAAGAAACTCCAAGTAAAAGTGAGAACAAATAAGTAAGAATTCATGGGAGTATAAGAGACAAACTCAGAATATTCTTACCTGACAAATATTTTAATAATTAATTTTCGGCAACATAGGATGGAATCTAAAACTATTATAATATTTCTCACATGCCAAGAGATGATGTGACAAAACTTAATTTTCTTTATTCATTTGCAAACCTTGGTTTATTTACCTGTTAGATGGTCCTTACCTAAAATTCTTAGGACCAGAAGTGACTCAGAGTTCTGATTATTTTTAATTTTTGGAAAACTTAGATATAAATGATGAAACAGATTGGAGATGAGATGTGAGTATAAATATAAAATGTATTTGTATTATATTAATATGTTTTATGTAAATATTACTGGTATCTTAAATAAATATATTTATTTTATATCAATTTAAATATAGATAACGTCAGTAATTTTAGATAGTACTTTCTTGTGATCTATTATATGATATCAGATGTGAACTTTTTGTGGCATCATCTTGGTACTCAATAAGTTTTGGATTTTGTAGCATTAAGGACTTGGCATTCAGAATTTTCACTAATTGACTTAAGAGTAATGTAATTAATCATTACCTCTTAAATTACCTAATGTTGGTATCATCCACTTGACTAATTAAGACATATACTTGCTAATGGTATTTTTTAATCAACTACTTTTGTTTATCTTTGCCTGATCTTTTATGAATAGTATTAAAATCAGATGTCTTGATAATCTCTGTATTCAGACATATAACTCCTATGTTCAGGTAAATTTTTGATCCCCAAGTTTCAATCCACTAGTTCATATTTTATCTTAAGTAATGACCAGTTTATTTCTCATATTCAATTTGCAGAACACCTTCTGTAAAAACTCAAGTAATTCTTTGAAATAGAAATGCATGTTCTTTCTCTGTATTGGTTTTTTAAGTAACTATTGTTTTAGACTATTCCTAAGTAGCAAAGATCTGCTTTTGATTAGTTTCTGAGTTCTTCAATGTGAAGCAAACTTCCATGACACATTCATGGCAGAAGATTCAATTGCAGGCCTATCATTAATAAGTGACCTGACCATGCACAAGGCATGGTCACTTTGACCATAACCACAGATTCTTATCAGATTCATACTAACTCTTGTGTTTGGTAATAATTTATTAAGCTTTATGACATTTTAGTATTTGGCTTGGTTCTAAGCTGAACTATAATAAACCAAGCACCAAGCCTCTTTAACAGTCTCATCTAATGGATTTTGGTGAGAACAATTTGTGTCTTTAGTTTCATTCCAGATCCTGTAAAAACAAAGCTAGGGTTGCTTATTTGGGTCCTTTATATCACTTTAATTCACAAGTGCCAAATTTATCAATAATTGAACTATGGGTTTAATATTTCATTGGTTATCATGCAGAGGTTCTCAAAAGTTAATATGTCTCAGAGTCAAGTGGAAGGACCCAGCAAGGGTAATATGAGAATCTTTCAGCCTCTTCCACAAGAATCTTCCCAGACTCTTCCACAAGATTTTCATTTCATACATCACTTGCACAATTTACCTTTTTCTTTTTTTGAGGCAATTCTCTTTTATGCTTTTCAAGGAGCAGGAATGCTTTGAAAAAACACAGGAAGAGAGAATGGTGGTTTACAAAAAAAGTTCAAAATAGATTTGATTTCCTTGTACATACATTATACAAATACATTCTCACAGTTCCCAAATCATTTCCTTTCATTGACTACTCAGGTGGTTGGTTACCAAGGGAAACAAGGCAAGGGAGTATATGGACACAGCAGCCTCAATCAATGAAAGCAGTTATGCATTCACTTCAAATTTACTAACTATGTACAACACATCAAAAAATGAGCCGAGAGCCAGGAAAAAAAAATCACTGTCAATCAGTGATAATCAGTCATATGAGAAGATAGAAATATTTATATTTACTTAAAGAGTTTAAATGCTATTTTTGATGTAGAAACAAAGATGGCTGCTACATGGAAAAGCTTGAGTTGCTATATGAAAACTGCTTCTTTTTTTGTAGTATTACGTGCCTTGTGCATTTTAGCATTATCAGAGCAATTACAATGATTTAATTCTCATCGTTCAAAATCCAAGGCTGGCATCACATTAAATACTAATCATACTTGTTTAGAATCTAGTAGCATAAAATCATGGGGGAGCAATTTTAATATGGAAATAACAGTATTTGTTAATTATAAAATCATGTAGATTAAGGTAAGATAGTGTGTTACAAGCATATGTGTTTTATAAAATTATCAATTTTAAAAGGTTGTTTCCCAAATGTTCTTTTAAAATTTATGAATCTAAGAAAAGTGTCTTCAATAAAACAAATGTTAAGTGCTGGTTAATTTAAGTATATCAAGTTTTAAAAAGGTCCAAATATTAAAAAATGATAAGTTAGAAAGTTAACCTTTGATAATGAAATGATTTCCTATATGAAACATTTTCAATAATATTTCCTCAAATAGCTTTCTTATTGTATGAAAATTGGATTTGTCTTAAATGCATCTCCTTGCAACACATTTATTATATAAATTATATTGTACTTATAGAACATTATTGTAAATTTATTTTTATTTCCTTTGGATGTCCATATGAATAAGTAATAAGACAGAACAGAAAATATACATAATTGCAAGTTTAGGTCATTTGCTCAATATGCCTACAGCTAATAGTTTTATTTCCCAAGGCCTATTTTAGGTGGCTGTTTGCTGTTTTGTAGCATTTTTCCCCTTTATTCTCACCTTGAATTTGTGAACAGGACTAGTTGAAGTAATCAGAAGAGGCAGGAGATTTGGTTCCTAGAAGGTGAAAATGCAGATCAGGTGGTAATGGAAGACACAGGGAAGGATTGAGAGAAGATGAGCGAGATAATGGAATAAGGTCCCTGGGGTGAGAAGAGGTCTGCCCTAAGAAGGTTTCAGAGAGACATAAATTACTGAAACTTCTGTAAATGAACAAAAGGTGAAATCTAGCATGAACAGACTTCTTCGGCTGGTGAATCATTCATAAACAAATGCTTTTGTGCAGCCTTTTAGAAATGAGCTCTAGCCATTTAGGAAACAAACCCTATTAACCAGTTCTCTGGTGAATATGCAAGTAATCAATACAAGGAAAAGTAGTTGGATGGCTGAACCCAAACAATGATTGGCCTTCCAATCAATTGTCAAATGTTTCTAGGATTCAGACAAGTCAGATATATATATATATAATGACGTAGACTGTCCCAGGCCATAGGGAGTAGCAAATTGTAACATCCCGCCATTTCCCACTGCTGTCAAATGAGAGTGGGGTCCACTATGCTAAATTGTTTGAAGTTATTTTCAAGAAATCCTAGAAGTCTATATTTTTATGTGGAAATCCTTGGGTTGCAATGCACTCTATGGAGCACATAAATCATGGTTGTGGGCAAAATTGCATTTAGTAATTGTTCATTTGTGATCTTGCCTTAAGCAATGTTGTCCAGTAGGACTTTATTTTGTTTCATTTTGTTTTAGAAATAGTCTCACTTACGTAGCCCTAAGTGGCATGGGACTTGCTATGTAGATTATGCTGGTGTTAATCTCACAGAGATTCACCTATCTCTTCCTCCAGAGTGCTAAGATCAAAGGAGTGTTCCACCATATCTGGCATGCTCAGTGTGACTTTTAAGCAACCACTATCTGGCCAGTTCAGAATTTATTTCCATCTCTAGTAGTGAATGGGGGGAGCAGCTTTTAAATTTTATAGAATGTTGGAGAGAATGCAATAGGCAAGCTGAGAATAGTGTTCCGTAACTACTCCACTCATGGCATCCAATAGACTGGTTAATCCAACTGGACAGTGAAGGGGCCCACTTGAAACATGTACGGGAGGAATATTAACAAAGTGATCACCTTATAGAAAAGGGCATTTTAGATGATGAAGCATCTTGGTCTCGACTGTTAGAGATGAATGAAAAGCCCCAGGGATAAAATATCGACCTTAGGTTACCCTGAAGCATTGTGATGAGAAGCAGCTGCAGAAACAAATCATTGGCATTTGTTCTCTCCCCTTCACGTTCTGTCTGAGCAGCCAATTGACATGATCTGAATGTGTGTGTCCTGCTTAGCACACAAAAATGGATCTCATTTGTCCCTTTTCGGTGATTTAATGAGGAAAGACCCCAGCAGTCAATAGTTCTTGGCTGCATTAAAAACAACTTTCACAGGACTGACTGTGCATTTCCTAGCTGATGGTTCTTTTGCACAGGCGCGGGTACAGAAATCTTAGCACCCAGACTGGCTTGTACGAACTTCCTTGCCTTTCCTCTTAATCCTCCCTCTCCCATTCTGAGTAACGCTAGCCTTTGCTGGCTCACAGCACATCCTGGATGGTGTTGCACTGACTTACGTGCTTGTAAAAGTGTTCTGATGTTCTGTCTCATGTCTAGCCCATCCTTGCTTTGTGTTGCCACTACTCTAGTACCAGAGTGAACTTAGCAGTTTGTGACGGATAAAAACCAACAATCTTTTCCTTCTCAACCAGCGTATTTGCATGTTACTAGATATTTCAATTCTGTAACTTACAGGCATGACTAATAGTGGGAAATTCTGGCAACTCATTGGACCTATGGGAGCCCTTTTCAGAGTGTCACAATTCCTTGTCTGCAGGTGGTTGCTTGTTCCCTTTAGAAACAAGGTCAACCATATTGCTGATCTTGAGGGACAAGGAAAAAAATAGCCTGATTAGAGTTTATAGAAAGGCGGGACTTCAGGTGTCAGGTTCAAGAGTGATTTACCCCTTTTCTTCTTCATCTTTCTTATTGGATCCCTCTGTTCTCTCCATATTTCCTTCACTGTGTTCTAACCTATGACATGAGACTATTAACCCTGATGTTGACGACCAGGGTCAAAGAGATCACCAGTTTCTGTCCTAAGGAAATGTTTATGTAATGTTTCTATGCCCTGCCGGGAGATAAAGGAACACTGTGAACTATCCCATCAGCAGAAAGGCAGGCTTGCTTCTCTCTAAAACAAGATGCTTTGAGCGTATTCATTCCTATGGGCTGATTTCACAAGCAGCTATGCAGGATCACAGATTAGAGGTGGGGTGAACGCGTTAGGGAACACAGCGGCAGGATCTGGCAAATGTACCTAATCCTCGACAGTTGAGTTCTACTGCAGTCTTCTATCTAGCACCAGGGTTTTGCGATGATTCTCCTGGCTGGCTGCTCTGACATCAAGTAAGAGGTAGAGTAGGGTGTTTAAGAAGGGGTTTGCATTTGCAGTCTAAGGTATGTAGACTGTGATAGCCACAGAAATCCATTTTCTTCAGTCCACTGGGTTTATTTATGAATTTCATTTACCGTGTTTTGCCTAAATTAAAAGCGTTAGCTTGAGCAAGCAGAAAATAGTGTATCAAGTGACCCTCCTGTAAAACAGAGAGCTGGGGTTTTGTATGGAAGGACACTGGCCATGAACTAGATCTGGTAGAGTGGAGGAGTTACTCAGAGGACTCCCATTTATGGCGTCAGACATTATACCTCACACGTATTCAGAAGTCACAACCTTTCAGCATTGCTGAGATTTTTTTCACTAGTTTAACAATGGAAATGAGGAGTTAAGAGGGTGTAAGCTACTTGTCTATGGCATTATCCCCCATAAGCAGTGGAGTTAGCATTTCATTCCACATTTGTTTGAAATGTTCTCTTTAAGCACTCTCTTGTATGCCACCTAGAGAGCTCCTGAATATAACCATGTTAAATAAATGTCACTAATGATTTGCCTCCCTTCCTTTTTGCCTGCTCCATGCTCTCTATGCTCTTTGTACTTCTGTAATTTGTGAGGCCTCCACAGACTTGTCTTATACTCACCTGTTTCTTTCTCCTAAGGGCAAATCTTCTTGGCTCTGTCTGATGATAATTTATAATTACCATAGAGTTCTCCTTTGTTTAGATTTCTCTTTGCAATTACTTTCAAATACTCCAAAATTTGCTGCTCTCTAGAGATTCGCCATAACACTTAGATTCAACATATAATTATGGATCTATACAGATGGCCATGTGCTTTTTTTTTTGCTATGTGCTTTTGTACATGAACTCATCATAAAAAAGAACATGTAAGGCATGCTATGTTGCTTTTAATTTATAGACATAGCAAATAAAATTCAGATAAAAAATTTCTCAGTTTTCCATAGCAACTAACTGATGGCTTTGCAATAAACCCGCAGGTGGCTGTGGTCTTCACAAAGCCTAAGCCCCTTCTACTTACTCGATGATCAGAGCTCATGCTACTGTGCTCTGATGTGACGAGAATGGGTGCTCTTCTAAGGAGAAAGAAACATCCATTTGGTGAGCAAAATATCTAGAGGAAATACTTTAAACATATGCACACAGAGGTAACTTTATAAGGCAAAGGATTTGCCTGTAATAAAAGACCAGTAGATGGATACACACACACACACACACACACACACACACACACACACGTGTGTATGTATATACCTTGATTTGCTCCATAGTCCTTGTTACAGAACCAGAAAACTATGATCCAAACACAGAATCTAATAATAGTTGTGTCAGTTTGAAAGAATTAATTTACTTTGTGGAAACTCAGGGTTTTATCTTTTATTGAAAATTCTAATATTTTTGCCATGTTATTATGAAGAAAATAATATGAGAAAGACAGACAATTGTGTTTGGGAATTAACAGGTAACTTGCAGTATATTCTTAAAATTACTCTTATCATTATCGTCGTTATCATTCCCGGAGAGCTTGAAAAGGTGACTTTGTAACAATTTTACCACAGGAGAGGAGTCCAACAAATCGTCTAATACAAATGGTCATTATTATTGGAGTGCTGCGTTTACAGCGGATGCATTTTGAAGACAAAGAAGTTAACTGGGAGCTCGGCAAAACTCAAGCAAAGTGCTTCATAAGGAAGTGTTTAGAGACGAATTATTTCATCCAAGGAGACGCAATCATGTGAAATAATTCGTCGATTAAGATGGTCGGAAAATATTGTTGCCCATAGAAATGAGGTTTTGCAGCCAGCAAGGACATTTTAATGATGTGCGAGCCAAGAGCACAGGCTGCTGAAAGAAAGCTGAGGTGGAAATTAGTTTCGAAAACAAGCATGCTGAGGAGACTGGCCCTTTCCTACCTAGCAATTCTGTGTGTCATTATGATTCATCCCTAGTGGTTTATAAAGGCAGTTACATGTCCTCTTTTGGCTGTCAAATAGGAAGATAATCTATCAGTTTGAATCTATAAATCATTTCTTTATATCAAGAGTACTTTGTATCTGAAGTGTCTCTTTGATTTGGCACCATGTTCCGGTGGGGATCTGGGGAAGCAGCTGGCAACTGCCAGATGCAGTAGCCTAAGTGATGAACTGTATGGGCACAGGTCGGTAGGGAAAGAAAGTAGATTCCTTTCTGGGCCACACCACTTGGATCTTCTTACCTAACTTGGGCATCTACTTGTGTATCTGAAATATAATAGTCATTAAGTTTGTTTGGCTCTTTAACATCAGAACTTATCTATACTCTGTGATAGCTCTGACTCTCTTGTGGCAAGAGACAGAACAGGAGTACTAATATGTTCACCTGTGTCTGGAACAGTCTCCTGAATGATTAAGATGTCATAGACTCAGCACTAACCCTGCCATAGTAGTTTTATGAGAAAGAAATACTTTTCTTCTTTTTCCTGATAAAAAGGTATTTTGCTGAGCTAAGAATATAGTTCATTTGGTAGACTATTTGCCTAGCATGCCCAATGTCCTAAGTTTAATGTTCTATTCTGTATAAATCAGGCATGGTGACATGAGTTTATAATCCCAGCACTTGGGAGCATCTTTAGCTACATAGCAAGTTTGAGGATAGCTTGGTATATATGATATGAGACCCAATTCCCAAAAAGGCATTCAAAATCATATTTTAACTACATAGATACATTTCTACTAAAGTGAAACATTTGTTGCTATTTTTATACTTATATATTATATGAAATAAATTATTTTATTATTCTATTGAACTTAGCTCCTGACTACTAAGTACATAAAGTACAAAGGGAAAAGAAAATTTAGAACAAGTGGATATTTATTGTTGAATGTTGTGCTTATTAAAGTGGTGCATTTAATATTCTTTGTGTATATGTGTCTGTAGTGTACATGTATGTTTGCATACTTGTTTACATGTGTTCATGTGGAGCCTCACAATTGTCTTTCTCAATCACTGTTTCATTTCTCCAGGCATGCGTTCCCCATGAACCTGGAGATCTCCCATCTCACTGAGTCTAGAGAGCCAATTTGCCCTGGGATTTCCTTGTTTCTGAGTGTTGGGATTACAAGTGACTGCCCCATATGTCAAGCTTTTTTTTTTCTTCTTACATAGGTTCTAGGAATCGGTGCTATAGTCTTGGGCTTGCATGGATCCTTGGTATAGTGCTTGCGTTACATGCCCAGGATTTGAGTTTCCATTCCCAATAACCCATTACAAAAGGAAAATAGCAGACTGTATTTGGGGAACTATTTCCTTGAAGCGCAATGTTATGTACTTGGATCCTGAATTCTGAAAAGGCCATCAAGGAGAAGTGCAAGTGAACTATTTCTGAGTAATGGCATGTATTGATAGGGGTTTGAACTAACGGCATAGGAATATATATAAAAACTACAAATTGAAAAAAATTTACAAGTTTAAAAATGGCTACACTTTCTTCTGATGATTCATGATTTCTTTTTCTTAGTTTTAGTAATAGGATGGACAATAGTAGATTGTGCTGCAGTGAGTAAGACTGGGAGAAAGCAGATTCTGTAGAGAATTTCAGGAATTCTGCATTATGCATGTTTTGTTTGAGGTATCTACTAGATACTTTGTAGAGAGCATGGAGTAGACAGTTAGATATATGAGTCTGGCATCCAGGGGAAAATGTGGACTAGAGATATAAATTTTGGAGTTGTCTGCTTGGTGTATAGGGCAGGCTACAATGGAGTACTAAATTGTGTAGGACAACTGATGATTGCTATAGGAGATCAATGCAAACTGCAGCTCCCGGGCTCTATGTTACAGGTCTCTGCTTGAATCATGACAGTGCGAGAAAGCCATTCGTCATGATTTTTCCAAAGCTCATCAAATTGCTAAATATCAACCATGATGTTTGTACCTGCATTTTGCTGATATGTGTGGTAACTCTCTGTATTTAGCTGACATTTGAATCTTTAGAGCTAGAGATATATAGCTTAGTTCATGCGAAAGCTGGGACTTATTAGTTACCATAAAAACATCATTTCTAGTCTTTGCCATCCTCTGAACAGCATAGCCCCCAACTATGTAAAGAAAACTCGTACTGGAGAGGTTCTGCAGCCTACCTAATGCCACACAGCAAGTAAAATGGGACTTATTTTTAGCTTCACATTTTAAGACATGTGACTCAGTGCTTTCTTTGGAATTCTATCAGCATCATAGGTCTTTTACATTGTAATAAAAAAAATCAAGCTGTGAAAATGTGCTGTGGCATATGCTAGTTATTGAATAAAAGCCTACAGGATGGGGCTGTTATATGGTTCCTGCCACTCTTTTATTGCTACTAGGATGCTAAATCCTTGCTGAACACTTGCTTGAACTAGTAGCTTTTGCTACCAAACCCTTTGTATTCCCTACCAGTAAGAGGGCATCTCCCTAAATGTATACAGTGAAAGCGTCATAAATCCTGGTGCATAACTGGTTCATAATAAATGATAAGTTATTCCATTTTTTCATCTCGTTCAGTGACAGACTCACAAAATGTTGGTAAAGTAGGCTTTCTTTTTCTATTTTTTAAAATGAAAATATCAAGAGTCAGTAAGTATCTCTTACTTTTCTAGGACACACAGCTAAGGTGGCACTGAAATGGAATCTGAAGACTGGATTCCTAAGATTGTGAGTCTCGTATCCCCAGGTTGAATGACTAAGTTAGGTCATGACACTAGGTTAGAAGATATTGAGAGGTATTGTTAGAGGTAGACATGATGATGGAAAGACTTCAAACACAAGAAGGACTACATCCTGTCATTGGCCTATCAGGAAGCACATACCATAAAGTGTTGTGAGGTTGCCTCACAGGTAAAATGGCTCCAGCTTTTGGACATCAGTGGCCTGCTTCCTAACCCAGAGCTATTACACCTGGGAATAGGCACTGCTAATAATAAGTATGTCTGTCTGAATCCAGAAGGTTTGCCTTCCTTTGTCTTCTTTGATTTGCACAAATTTCCTTCTTAATTTTTCTTAGTTTAACTCAAGTTAAGGGAAATTTTCTCAGGATCTCTACTGTACCAAGACTCTATGATACTTGATACTACATTGGGAATATTTAGGTATACCTAATTATAGTAAGGGGCCTATTAGGCATGACTTGTGGGAAGGCCTAAGAAAGATATTTGAGAGATAGGCAGTACCATTTTTGTACACTCTGCAGGAAGAAGATATAAGTTTGTACTATCTCATTATTTAAGGCTTCTTTTTAAAACTAATTAATTTATACTTACTTAGAATTATAGCCACATACACTTAACATTGTGTGTGTGTGTGTGTGTGTGTGTGTACTTGTTCATGTATATAAGTGCTGGTACACTTGTGCCATGGCACACATGTGGAGCTCATTAGTCCTCACCATGGGTGTTAGCTCTGTCTTTCCACCTCATTTTGAAGTAGAGTCTCTTTGTTGTTTGTTGTTGCGCCGCATATACCAGGCTATCTGGCGTGAAAGCCCTTCTCTGCCTCCCATCTCCTATTAGGGGCACTGGGTTTGCAAGCTTGACTTTTCATTAGCTCTTAGCATTTCAACCCAGGACCTCGTGCCTGCAGGGCAAACACTATGTCGACTGAGCCATATCCTCACTCCAAACTTTTTATTGACGCTGTAACACATGAAAGCCAGGAAGTAGTTTCAAGAGTGGAAAACAACTCATAAATACCCAGATGA
This sequence comes from Alexandromys fortis, assembly GCF_014885135.2. Lineage (NCBI taxonomy): Eukaryota > Metazoa > Chordata > Mammalia > Rodentia > Cricetidae > Alexandromys > Alexandromys fortis. The sequence continues at coordinate 1,753,841 of NW_026068107.1, forward strand.
GCATGCGACGGTCTGAGCTACTCACTTTGTAAGGGAGCTAACAGAAGTCCAGGTGCTGCTGGGCAGCAGGGAATAGGGGACGTTTTCCATTGCAGTGCTGCCCTCTCCCATTTCCTACCACTTCACCATGTCTTTCTAACCTAGTCCAGAGTTCTGCCTTAGAGGCTTTTTATATGCCAAACTTAATCAATGTCTTCATTATAATTGAAATGTTTAAGTCAAATTAATGTAAAGCCTTTTGAGAGTTCTGCTGATCTAATTTATAAAAGTCATTCAGGCAAAACTGTGAAAGTATATGAGGTTTTTGATATTTTCTAGAAGTTATTAGCTTATGTTCTTCAATAAGTCTCAGAATTTTTATCAAAGGAGGACAATTTTCAAACTAACCTGAGCAGGATCCCTATTTATCCTCTTTTGATTAGTTCATAAATCAATTTTCTAATCCAAAATGTTTTCTTCCTCAAAAGCTGCAGCTTTCCTTTGCACTTATAAGGAGTACAAGATCATGTCACAAACTCTTTCATGAACATTAAAGTTGATTAGTAGGGAAAGAATAAAGACCATTAGTTGGGAGAGAGCCTAAAGTAGAACCGAGAAACCAGAAAAAAGGAAAATGCAAGGAGCACAGTAATTAAAGTCATAATGATTGGATTGTAAAATTTTTCTTAATGATTACTTGCTAAGTAACCAGGGGTGGTATTTCTGAATCCCTTTAGTTTACATCTATTTGTATGTGTTTACCTTGTAGAGTTTCTGGGAGATTTTTGGGATGCTAGGTAGACTAAAGTTATTTTTATCATTGGCATTGTCTTTATTGTTATTTTTTACTATTCTTCTACTGGTCCTCCCATCGGTATGAATCCAACTGCTACTGTTACCATATTTAATCTGCTGGGTAAGAGAGACAAAGCTTCCAGAAGTAACCATAAATGAATTCACATTAAGAGCAAAAAGCCTTGAGACAGAGTAAGGAAACCTGACAAAAAGGCATAATAATTCAGAAATTTCAAACAACCTACTGAACAAAAATAGTACCTTATTTGAATATGAAAAAAATATTTTCTGAATGAAAGTGTTAGGAAAAAAATACCCTTTCATTAAATTAGCCTGTAAGTTCCACTAGGGCAGAAAGCCTATCTATGTTCTCTGTTTATATTATTACTAAATAACTAATGTGTTTGACACTGAGTGAGAGCTTAGTAATTGTTAAGCAAATTAAATGGGATCCCAGAAGGTAAAAACATGCGTATTACATAAATGTTATTGTTTTTCTATATATGTATTCATTCATTTGTTAAAGAAAACCTTGGGCTCCTTCTGTATGATTGTTCCAAGCTGAGGGAATATGTTGCTAAACAAAATCACACACATCTCTTCTCCATGCAAAAGGTACATGATTTGATTATGAAAATGCTATGAATGAAGGGAGTACATGGACTCTTACATATATTGGATTATTTGACTTAATCATGAAAAGCTCCATCGATGAAGTTAAATGAGCAAAGACACAAAGGCTAAGTGAGCATGAGGTAGAAAAACTAAAGGAAGGAACTGTGGGTGTAAAAGAATCATCAAATGCAAGTGTATCCAGTGAACAGATCATGGAAAATACTGGATCTAAGATAGGGGCAACTGCAACTGGCTGGAGTAAGACATGTTAGTAAGGGACAAGAACAAGCATGTTGTAGTGCTGTTTAGGGAAAAGATGGTCCATTGCTATCCCATCAGCAATGACAGGCCAGTAAATGGAAGGAAGAATATGACTTTAGTGCAGAATGGTTATGAAGAAACCCCAAATAGATGTACTTCTTCTAGTCTATGCTAGGAGTAACAGTAATTTGAAGTATGATGGGATTAATAACCATGAAGACAAGAAATTAGATTTGAGGGTTGGTGGGGGAAAGTACAATCATTAGTATTTTATGATGTATTAGATATAAAAGTGTGTTCTCTTGATTTATTTAATTCTGTATATGTTTGTGTATGTTTGTGAATATAGGTGCACATATTCTATAATACATATATGGAAGGGAAGTGGAAAGATACCTCTCAGGAGTTGATTCTTTCCTACCACATTATAGAATATGGTTATCAAGCTCAGATCCTCTGGTCTAGTACAAGTATCTCTACCTGCTGAGCCCTCTCACTGGCCTTTTATTCTCTTAAGTGATGCTTAGGCCTTGACTGGTTCCAGTGTGTGTATTATAGCGATTTTAAGAGAAAGGACTTGGTATGGCAAGATTCATTCAGCCACTGATAATTTTATATGCTATTATGTCCTAAGTACCAGGCCAGATGTTGGAATCAGAACCAAATAAATTATGGTTTATAGCAACATGAAAATTATAGTCAGCTTGGAAAGAAAACATAGAAAATTAACAGTTAATTTCAGTATAATAATGAATTCTTTAGATAGATATATGACCATGATACTGGACAACCCAGAGTGGGAAAATATCTTATAGATTAGTCTCAGTTGGGGAGCAGAGGGACCATTGAAGAAAGACAGGAACTATTGTAGAGTTCTGTTTTAATAACTTATGCTTTTGCAAAACCTGTCTATTAAATATTAATAATGAAAAAATAAAACACATTTTTGGTTTGTTTGTTTTTCCTTTTCATCTTCTGCTTAGTATAATGAATAACCTGGCTGCCTATTGTTGAAAAATATTAGTTTAAGATGTGTTACATTCATTTATGTTGTATAATATTTGTTTAATGATGCAAAGATATGTTGTATTCTTTTATGTTGCACTTGCTTAACGCTGTAAAGCTTTGTTACTTTGTCTGCCTAAAACACCTGATTAATCTAATAAAGAGCTGAATGATCAATAGCTATGCATGAGAAAGAATACGTGGGGCTGCCAGGCAGAGAGAATAAATAGGAGGAGAGAGAAAGACAGAGGAGAGAATAAGAAGAAGCAAGAAAAGGAGGGGGTAGGACACCAAGGGGGGGCAGCAACCCAGCTGCAGAGTAAGAAGGATAAAAATGTATATAGAATATAGAAAAATAAAAGCCCAGAGGCAAAAGATAGACAGGATAATTTAAGATAAGAAAAGCTGGGTAGAGACGAGCTAAACTAAAGTCAGGCTTCATAAGAATAAGTTTCCATGAATTTATTTGGAATCTGTGTGGCAACCAAAGATTAAAAGAGAAAAAAAACCAACTATAGTCTATGACATGTATAAAAGTCAAGTGGCATTTCCCAGTGTTACTAGATGATATCTCATCTCCCAGCAGACCAATTGCTGTATTCAAAGGTTTCAAATATAATATATACAGTGGTCCAGAAAGCCTCATTGCTAAAGTTATACTTAATAATAATTTGACAGAAGTGAGCAAGTTAGCAATATTGATATCTCAGGCATTATATTTCTGGATAAAAAGATGATAAATGCAAAAGCCATGGGTAGAAAGAAGCCTTCAGATTATAAGGAATATCAAGAAATCCAGGATAGGCTAATAAGAAGTTTAGCGAAAACTAAGAGTTATGATCAGAAAGATAGTGAAGTTAGAATTACAGCTCGTAAAAGTATATGTATACTCATGTAACAATTCTGACACTCTTACTAGAAAAGCATTGGTAAGTTTAGAAGAAAGGTTTATAATGATTTACTATATGTCTATGGTTCTCATTGGATCCCGAATTGAAAATACACAGGAGAAAGTTAGGGCTAGGGGCAGAGAGATCAATTAGGAGACTCTTTCTAAATGGAATATGATGGCTGCCTGAACAAGAGAATTCCATTTACATTTATTTTATTTCTTTTTTAAAAAACTGTCTTTTTTTCATCATACATACCAATCCAATTTCCTACTCCCTCACCTCCTCCCACTCCCTCTACCTACCCCCAAACCCATGCCCCCATCTACTCCACAGAGAGGGCAAAGCACATTGCCTTGGAGAAAGTCCAAGGCCCTCCCCATTATATCCAAGCTGAGCAAGGTATCCCTCCAAAAAGAATAGGCTCCCCAAAAGCCAGTACAAGCAGTAGGGATAAATCCTGGTGCCACTGCCAGTGCCCATCAGTATGCCCCAGCCACGCAACTGTCGACCACATTCAGAGGAACTAGTTTGGTCCTCCACCTAGAAAGTCAAAATAGATAAGATCACCTGACAAAATTGGGAACACAGAGGTGGGGGTAGTAAAAGGGGAAGAGGAGGGGAGAAGGGGATAGGTGAGAACCTGAGGAAGTGGGATGGTCGAGATGGAGGAAGGATGAGGATGAGAGCAAGGAAGGAGATATCTCAATTGAGGGAGCCATTATGGGGCTAGCAAGAAACTTGGATCTAGAGAAATTCTCAGTAGACTATAGGGATGACAGAAGCTGGGACCCTGGGCAATAAAGAAGAGAGTGCCCAAGCTGACCTTACTTTGTTTATATTTTAAAGCTAGAACCAGTAGATATATATAAAAAATAAAGATGAAATTTATTTTGATCACAAGAGATTGTTTTGTTCCATATTCTATGAAACACAGGCAGATAAAGTAGTCAAGTATATAGCAAAATGTTTTCTAACTAGCATTGTCATTGTCCAGTATTTTCTAGGAGTTGTATTCACAATAAATAAATTCACAATACATTATAGCTTCTAATGCTGTACTATGAAGTGTAGTTATAGATTAAAATGTTTAAGAACAAGTTGCCATACATTAGTAACAGCAAATACACTGTATGCACAACAGTTTTTGAAACCTCTAACTTATTTTTTTAACTAGAAAAATAAGCAAATAATAAAACTAGAAGGTTAATATTTTCTTACTGAAAGTTTCAAATAATTTTTAAAAATTTATTTATTAAAAATTTCTACCTCCTCCCATCCTTCTATTTTCTTCCCTCTCTCCCTCCCTCTCCAGTCCTAAGAGAAGTCAGGGTTCCCTGCCCTGTGGGAAGTCAAAGGCCCTTCCCCCTCCATCCAGGTCTAGAAAAGTGTGTATCCAAACAGACTAGGCTCCCAAAAAGCCAGTACATGCAATAGAATTAAAACCTGGTGTCATTATCATTGGCTTCTCAGTCGGCCCTCATTGTTAGCCACATTCAGAGTCTGGTCTGATCACATGCTCATTCAGTCCCAGTCCAGATGGATTTGGTGAGCTCCCATTAGACCAGGCACACTGTCTCTGTGGATAGATGCACCGCTTGCGGTCCTGACTTTCTTGCTCATGTTCTCCCTCCTTCTGCTCTTCATCTGGGCCTTGGGAGCTCAGTCCAGTGCTCCAATGTGGTTCTCTGTCTCTATCTCCATCCATCGCCAGATGAAGGTTCTATGGTGATATGAAAGATATTCATCAGTGTGGCTATGGGAAAAGGCCAGTTCAGGCTCCCTCTCCTCTGATGCCAAAGGACCTAGCTGGGGAAATCCCCTTGGACACCTGGGAACCCCTCTAGAGCCAAGTCTCTTGCCAACCCTAAAATGGCTTTCTTAGTTATGATATCTTCTTTCCTGCTCCCATATCCACCCTTCCTCCATCTCAACCATCCCATTCCCCCAAGCACTCCCCAATCCTCCCCTTCTCCCTTCTCTCTCCCCATCCCCTTTCCCCCCCCCCCCCCCCCCCCCCCCCCCCGTGCTCCTAACTTTTGCCCCACAATCTTGTCTACTTCCTGTGCAACCAGTTTGGAAATCACTGTGGTGGTTTCTCAGGAAACTGGGACAGCCTACCTCAGGATCCCGCAATTCCACTCTTGGAAATATACCCAAGAGATGCCCAATCATACTACAAAAGCATTTGTTCAACTATGTTCATAGCAGCACTATTTGTAATAGCCAGAACCTGGAAACAACCTAGGTGCCCCTCAATAGAAGAATGGGTAAAGAAGATGTGGCACATACACACTTTAGAGTTCTACTCAGCCGTAAAAAACAATGACATCTTGAATTGTGCATGCAAATGGATGGAAATAGAAAACTTTACTGAGTGAGATAACCCAGACCCAAAAAGAGGAATATGGTATGTACTCACTCATAAGTGGATTATAGCCATAAACAAAGGACATTGAGCCTATAATTCATGATCCTAGGGAAACTAAATAAGAAGGTGAACCCAAAGTTTCAAATAATTAAACAGACCTTGTATTGTTATTGTATTTAGATGTTAAAAAAGCTAAACTAGACCAAAATGGTCTCCCTTTCAAAACTCTCTTTTATTTATTTATTTTTATTTTTCTTCTTTTATTTTTGAGATTATAATTAATAATTTCCCCATTTTTCTTTCTCCAAACCCTCCTATATATTCCTTGCTTGCTTTTAAATTTATGACCCTCTTTCATCAATCGTTGTGACATGCATATGTATATGTATGTGTATATATGTTGTGTGCATATATGTATATATGCATATGCATGTAAGAAAAATACATGCACACAGCTTACACACACACACATATATATATATAGAGAGAGAGAGATAGATACACACACTCACACACACAGGTACATACACACACACACACACACATATATTGCAAAATAAACCCTGCTCTGTCTGAATAATATTACTTATATGTTTGTTTGTTTTCAGGGTTGACCATTTGGTAGTGGACAACCAATTGGTGTCCTCTTCCCTGAGGAAGACTATTTCTCCTAGTCTCAGAATTTCTTAGTTGCCTGTAGTTCTTTTTGTAGTGTTAAGGGTGGGCAGGTTTTCCCCTAGTAATATTAGTATGCCTATTGCTGTTTGCTTATTCATCTAATATTTAATCAGATACATTGATTAGACTTTGTAGATGTAGATTTGATTTTACTAGAAGACACAGTCTCATGGCAAAGTCTCTAATCTTTGGCTCTTATAACCTTTCTTCCCTTTCTTCCACAGTAAAACTAACAGAGTTTTATATATTAAATAAGGAATATGGTGGGGGTTGAGTTACAAATGATTCTCAATCTTTTGGCTTGTGTAACAGAAGGACAGAGTAACTAATTAGTGAAATGAAGAAGACTAGACTTTAGTAGTTTATTTTAGGTAATGATATATTTAAAATGTCTTTTAGGAATCTTATATTTGAAATATTGGATATACAGTTGTATATATTAACTCAAGGGAAAATTCTACCGAAGAATAATAATTAGGAAGTGGACAACATATATAGCTGCTAAGAAAAATCTATGAGTAAAACACAATTAATAAAAACTCAGAGAGAGAAATTGGGGTTCAACCTGAAGATCCGAATAGCAGAAGAGCCAGCCACTGGCTCTTCCCATGACCTCAGACTGAAATGGTGATCCTACCTCCTGGAATATCAGAATGAGACTGTGTCTGTGAGTTGTCTCATTCCGTTTTATATTACTCTCTAGGGCTGGGATTAAAGGTATGTATTACCCGATTTTTATGACAAGTAGTGTGGCTACTGGGATTAAAGTTGTGTGTTACCATAACCTGGTCTGTAAGGCTGGCCAGTAGAACTGTTTTACTCTCAGATCTTCAGGCAGTCTTTATTTATTAAAATACAATTGAAATGCCACTACATTTCCCCTTTTTGTGTAAAAATGCTATAACTAATATAAGAAAACTATATACATAAAGTACAATGACTATATACAATATATACAGGCAATAAATACATCAACAATGTCTAGTCAATTTGCATTTGATAAATTCAGAGAAAATATTTTATGTCTATCCTATCTTGTTGAGTTCAAAGTCTTATACCTAATTTATTTTCTCTCATAACTTGCTTTCTGTGTCTGGTAAGATATAACTATAGCTATCCAATCTTGAACTCCCTTAGAGACCCAAGGAGGAAATAATATTAACTGAATAAACAGGAAGGGCAGGCAAGTGACTTCCAAAAATGTGAGAAATGAAAGAATCTCCTAGCTGCCTAGACAATCACCCAAAGTTCCTCAGCAGCATTGGGGCATCCATCTTTAGCCTACAGGCCTAGCATATTTGACAGACTTTTCTGTGAAGCAGAATATTTTGTGGTCTGCTTGTCTAATAGGACCATATAATGTCAGCAGTCAAGGCAAGGACATTTTCTTGCCCAGTGGCTTAGTTTTGCCACAAAGAAAGTTAACTCCATGTGTCGTTTCTTCAATGACCATTACCTTCTCTAAAGTAGATTGATGCTGCCAGGGACAGAAATGTCTCATTCTCATTAAAAAAAAGAGGAACCTAAGTTATTAAAAAATCTTAAATGCCATATTCTGTAGATCTCTGAATTTTTTAAGGATGACCTATCTATCTAAATCATATCTATGTTTGACCTTGAAAACATACCTAATGTGACTACAAGTTCGATTATACTAGGTGATTAACCACTAACCTGTATTTCTTTATTAGCCTAAACAGTTAATAATAGTGATTTTCAAAGACTAGAAATTTGTATTACACTGTTAAATGAGCTTTATAGGTACAATACCCTGAATAAGATTAGAAATGTACGCACAGTATGTTTTAACAAAATTAATCTCAAATTTTTATCAATATACAAAATTTGTATACAATATACAAAAGTAATTAGGGTTCAACCTGAAGATCTGAAAAGCAAAACAGCCAGCCACTGGGTCTTACCATGACCTCAGTCTGAAATGGTGATCCTGCCTCCCAGAATCTCAGAATGAGACTGTGTCTGAGATCTGTCTCCCCACCCCATCTTATATTCCTCTCTAGGGCTGGGATTAAAGGCATGCACCATCAGATTTCTATGAACTAGTATGGATACTGGAATTAAAGGTGTGTGTCATTATGGCTACTGAGCTTAAAGGTGTGTGTTACCATAAAATGGTCTGTAAGGCTGACCAGTGGGACTGTTTTACTCTCAGATCTTCAGACAGCCTTTATTTATTAAATACAATTGAAATGCCACTACACATGAGCTCAGCTGAAACATTATGATAACTAGTTGGCTAAATCTTTATCTTAAGGAACAAAACCATGTACCATGGCCCTATCTTACGCTCTTTTTTCAGATTCTTGTCCTTAAGACTATGCATCCCATTACTCTTTAGCTATAATTACTAAGCGTTTGCTGTGTACTAAGTATTGTATTAGGTAATAAAATACAAATAAGATGTTGTCTCTGCTTCTAGGGAAAACATGGCCTAGTAGAAAAGTGAGTTGCATTTCTAATCATAATACTACTCACATATTGACACAGTAGAAACAAGTATAAAATATACAAAAATATAAATTACATGAGTTAGGTGTAGTGAGAGACTGGCAGTAGTTTTTTCAAAAAGAAGATTACTTTCAAAAAACATTTCAATGATGAGTTAAGACCAAAGAAACAATAGATCAGTGTAGTGAGGTGTTGAAGGGGATGGGAGGGGAATGAAGGGGAACAGAGAAAAATGTAAAGCTCAATAAAATCAATTTTAAAAATTAAATAAATAAAATAAAAAGGAGAAGAGAGACTAACAAATGGAATCTAATTGAATAACTGAATATTAATCCACACACCTATGAACACTTGATATTTGACAACAAAGCTACAATTATACAATTAAAAAAGGAAAAATCTTCAATAAATGGTGCTGGCATAACTGGATGTCAATGTGTAGAAGATTTCAAATAGAGGCATATCTATCCCTGTGCATAAAACTCAAGTCCAAATGGATTAAAGAACTCAATATAAATCTGACCACACTGAACGTGATAGAAGACAAAGTAGGAAACAGCCTTCAATGCATGGACCCAGGAGACCACTTTCTAACATAATACCAGTAGCACAGACACTGAGAACAACAATAATGAAATGGGACCTCCTGAAACTGAGAAGCTTCTGTAAAGCAAAGGGCACAGTCAAAAAAGACAAAAAAGGCAGCCTACTAAGTGGGAAAAGATATTCATAAACCCCACATCAGACAGAAGATTGATCTCCAAAATGAATAAAGAACTCAAGAAATTAGACGTCAAAATTCCAGATCATCCCATTAAAATGGGGTATAGAACTAAGCAGAGAATTCTCAACAGAAGAATCTCAAATGGCCAAAAGACATTTAAGGAAATGTTCAACATTCATAGCCACCAGGGAAATACAAACCAAAATGATTCTGAGATACCATCTTACACTAGTCAGAATGGCTAAGATCAAAAACACCAATGATATCTTATGCCAGAGAGGATGTGGAGTAACGGGAACACTTCTCCATTGCTGGTGGGAATTCAAACTTATACAACCACTCTGAAAATCAGTATGGCAGCTTCTCAGAAAACTGAGAGTCAACCTACCTCAGAACCGAGCTATACCACTCTTCGGCATATACCCAAAGGATGCTCAATCATATTCAAAAGGATAGTTGTTCAACTATGTTCATAGCAGCATTATTTGTAATAGCCAGAACCTGAAACAACCTAGAAGCCCCTCAAGTGAAGAATGGATAAAGAAAATGTGGTGCATTTATATAATAGAGCACTACTGAGCAGTAAAACGCAATGACATCTTGAAATTTCCATGCAAATGTATGGAACTAGAAATAAACCATCCTGAATGAGGAAACCCAGACCCAGAAAATTGTATGTACTCACTCATAAGTGGATACTAGCTGTAAAGCAAAGGATAACAAGTCTATAGTTCTTGACCTTAGAGAAACTTAGTAAAAAGGTGAACCCCAAGAAAAACATATATTGATCCACCTAGAAAGGCAATATAGACAAGATCACCTGACAAAATTGAGAGCATGGGGATGGGGGGAGGGGAGAAGGGAGGACATAAAGGGAAAAGAAGGGGTAAAGGAGAAGGGGAGGAGAAATTGATGAATCAGGATAGTAGAAATGGGGGAAGGACAGAAATAGAGATTAAGGAAAGAGATATCTTAAGAGAGGAAGCCATTATGGGGCTAGGAAGAAACCTGGCTCTAGAGAAATTTGCAGGAATCCACAAGGATGACCTCAGCCAAGATCCTAAGCAATAGAGGAGAGGGTGCCTGAATTGGCCTTGTCCTGTAGTCAGATTGATGACTATCTTAAATGTCACTATAGAAACTTTACCCAGCAACTGATGGATACAGAGGTAAAGACCCACAGAGGAGCATTGGGCTGAGCTCCCAAAGTCCAGTTGAAGAGTGGGCAGAGTGAGAATATGAGCAAAGAGGTCAAGACTATGATGGGGATACACATTGAGGCAGTCTACCTGAGGTAATGAGAGCTCACCAACTCCAGCCAAACAGGGAAGGAACCTGCATAGACCCTCTGAATGTGGTTAACAGTTGTATGGCTGGGCAGAGTGCAGGGCCACTGGTAGTGGCACCAGGATTTATCCCTACTGTTTTTACTGACTATTTGGGAACCTATTCTCTTTGGATGGATACCTTGATCAGCCTAGATATATTAGGAAGGGCCTTGGACATTCCCCAGAGCAGTGTGCCTTACCCTCTCTGAAGTGGATGGGGAGTGGGGCGGGGGAGGAGGGGATAGAAGGAGGGGAGGGAGTGGGAACTGGGAATGGTATGTAAAATGTAAAAAGATCGTTTTTTCTTTTTTAAAAGAATAAAAGACCCAAATGAGGAGCAGAAGGAGGGAGAACATGAGCAAAGAAGTCAGGACCACGAGGGGGTACACCCACCCACTGTGACAGTGGATCTGATCTATTAGGAGCTCACCAAGGCCAGCGGGACTGGGACTGAATAAGCATGGGATGAAACCGGACTCCCTGAATGCGGGGGACAATGAAGGCTGATGAGAAGCCAAGGACAATGGCACTAGGTTTCAATCCTAATACATGAACTGGCTGTGTGGGAGCCTAGCCTGTTTGGATGCTCACCTTCCTGGTCCTGGATAGAAATGGAGGACCTTGGACTTCCAGCAGGGCAGGGAACCTGGACTTCTCATCATTCACGAGAGGGAGGGGGAATGGAGTGTGGGGGGGGGGGGGAGTGGGGAGGGGGGGGGGGGGGGGGGTGGGGGAGGAGGGGGAGGGAAACGGGAAACGGGGAGGAGGTGGTAATTTTTCAAAAATAATAAACAAATAAATTTAAAAAAAGAATAAAACAAGATTATTTTCAAAAAAATTGGTGATGAGTTAAGATCTAGGAAGCAACAGATCATCTTATCCAGAAATACTTCACAAAGCAGTAATATCTGTGCAGTTTTCAAAAAAAAATTGTTATTAATTAAACAAATAAGTTAGAGGAGACACAGAGCAAGAAACAAGGACCAGATAATTCAAGATCTTAGATGACATGCTAAGGAGGTTGGATTTTTATCTTGGAGATGATTGGTTATCAATGGAGTCTTTTGAGTCAAGTGATTTTTTTTTTAAATTTTAATGAAACTGATGGTGACAGAGTGTGAAGGAGAAAGAGAAACAAAATTTCCATTTCCTTATTTGAGTGAGTGGCTTAATGGTTTGCTCAAAGTCTCTATATATCATGGGTGATCCAGTTTTGAGATTGTCCTAAGAATTATGAGTCTGTTGCTCAAACATGCCTCAAGTTGAGTATCTTGTCACTAGACAAGTGAATCCTGAATACTTCATTAACAACTGATGGACTTGTATGTTCCTTTAAGTGATCCATCTAGGTTTCTAACATCTCAGTAACATTTCTTCTTTGCTGGGGAAAAAGTGGGTCAAGAGTTGGGACACATGGCTCAAGGACCATCAAATCAGAGCGACAGCTGTCCCCTTAGGCCTTCATGAAGGCCTCTTCTAACTATTCAATGCTTCCTCTAGGCTTGATCAAAATCCAAACCATTTGAAATGTAATTAATTATTACATTTTGTGCTGAATTGCTTCTTGTCAATGCCTCTTACACAGAACAGGACGCTTGAAAACTTGAGTTCACTGAGACTTTTACACAAATTTTTGTGCTTTTTTAATTGCTATTAGATAGATATGAGATATCTATCTTTTCAATGACAAAAGGCATGTCTACCGCTCTTAATTAATGACCATTAATTAAATATTGAAGGAAAAGCAAATAAAGAAGACTTAAACTGTAATGTGAAGAATTATGTCCAACTGAATAATAATTTCTTCACATAATCATAATGTGTTTGTTCCAATGAAAATCATTACTGAACTAACTTAGCTTTTACTAAGAAAATAAGGAGAAGACTCCTGTGAATCTTGATGTTTGAATTTAAGAACTTGAACCCAGTGAAAAATTCAGACAGCAAAAAGGGGTGTCCTTTGAGAAATATTCTTTGTTTTTCTAACCAATCAGATATTGTAGGTTTTCCATTTTCTTGTGTAACCTTCCATAAACATTCTATTGCATGTAATTATAGTCATATATAGTGGCCACAGGAACTTTTCATGGGATCCATAATTTTAGAAACAATTTTAATTTTAACAACTTATAATTTTGGTATATTTCAAAAAATACATTACAAAAGACTGGTTACAGGATCAAATATGCAAATTCATTTATCTTATAACAAGTCAGGTATTAAACAGATTTTTATAAGTGACAAACAATAGCAGTCTTCTCATTGTCTGTTTTGCCTTTGAAAAAAAAAAAGATTTTGCCCAGAAATATTATATTCCTGGCCTGGCAGTGGTGGTGCACACCTTTAATCACAGGATTCAGGAGGAAGAAGCAAGCAGATCTCCAAGTTTGAGGCCAGCCTGTACTACAAAGTGAGTTCCAGGACAGTCAGGGCTACACAGAGAAACCCTATATTGACAAACCATATATACATCATATATGTAGTTGTGTGATTTTATTATTTAAATGTACTATTAATTACATTTTCAATATTCTCAATTTTAACTCTTAATACAATATATACACTAATAGTCATTGAGAATTATACAGAAATTCATTGAGAGCATATTTTATTTGTGCATGTATAAGTGTGTGTGAGCATGCTCACTCATCATGGTGCCCCTGCAATGGTAAGATAACATGGAAATCATTTCTCTCTTTCTAACACATGGATCTCTGGTGTTAAGGAAGCACTCCTTTCTTCTGAATCATCTCACCAGCTAAGAGACCTTTCAATGTTTAAGAATGAAAAATTTCAGGGACCTGATTGAGGCAGTATAAAATAATTTGGCATTGAAATTTTTGAGTTTTTTGTAGAGGCTACATGTTTATCTCCTGGTAGATATATAATTAGCAAAGATTTCTCCCCATTTTGTAGGCTGTCTCTTTGCCATGCTGACTATATCCTTTGCTGAATGGAAGCTCTGTAATTTCCTGCCATTCCATTATTTATTTCCCATGATATTGGAACCCTTCTCAGAAAATCCTTATCCGTGCATGCGCTTTATTTTACCCATTTCTCTTCCATCCCACATATTCTCACCTTCTCCTTTCATATCACAAGTATATTATTTCTATCACTTTCTTCCTTATCTATCACTTTATAATTTTTCTCTTTTTACTTTAATGACCTACATACATACATCTACATTCTACACATGACAGCAAACATGCATAATGATCATAGTTCCATCGGCTTTCCTGCAAATGTATTGGATTTATTCTTCTTTATGACTGAATAAAATTCTATTATGTGTATGTATCATGTTTTCTTTGTTATATTCAACTCTTTTTTGAATTTTGATTTCTGTATATTTTGCTCTTTCATTTTCTTTTCTTTTTATTTCTGTGTACACAGTGTTCTTCTTTCATATCTAACATATACCCCCACCGCCGCCTCCCCTTTCCCTCCCCCTCCCCCAACCAAGTCCCCCTCCCTCGTCAGCCCAAAGAGCAATCAGGGTTCCCTGCCCTGTGGGAAGTCCAAGGACCACCCACCTCCATCCAGGTCTAGTGAGGTGAGCATCCAAACTGCCTAGGCTCCCACAAAACCCATAGGTGCAGTAGGATCAAAAACCCATTGCCATTGTTCTTGGGGTCTCAGTAGTCCTCATTGTCTGCTATGTTCAGCGAGACCCGTTTTAACCCATGCTTTTTCAGATCCAGGTCAGCTGGCCTTGGTGAGTTCCCGATAGACCATCCCCATTGTCTCAGTGTGTGGGTGCACCCCTCGTGGTCCTGAGTTCCTTGCCCGTGCTCTCTCTCCTTGTGCTCCTGATTTGGACCTTGAGATTTCAGTCCGGTGCTTCAATGTGGGTCTCTGTCTCTGTCTCTGTCTCCTTTCATCGCCTGATGAAGGTTAATATTCAGGAGGATGCCTATATGTTTTTCTTTGGGTTCTCCTTCTTATTTAGCTTCTCTAAGAACCCGAATTATAGGCTCAATGTCCTTTATTTATGGCTAGAAAACAAATATGAGTGAGTATATCCCATGTTCCTCTTTTTGGGTCTGGCTTACCTCACTTAGGATAGTGTTTTCTATTTCCATCCATTTGCCTGCAAACTTCAAGAAGTCCTTGTTTTTTACTGCTGAGTAGTACTCTAATATGTATATATTCCATACTTTCTTCATCCATTCTTCAATTGAAGGGCATCTAGGTTGGTTCCAGGTTCTGGCTATTACAAACAATGCTGCTATGAACACAGTAGAGCATATACTTTTGTTGTGTGATAAGGCCTCTCTTGGGTATATTCCCAAGAGTGGTATTGCTGGGTCCATGGGTAGGTTAATCCCGAAATTCCTGAGAAACCTCCACACTGCTTTCCAAAGTGGTTGCACAAGTTTGCTTCCCACCAGCAATGGATGAGTGTACCCCTTTCTCCACAACCTCTCCAGCAAAGGCTATCATTGGTGTTTTTGATTTTAGCCATTATGACAGGTGTAAGATGGTATCTTAAAGTTGTCTTGATTTGCATTTCCCTGATCACTAAGGAAGTTGAGCATGACCTTAGGTGTCTTTTGGCCATTTGAACTTCTTCTGTTGAGAGATCTCTGTTCAGCTCGCTGCCCCATTTTATAATTGGGTTGATTAGCCTTTTACGGTCTAGTTTCTTGAGTTCTTTATATATTTTGGAGATCAGACCTTTGTCAGTTGCGGGGTTGGTGAAGATTTTCTCCCAGTCAGTGGGTTGCCTTTCTGTCTTAGCAACAGTGTCCTTTGCTTTACAGAAGCTTCTCAGTCTCAGGAGGTCCCATTTATTCAATGAGGCCCTTACTGTCTGTGCTGCTGGGGTGATACGTAGGATGTGGTCTCCTGTGTATATTCAACTCTTGATGGAAATTTCCTAGCCATTGTAAATAGTCCAGGAATAAAAATGTGTATATAAATATCTCTGTATTATACTGATTTAGACTTTTTTAAGTATCTGTCTAGGAATACTATAGATAGGAAGCATAAGAAGGGATGGAATGGAGGCAAATAGAAACAAGTATAATGATAAATTCATATGAATATGTCATTGGAAATGCATTAATTTTGCTAATTAAAAGGATTAAAATAAATACATAAGCGTGCACTGGTTATTGCATGTGTCACTATAGTTGGTTATGTATTTGCCCATACATTTATTTTTACATACTTAGGCATGGCTTTTCAACTGTCATAATTTGTTTCAGGATTAACACCATTTGGACATCACTCCATATGAGAAATGATAGGTAATTTTAAATAGTTGCATCGTTTTTCAATGCACAGAGAGAATGATAGTTTTATCAACATGTAAATACAAACATGAGATATACAAGGTGGAATTACCAAATAATAAGAATATAT
>NW_026068107.1:1770397-1814013 GCF_014885135.2 Alexandromys fortis
CTTTAGCCTAGTATCGTGTAACACACTTTTAATCCCAGGAGGTGAAAGGAGGTGGATTTGTGTGATTTTGAGTTCAGCCTGACCTACATAATGAGTTTCTTTCCCGGGCATCCAGGGCTACATATGTATTATTTCTGGTCTAGTAAAATTGATAACTTTTCCCCACGTTTATACTCATAGCAACAGTTTCTATAAATAACACCTTCCTGAAATCTTTGTCACTGTCACCTTTCCTTAAACCCTCTATTCTTTCCCAAGAGTATCAGGGTAAAATTTGTGTCTCATTTTCTCTCACAAAGATTAGTGTTAAATATTTTCTCAATATTCAAAGATATTTTTCTGCGATCCATATGTTTCCATTTATTTAGAAAAGAAGTTGACATTGTGCTATAGACAATCTTTAAATTTCTAAATACAACTTTTAGCTTATACAAAACTTTAGCTTTGGATAGAATGCCCCTTTTAAATGAATTTAGTAACTCAAGCTTTAAAGAACATTTCTACTCTGTCACTCAGCCTGAAAACATTATCAGATACATTTGAGCTATGTAAGAAAGTTAGGTTAGCATTTGCACAACATAGGCCTTGAACTGTTAGTAATACAACTAAAACTATGAAGCTGAGCAAAAGTTGTAACAATATATCAAAATTTAAAAAACACTTTGGTCCTTCATATAACTAATATGCTATTTTCTTTGCCTATCCTTTGTTGACAATAAAGAGGGATGGTAGTCCTATATCTGTCACCACTTGCCACAATGGTCAAGTTCCTCAATATTTCCCTCTTTATGTTGGTAGAGTTCTACCTTTTGGAAGCTGAGGCAAGGGGAATTTTTCCATATACTTCTATTAATGATCTTGAGCTTAGACATAATTGGAATATTTGAAACTTTTCTGTCACAGATGGGAAATGCCTAGGAACTCCTATCTTGTGAATGTGATGGGACAGCTCATTCTGCTTAGGTGCAAATATTTTCCAAAATAAGATCACAGCTTCATGATTGGCATATTTGTTTTCAGTTGCGTGTTTCCATGTAATTAGCAGAGTATAAGGAAATGAAACTTAGAGGATAAAGCAAGAGTCTCAGAGAAGAATATGGCAATCAGGAGAAGCTACTATCCTTTAAAGGTCAGTTTTCTGTTTTTATTTCGCAAAAAAAAAAAAAAAAAAAAAAAAAAATCCCTATGGAAACCTCCCATTGATTTTTTTTTTCAAAAATAGTAAGCCAATTGAAAAGATGGCTGATTGACATTTGTATCTGTCTGATATGTGTAAAGTTGGTTGTGTGTGCTGATCTGGAAGTGCTTATTTAATTTAAATATACACTATAAAAGAGGAAACTGGGGCCGGATGGTGGTAACACACATCTCCAGCACTAGAGAGGCAGGGCAGAGAGGTCTCTATGAATTGGAGGTCAGTCTGGTCTACAGAGTGAGTTCCAGGACAGCCAGAGCTATACAGAAAAACCTGTCTCAAAAAAGCAAAAAAAAAAAAAATATCAAAAAGAGTAAAAAAAAATCACCTAGATTTTACTAATGGCCTACTATATACTTTCTGAAGTTGGTCACTATGAAAGCAAAGCTGGTCTCAAACCTGGGGCAGTCTTCCTGTGTCAGCCTCACAAATACATAAGTCACAAATGTGTGTGCCTCTGGGGTTTGTTGTGTTTATACAATTTAAGACGTAGTGAAAAATTATGCCTTGTACAATATGATTCACTGGTAACTACAAGATTCAGGATTAAAACTTAGATCAGTCTGGGTCAAGTTTGTACCTTTTCCATTAAGCATGTCAAACACTGTAAATATTAACAGAAATTAGTGAAAAGCGGCATAATGAGCAGCAGGTGTCTCATAAAATCGGTAGAGTGTTGTGTTGGTTGGACCAAGAAGAGTCATTGAAGGCAGAATTGACTATGCAAGCCCACTCTAGAAGGAAGCATAACAGTGTATGCTTGTAGGATTTAAAAGTGTAACAGCAACCGAAATTTTGTGCAGTGTGACCAATAAGATTGAATAAAAGGACATAACTACTGTAAGACTTTGAAAGTCAAGCCGTTGTAGTCTAGAATTATGAAGAAGACACGGAGAATATTTTGAAGGTTTGAAGCAGGAAGATGAGTGGGAGGGGAAGAACATGGCAGGCAGGTTACTCTAAAGGCAGTGAATTTGGTGGCTGGCTGTTACTGAAATGGTTCGACCTGAGGTATTGTCTTTCCAAATAAAAGAACTTGTAAGATATAGGCCTCTAAAAGCATAATTTTTCTTGGTCCCAAATTATTTGCTATTATTCTCAATAAAATTAAATTTCATTTTATTTGTCTAGTAGACAATATCATGTATGTTTACAATGAATTTTGATTATATCTACCCCTGCTTCCCTCTCCAACTCCTCCAATATTTCATCTTTCTAACTTCATGTCCTTCCTTTTTTCAACCCATTGAGCCCAATTAGAGTTGTCCCTGTGTGCTTGGGTACACAGATACTCAATGGAGCACAGGCAACCTATGAGAGATCATAAACCTGGAGGAAACTGACACTCCCTCCCTCAGCAATCATTGCCTTCCAATAGCTCTCAGCTCAGTGTGGGACCTCAGGAGCCACTTTCACATCCTAGATGGTAGGTTGACAGGTTACTCTTTTTTTTATTTTTTATTTTTTTTTAAATTTTTTTATTGAGAAAAAAAGTTTCCGCCTCCTCCCAGCCTCCCATTTCCCTCCCACCC
Source organism: Alexandromys fortis (assembly GCF_014885135.2). Lineage (NCBI taxonomy): Eukaryota > Metazoa > Chordata > Mammalia > Rodentia > Cricetidae > Alexandromys > Alexandromys fortis. Next base: position 1,773,125 of record NW_026068107.1, read on the forward strand.
TTCTCTCCCTCCCCCCACTCCTCTCCCCCTCCCTCTGCAATCCAAAGAGCAGTCAGGGTTCCCTGCCCTGTGGAAAGTCCAAGGTCCTCCCCGCTCCGTCCATGTCTAGGAAGGTGAACATCCAGACTGGCTAGGCTCCCACAAAGCCAGAACATGAAGTAAGATCAAAACCCCGTGCCATTGTCCTTGGCTTCTCATCAGCCCTCATTGTTCGCCATGTTCACAGAGTCCAGTTTTATCCCATGCTTTTTCAGTCACAGTCCAGCTGGCCTTGGACAGGTTACTCTTAAGTTGGCCATCTACAGGGAGCGACAGCTGCTGTGCGTTCTTGAGTACACTGTCCTGTCATGTCCAGAAGACACTATTTCTCAGTTGTCCTCTCCTCTTCTGCAATGCTCCTAAGCTTTGGGGAAGGGTGTCTTTAGGTGTTTCATATCAAGCTGAGGACTTCACTGTCACAATAATTCTTGGTAGACGATTATACGAGAGTATTAGAGACCCAGGCCCTAAACATCCAAATCACTTGGCTTAAATTTATGACAATGTTTTCAAATTTTGAATATGGTTCATTAGTAGTTCATAAGTTTAATGCCCCAAATCACGACTTGTGTTTGAAAGGAAATCAAGAGTATAGCAAAAATGCTACTGCACTTATGTTTGTGATTATTGTATTTGAGTTATTTAAATACTCACACTTTCATTTTACTTACTTGGTTGCTATGGCTTTTGGCAACAAAAAAAGTGAAGGTCTGTTTTTTTTAAAAAAAAACTTAAGTTTGGACTATAATACTTAATAGTCTTTTTGCTTCCTATGTAAGTTATCAGAGTTTGTATGCTCTATTTCAACATTAATGAAATAGTTCACTAATAGAATTCACCAGTTATTTGCTTCTTTCTTGGCCCATTTCTAACCATCCAAATCCATGAATATACATTATTACTTCCCCTGCCAGCCCATCTTATACCGAATCATTCTTTTGAAAACACTTCTCATATGCCATCTCCTCTTCCATAAAACACAATGATTATTCATTTTTGTATTTAAATTGTACTTCGCAACTTGTGATTGAGTATGTGAATGAAGCCCAAACTCTTATCATCTTATTTGAAAAATCCTTCCTATTCTTATCTGAACAGGTTTTTTTCTTTGAAAATTCCAATAGCACAACCAGAACTCTGTGGCTCTTAACTGCTCCACTTAATCTTCTCAGAATACCTTCACTGACATTCCATTTCACCTTTCTTCACACTATTCTTTGTTGGCGTGTCCCCCTCATCCTTAAAAGGATGCTTTTAATAATCATTTTAGCTGAACAAAATTAGGGTCTCCTCTGGAGCCACATGAAATTTCTTACCATTTATTTCAGGCTTGTTTTTTTTTCTTGTGTTAAATTAATTGGATTTATTCCCTTTGAACATGCAAAAAAATTTCCTGCAAAGGGCCCTTCTCCTTTAATATTCAACATGAGTCACATCTTGCATATATGGTTGGCAGCCAATAAAAACCAGTGAAGAAGTGGGGGAATGCAGCCAGTGAATTTGTGATACTGTTCAGCATCTTCCTTTCACTTGTACACAATGTCATTGTGGAGTTCAGTAAAGTATTTCCCCACTGTTTTGCTGAGAATAAATGACAGTAGAAGGCAGAAAGGATCAGCAGAAAGATTGCTGGACTATGAATCAGAAAACCTCAACACTAGCCTTGGCTCTATCGTCAGAAAATTCTGTCACCTTTTATATGCCATTTGATCCTTCTGGTTCCTGGGGCTTCACATGCTGCTCCTATAAAAATAGAGGACTGATCTTGTTAGCATCAGGTCTTTTCTAAGAGCATTGAAGCCAAGAATATTTACTGCACCAATTTCATTCACTCCATTTCATTCACTAGTAGCAGTGAAATAAATCTAAGAAGATTTTTTCCATGGGTGTCATATTATAAAAGTGCAGACAAACAATAAAGAACCATAGCATATGTACATGTGTGCATACATGTGTGTGTTCAATTAGTGATAATTGCCAAAATAAAATAGTGAAAAGTTTGGCTTGGGACTTATGTCTAAGGATGTGACATTTTGGTAGGTGTCTTTATGAAGAGACAAATCAGGGAGGAATCAATTGAGAACTGGGAATAGATCATTGCATGTGACAGTACCATATGTAACTCATTGAGCCCCATGGAAAAAAAATGTTAGTTTTGATATGATGGTTTGGAAACTACCACATCTACAAGTGTGAATTGAAGAGAGTGTCGGAAACAAAGAAAGGAAGACAAGAAATGTCCGTTGAAAAGCTTCCATGTGCCCACTCCCTCACCTCCTCCTATTTCCTCCACTTACCCCCCCCCCCCATCCTCTCCTCAGGGAGGGTAAGACACATTGCTTTGGGGAAGATCCAAGGCCCTCCCTACTGTATCTAGGCTGAGCAAGGCATCCATTCAAAGATAGTAGGTTCTCAAAAAGCCAATACAAGCAGTAGGGATATATCCTGGTGAACATGGATTGGGTATGTTTAATTAAAAAAAATGTTTGTTTTCTTTTTTAAAAAATTACAAATTAAAATAAAAAGAAAATGACAGAAAAAAAGAAGTTTCCATGTGAAGTCAATGCACAGTGGAAGGAAGATAGGGGGCAACAAAAGCAATGTTTGTGTAGGAGATGTTAACATAAAGAGAAGATTGCTGAAAGACTTTTAGAACTGGATATGCTGATATCATTTTCTCGTACATGTTAGATTATGTTTTTAAGTTATATTGAGTTTTAATCAGTATATAAATATTTTACATATTTAACATAGATATTTTGTTAAATTTGGCCATACTCAATCATGCATTGATACCATCCTTCCATCAAAGCACAACACACAAGCTTCACCTTCAAAAAAGTTCCAAAAGCTTCCTTGTATTGCTCAGTGGGTATAAGGTTTCAATTACATGTAATGAGTTCTAGAAATATGCTATACAACATAGTACCTATAACTAACACTAGGCTTGTATATACTTTAAAACATTTTTGAAAGCATAGCTTTCACATTCGGTGATTTTAACCATAAAATATATATATAACTGAGCAAGGTATTCCTCCAAAAAGAATAGGCTCCAAAAAGCCAGTTTAAGCAGTAGGGATCAATCCAGGTCCCACTGCCAGTTGCCCCACAGTCTGCCCTAGCCTCACAACTGTCACCTACATTCAGAGAGCCAAGTTTGGTACTATGCAGGTTCCCCAGATATCAGTTCAGAGTGAGTGAGCTCCCACTAGCTAAGGTCAGCTCTTTCTGTGGGTATCCCCATCATGTGATTTAAAATAATTAATTAATTAATTAAAAAAAGAAAAGCCAAACTAAAACCAAACTAAGGCCAGTCATTCAGAGCTAAGAAAACATATATGCAAGACATCTATTTAAGATATACTTTATGACTTACATATGGTCAGCGACAACATTCATTTTCTCATCTTTCTCTCTTGCTTTTTGTCGACATTTTCTTCTCCATCTCTTTTTTTACCCGGCCTCTGTCTTTGAACTGAAAAATAAAAATCTCCAAAATTCTCATCTGGAAAGTCTACTTCTTTTTTCAATGCTTTCTATTCCCCTTTGAACTAAATTTTTCCTCAATCTATTTTGAAGAAATAGATTTAGCTACAAACTGCTATTGCTTTGTAACAGCACTGAGTCTATACTACAGCTATGTTCTATGGCTATACTACAGCTACCTTTCTGGAGGGTAAAGCTTTCTGTTTATAAAAGTTAGAAATGATTTATAGCAATCTAGAATTGAAAATTAAATGGGATACTTAAGCAGGGTGTCTTCTAGAGACAAAGCTACTCCCCTTGCCCCCTTTCCCCAATATTATTGATCTTTTTTAAAACTCGGGTTCTTTTTAAATTTTTAAAATATTTTTCTTTGAGGAATTGCATGGCAGTCTTTATGATTATAAAGGTTCAATTCTTAAACCTTCTATTATAACTACTAGTTATGAAGTGAAAGGTTTCAAACATGGTTCAAAGAACGCCAACTCATCATTTATCCAGACACAGAAATTCTATTGCAGAATATACTTATAATATACAAGAATCTTTTCTCTGAATAATTTGAGAATAAATTGGAGATGTCATGCCCCTTTGAACATACATATTTCAGTATGTATTTCTAAAGAACAATATTCTCTTATATAGACCCTATTATTAGTATTAAATATAGAGATTCAACCGATTCATTAGCTTATATATAGAAATACTAAATATGATTTGATATAATATAATATATAGGCTATATATAATCCGTAGTCCATATTCACTGTTGGGTACTTGTCCTCATCCTATCTTTCAGAGTAATTTTTTCAGGACAAGATCAAATTCCAAGGCATACATTGTATTTGTGTGCTTTCTTCTTTGATATTCTTTAATCCAAAATGGGTTTTGAACGTTTGTTTTCCTTGGCCTTGACATTTGGAAAGTATGGATGAATAATTTTATAGACTGTTTTTCTTCTAACTAGGCTCTGGTTAGCTCTCAGGAACACTGCTAGTTAAACAGAGACTATCTCCTTTTCAGTGCATATTACTAGAACGTTTTAATGTTTTTAGTAGAAATAGAATTACCTCACTTTTTTCCTTCCTCTTGTTCTTCCCAGTTACTCTCCCTGAGCACATATGTATGTGCATACACACACATACACACACACACACACACACACACACACACACACACACACACATAGCCTGCTGAGTATATCATTGTTGTTTGTGTGTAATAGTTTCAAGGCTGACTATTCTGCATTGGGGGGCTAATCCCCATGGAAGTTTAAATTTCCCGTTTCTCAGTAGTTAATAGTTGTCTGCAGTTCTTTGTCTATGGGTATGACCCAACAAAATTTCCCCCTTAAACATTAACATTTCTGTTTATACTGCTATTGTTCTGATCTTGTTTTGGTAGTCATTTCCAGGCAAGTCTCTTTCATAGCAGACTTCCTCGTATTCTGACTCTTATAATTTTTCCATTTCCCTTTCTACAATGTTGCCAGAGCCAGAGATACAGAAACTATAAGGTTGATGTATCTTTTAGGGCTGGGCTCCCCACAATCCATAGATCTCTTGTAACCCCATGAACTGCAGTAATTACCAACATGGCAAGATACACATAAGGGTAAAAGAAGTGGCACTCAGATGTTCATGGCAACCTGCTGGTGTCTAATTGCACTTCAGGACCACTCAGCAGGATGGAACTCATGCTTAGTATGGGAAACCTAGTCAGCTTGCTGGTCTTAGTGAAGCTATAAGCCTAGGCACTCCTGCCACTGTGGTAGTCCAGCATAATTCCTTACTACAATCTAAATTTTATTCCTATATGCACAAGTAAGTGTAGCTATTACTCTTCATCAAAGAAGCCTCATTTTACAGCAAATGGAGACCATTTCAGAAACCCACAACTTATTTAGATTTATTAGTTGCATATATTCATGATTACTATATCTCCTTGATCAATTGACCTTTTATAGTTATGAAATGCCCGTCTTTGACAGTAGCAAGTATCTTTGTATTAGTGCATCATGATAGCTATTGTAGCTAAATTAGTTTCTTAGTTTCTTCCATTGTTGGTACATCTGTACATAAAAATGAATTTTGGTTGATGTAGTAAACTCTACAGGAGCAGGTACAAGGCAACGGCTGAGAGAGGAGGCCTGAGCCAGGACCTCTGCAGGTCCGGGTGTTAGTCTGGGATCTCCAAGGAAGTAGGCCTGAACAAGAGACCTGGGACCTCCGAGGGAATAGGCCTGAGCCAGGATCTCTGCAGGTCCCGGCACACGTCTGGGGCCTCTGAGGGAGTAGACCAGAGCCAGAGACCTCTATGGTACCTTTGCAAATCAGGGACCTCCATGAGAGCGGGCCCAGGCCAGCTATATCTACAGAAACACGTCTGAGCCAGCAACCTCCACTGGAGCAGGCCTTAGGCAGCAAAATCCACAGGAGCCGGTACAACACCACTGAGGGAGTAGGCCTGAGCCTGGACCTCTGTAGGTCTGGGCATGAGTCTGGTACCTTCAAGGGAGTAGACCAGAGCCAGAGACCTCTGAGGAACCAGGGCCAAGTCAGAGACCTCTGTGAGAGCAGGCCCAGGCCAGGGACATCTCAGAAACAGGCCTGAGCTAGTAATCTCTGCTGGAACAGTCCTGAGACAACAAACTGGACAGGAGTAGGTACAAGGAAGCAACCACTGAAGGAGTAGACCTGAGCCAGAGACCTCTGCTGGTTTGGGTGTGACTCTGGGACCTCTGAGGGAGTAGACCTGAGCCAGAGACTTCTGTGGGACCAGGCCCAAGCCAGGGACCTCTATGGGAGCAGGCCCAGGCCAGGGGCATCTACAGAAACAGGCCTGAGCCAGCAACCTCTGCCATAGCAGGCCTGAGGCGGCCAACTCCACAGGAGCAGGTACAAGAGAATGACCACCAAGAAGCAGGCCCAAGTCAGAGAACTCTACAGGACCAGGAGAAGTACAAGTGATCCACCACTGCGGGAGCAGGCACAAACCAGAGAACTCTGACCAACTGGATGTGGATTAGTGACCTCAGAGTTAGCAGGCCTGAGGCAGCGACATCTACTGGAACAGACCTGATCTAGTGACCTCTTTCAGAGCAGGCCCAAGGCAGGAACCTCAGCAGAAAGAGTCCCAAACAAGCAATATCCATGTGAACAAGCCTGAACGATCCCTGGTTTTACAGTGCAAAGCCAGGAAATGCCAAGCAAGCTCCAAAAACACGGAGTGATCAATGGGGTTACTGGAATTGTGGTCCTGACTGCACCATGAGGAGAAACCATCTGAACCTTGGATCCACTGACACCTGGAAGATTGATCACCAGAGTCACAGACAGCCCCAACTCTACCAATCAGAGGAAAAGATGGGTAGACAAGGTAAGAACACATGCAACACCACAAAGAGCAACATAACACCAGTAAAATCTAGTGGCCCTACAACAACAAAACTTGAACAAACAAATATAGATGAAACAGAAAAGATGACCTAAAAATATCTTTGGGAGAATGCTTGAGGCCCTTAAAGAGGAAATGAAAAATTCCATCAAAGAAATGGAGGAAAAGACAAACAAAAAATCAGAAGACATAAACAAATCCCCTAAAGAAAACCAAGAAGAAACAAACAAACATATAAAAGAAACTATTCAAGACTTGAAAATTGAAATAAAAACAAGAAAGAAAACACAAGCCAAGGGAATTATAGAAACAGAAATCATGAGAAAAGGAACAAAAAACGCAAGCATAAACAGCAGAATACAAGAGATGGAAGAGAGAATCTCAAGTGCCGAATAAACAATAGAGGAAATTGATTCATCATTTAAAGAAAACATTAAATCTAACAAAATCTTAACACAAAATATTCAGGAATTAAGGAACACCATGAAAAGACCAAAACTAAGAATCATAGGTATAGAAGGAGAAGTTCAATTCAAAAGCACAGAAAATATATTTAACAAAATCATAGAAGAAAACTTTCCCCACCTAAAGAAAGATAAGCCTATGAAAATACAAGAAACTTCCAGAACAGCAAATAGATTGGATCAAAAAAGTCCCCTTACCATATAGTAATCAAAATACTAAACATACAGAGAAAAGAAAGAATATTAAGAGCTGCAAAGGAAAAAGGCCAAGTAACATATAAAGGCAGACCTATTGGAATTAAACCTGACTTCTCCAAACAATGAAAACCAGAAGGTTCTGGTCAAGAGTTATGTAAATATTAAGATACCATGGATGCCAGCCCAGACTAGTATATCCAGCAAAACTTTCAATCACCATAGAATGACAAAACAAGATATTCCATGACAAAACCAGATTTAACCAATAACTATCCACAAAGCCAACCCTACACAAAGTATTAGAAGGAAACCTCCAACCCAAGGAAGTTGGCTACATCAACAAAAACATTGAAAATAATCTCATAGTAGCAAATCCAAAAGAAAGGAAAAACACACAAAATCATATCACCCACATCGAAAACTAAAATAACAGGACATAGCAATTACTGGTCATTAATATCTCTTAATATAAATGGACTCAACTCCCCTATAAAAAGACACAGGCTAACAGATTTGACACAAAAACAGAAAAGAAGCAAATTCACCCAGGAGAACTAGACAGCAGGATATAATCAAATTGAGAACTGAAATCAGCAAAATAGGAACAAAGAAAATAATACAAAGAATCAATGAGACAAAGTGTTAGTTTGTCAAGAAAATCAACAAAATAGACAAACCTTTATCGAAACTAACAAAAGGCAGAGAGAGAATATCTAAATTAACAAAATCAGAAATGAAAAGGGGGAAATAACAACAGACACGAAGGAAATCCAGAGAATCATTAGGTCATATTTTTGAAACCTGTACTCCACAAAATTGGAAAACTTAAAAGAAATGGACAACTTTCTAGATAAATATCACTTATCAAAATTAAATAAAAACCAGATAAACTAATTAAATAGACTTATAATTTCAAAAGAAATAGAAACAGCCATCAAAAATCTCCCAACCACCCCCCTCCAAAAAAACAGGACCAGATGATTTCAGCTTAGAATTCTACAAGATTTTTAAAGAAGAACTATTATAAATGCTCCTCAAATTATTCCACACAATAGAAACAGAAGGAACATTGCCAAACTCTTTCTATGAGGCTGCAATTACACTGTTACCCAACCCACATAAAGACATTACTAAGAATGAGAATTAGAGAACAATCTCACTCATGAACATTAATCTAAAAATACTCAATAAAATACTGGCAAATCAAATCCAAGAACACATCAGAAAAATCATCTACCATGACCAAGTCATATTCATCCTAGAGATGCAGGGATGTTTCTACATATGAAAATCTATCAATGTAATCCACCATATAACCAAACTGAAAATTAAAAATGACATGATATCTGATTAGATGCTAAAAAAAACCTTTGACAAAATACAGCATTCTTGGAGAGAAGAGGGATACAAGAAACATACCTAAACATAATAAAGACAATATACAGCAAGCCAACAACCAACATCAAACTAAATGGAGAGAAACTCAAAGCGATCTCACTGAAAGACAAAGTTGCCCCCTCTTTCCATATCTGTTCAATATAGTCCTTGAGGTCCTAGCTAGAGCAATAAGACAACAAAAAGAGATCAAATTGCAAAAGAAATCAAACTCTCACTATTTGTGGATGATATGATAGCTTACACAAGCTACCCCAAAAATCCTATCAAGGAATTTCTACAGCTCATAAACACTTTCTGTAATGTAGCAGAATACAAGATTAACTCAAAAAAATCAATATCCCTCCTTTATACAGATGGTAAATGGGCTGCTGAAGAAATCAGAGAAGCATCACCCTTCACAATAGCCACAAATAGCATAAAATATATCTGAGTAACTCTAACCAAACAAGGGAAAGACCTTTATGACAAAAACTTTAAATCTCTCAAGAAAGAAATTGAAGACACCAGAAAATGGAAAGATCTCCTATGACCTTGGGTAGATATAAATAATAGTAAAAATGGCAGTCTTATCAAAAGCAGTCTACAGGTTCAATGCAATGTCCAGAAAAATTCTTCACAGACCTCAAAAGAAAAATACTCAACTTCATATGGAAAAACAAAAACCCAGGATAACCAAAACAATCCTTGACAATAAAGGAACTTCTGAAGGCAACACAATCCCTGGCTTCAAACTCTACTATAGAGCTACAGTACCGAAAACAGCCTGGTATTGGCCTAAGAACAGACAGGAGAACCAATGGAACCAAATAGAAGGCCTGGATATTTATCCACACACCTTCAAACACCTAATTTCTGACAAAGAAGCAAAAAATATAAAATGGAAAAAAGGAAGTATATTTAACAAATGGTGTGGGCATAACTGGATATCAACATGTAGAAGAATAAAAACAGATCCATATCTATCACCATGCACAAAACTCAAGTCCAAATGGATCAAAGACCTCAACATAAAGCCAGCCACACTGAACCTCATAGAAGAGAAGGTGGGAAGTACACTTGAACACATTGGCACAGGAAACCACTTCCTAAATATAAACCCAGTAGCACAAACTGTGAGAGAAACAATTAATAAATGGGACCTCGAGGCAGGCGGATCTCTGTGAGTTCGAGATCAGCCTGGTCTACAGAGCTAGTTCCAGGACAGGCTCTAAAGCCACAGAGAAACCCTGTCTCGAAAAACCAAAAAAAAAAAAAAAAAAAAAATGGGACCTCCTGAAACTGAAAAGCCTCTGTAAAGCAAAAGGACATGGTCAACAAGATAAAATGGCAGCCTACAGAATGGGAAATGAGCTTCACTAACCCCACATCCAACAGAGATCTGATCTCCCAAATATACAAAGAACTCAAGAAATTGGTCATCAAAATAACAAATAATTCAATAAAAACATGGGGGTACATACCTAAACAGAGAACTCTCAAGAGAGGAATCTAAAATAACTGGAAGACACTTAAGGAAATGCTCAACATCCTTAGCCATCAGAGAAATATAAATCACAACTCTGAGATTCCATTTTACACCTGTAAGATTAGCCACAATGACAACTTATGCTGGAGAGGATGTGGGGTAAAGGGAACACTCCTGCATTGCTGGTGGGAATGCAAACTGATACAACCCCTGTGGATACCAGTATGGCAATTTCTCAGAAAATTAGGAAACAACCTTCCTCAAGACCCAGCAATACCACTTTTGTGTATATATCCAAAGGATGCTCAATTGTGCCACAAGGACATGTGCTCAACTATGTTCATAGCAGCATTGTTTGTCATAGCCAGAGCATGGAAATAACCTAAATGCCCCTCAACCAAAAATGGGAAAGGAAAATGTGGTACATTTACACAACAGAGTACTACAAAGCAGAAAAAAATCATGACATATTGAAATTTGCAGGCAAATGGACAGATCTAGGAAACATCATATTGAGTGAGGTAACCCAGACCCAGAAAGACAAATATCATATGAATGCACTCATAAGTGGCTTTTAGACATAAAGCAAACAAAAGCAGCCCACAATCCCAGAGAACCTAGACAACAATGAGGACCCTAGGAGAGACAGACATACATGGATCTAATCTACATGGGAAGTAAAAATGACAAGATCTCCTCAGTAAACTGGGAGCTTGGGGACCTTGGTAGAGGGTTGAAGGGGAGTGGAGAGGAAGGGAGGTGAGCCAAGAAAAAATACATAGCTCAATGTAATCAATAAAAATTCCTTTTGTAGACAATTTGTAAACATTTCTTGATTTTTAAGAGTTAATCGCATTACTTATAATAGGCTACCAATGCTCCTTTCCATTTATTGTTTTATATGCTTTAGTTTTTCTTGTGTATGTGCTTTTGTATTATTGATATGGCCCTGTGAATACCATACTAGCATTATATATTAAACTACATCTCAAGTCCTGTCTGTTTCTTGTCGTTTTGTTCTTTTGATTTTCTCATGAGATTCTTTTTATCTTTTAATTTTTGGATGATCAATTATTTTAGTGTTTTATTTCAGCTTCTTTAAAGCCATTAGAATATACTTATTTACATTCATTTTATGTATCTTTAGATATTACAATACACATGTATTTTATCATAGAGTCTCCCCACTCCCTGTCTCTCATCTCACTATGTATCTTAGCCTGGCCATGCACTTGCAACCATCCTGGTTTCGCCTCCTGAGTTACAGGTTATAGATTGCATATTATAGACCTGCCTAGCTGAATAAAATCTTTTGATTCTTATAAATTATGGCAACTTTGTTACAGTATATGTTTATTCCTCTTCTATCAACCTTTGTGGATGATTATATATTTTTAATTTTTATATATTTTTGTGCTTATATTTGTAATGAACTTATATACAACCCAATATAGGTGGTAACTCCAAACAAGTGTATTGGCAGTGTCTATTATAAGTAATACAAGTTGTGTGGATTGGGGAGAGAAACTGAGAGGTGCTGGGGAGGATAAGGAATATGATCAAAATAGATTGCATGAAAAATGTAAATAAGTAATACAGTGAGAACTAGAAGATATTAGAAAATCTAAGTGAAACAGATATAAGAACTAAAATTGAGAATTTACTGAGAGCATCTAGCATTAAGCAAAAACTCTTCGCAAATCATGTGTGCTATGTTACATGCCAAAAAATTTTTATTGTTAATGACATTGTACATAAAACTGTGAAATACTATTAATCAACAAACACAATTTTCAAAGGCAAGCAAATATGTAATAAGCTTTGTTTATAACTTTATCTAGCTATATTTTGTGGTCTTTGTTATTTCATAGCAATCTGTAAGTTCCTATTAGTATGCATGTTTTAGTATATTTATACTTAATGGAGACAGAATATGTGCAGTCAATTTATGTGACATTGTTCATAAGAAAATTAGATAAAAGAGTTGCCACCTTGAATATCTCTTGTACTATTGCTAATAGTCAGGGGTAAGTGATCCCTTCTCTGTATGCATCATCCCAATGCCCTCTTTGTAAAATGATCACATAAACCTTAGTATTTCCTCGATGCTTGGGCAGGCCTGTGAAATGAATGCTTATTTCGGTTTTGGATAAGATAATATAAGCCTAGTTGCAAGGGAAGGGTTAGGGCTATGACATTCCCTGGAAGAAAAAAAAATGTGAAATGAAAACCACTGTTCAGCTGAAACACCAATATGAATATCACTCTTTTTATTAGAAGTGTGCATCATCCACTTCAATATCTAGATGCTTGCGAGTCAGTTAAAGACACCTGTGATGTATAGGTCACTACAGCAGAGATGTCAATGTTTCAAAGATGTTCCTGTATGGAAAAGCAACTTTAATTTCCAGCTTTAAGTTGTATGTTCAGATTACTTATGTCCTACTCTTTTTCTTGAGACAGGATATTCTATATTCTTTGTTGGAAAATCTGCTTGGTTATAAATATAGTGGACGTGGTATTTTTCTGAAGATGTGTGGCAATATAGCTGAAGAAGGTGAGAAATGATATGAATAACCTAAATTTTTGATACCATGTTTATGGCTTTAAGTCTTATATAGATACTCACAGAATTATTTTTTGTTATAAAATTTCTTGCATATAAATGTATTTTGATTACATTCACTCTTAATTCCCCTCTCTTACCTCCCTTACCCTCCCTCTGGGCCCTTCTTTCAAGAATGTCCCCTATGACTTTCATGTCTTTTGTTTTTTATAGCCCACTGGGTTCAGTTACAGCTGCTTGCATGCACATTGGCACAATGTTATTTAATACACCATGCACAACTTACCGATGGCTATACCCATGAAGTAAAGTGTCCCCTATTCACTTAGCAGCCAGTAACTGCCAATAGTTCATTGGCTAGGCATAAGGCTTTGTGTGCTCACCCCCAATTCCTACTGTTATTTGACCGGCTGGATCTTGTGATGTCACTGTAGCTGAAATGAGTTCATGTCCAAATGTCTATTGTCAGCACATATCTCCATCCTCTTACTCATGCTTTCTTTCTGGTCCCTCTTCTGGGATGCTTGCTCCCTGAATCTTGGAGGAGGTATGATATGGATGTTTGGTTTATAGTCACTTAGGATATTCAGAGGCTTTCATATGTATGGTGAGAAATGCATATTTTCATTATATATATAATTTTATTTGTTGTGTGCAAATGCAACATATTAGAAAGGAAACATTGGACATTTGCTATTTTCCCATATGCCTGACCTATTTTTCATAGATTCAAACCAGTCAATGCTGAATTGAATGAACATAACTGATACAATGGAAAAGTGAAATGATGTGAGATTGACTTTGGAGTATATATTTATCTTAAGATTGCCAGAACTCATGCTGCAAGCTTTCACGATCTCATTCTAAGTACTTCGAGTCCATGTTCTAAGCAAGGATCTAGTGGTTACTGCAAACAGTCATTCCCACTCCTGCTCCCGCTCCCACTGCTCCTTCCCACTTCTTCTTCCTCCTCCTTCTCCTTTTTAGAACAAGTTTATCACATTCAGCTTTAGCTCAAATCTTCCCAGGAAGAAAAACTCAACACCCTTGTTTAAATTTACGTTGTTTGTTAGTATCCAGGCATACCTTGGCACAATTCATTACACCCCGCACCTGATGTCCAAAGTGCCATCGAGATGGGCATTGGGCAGTTGATTGTTCCTGTGCACCTTGCGGCATGGAGACAGCAGACACAGAGCATTCTCCAACCAATCTTTTAGGTCTGCTCTTAGATGCCTGAGGATGCCTGGGCTCTTTTGACCCAACCACTGTCATCTCTACCAGGAAGCCACGGGTAGAAGTCACAGTATCAGAGCTGACCATGTCCTTTCTCTTGGACACTGGAGCCAATACTTGGTACTGAGGGACTTTTGGGGTCCTACCTCTCCTCATTCCTCTATTGTTGGGGGTAGAAGAACAGCCTTACCTGGCTCAATAAACCACACCACTAAATTGCATTTTCAGAAGTATTCCTCTGGCTCATTCATTTTTGATTTTGTCAACCTGTGCTGCACCCCTCAGGGTTAGAGAGTTTTTAGCCAAAGTGCGAGCTTCTGGGTCCCATGACCACTCATGTGACATCAACATTCAGGCAAAGTGCATAGTCACACTAGGGCCTTATGCCCTACATCGTCTATATGCATCATGGTCACGTAATCTATGTGTGCTGTGGCTATGTAAGCCCCTATGTGCATGCAGTAGTAGGCCTTTAAAAAGCAGCCACACTCTGATCTACCCTCTCTCACCATGTTGATTTCAGACAGGCTTGCACACTCCCCGCTTCCCCCACTTTTCTCTGTTAATAAAACTCTTAAAGTGGGTTTCATTGTGGATCTTGTGGTCCATTCTTGCATCTGGCAATGCCAATGTTAGAGAGGTATGTGAGATTTTTACAGATGAGGTAATTAGACTAGATATAATGCATTGCATATTAATAAGCATTCCATACAGAGGCAGGGATGATTCTAGAAATTGTAGTGCCCCACATTAGGAATTTTGTCTTTTCATCTTTCAGCCACATTTTCTTTTCAGCTAGGAATCAGAGAGAACTGAGAATTCCAATCTGTAGTGATTGATTTTGACAGCCAGCTCTTTGTAATCTAAACTCCCCAAGTGCTTCTCATTATTACACCTTTAGTTTATATTTTTATTGTTCCATGCTGAACAAGAGACAACTAAAAATAAGCCAGCCACTGTTGTTATATTGTGCTCCTTATTAGTTACACACACAGAATAAGGCATTTAATAAACGCTTGGAATGATCTTCTTGAGAATCACAATAGGCTTTCTGTTGCAGTTACTTTTATAGATTCCATTTAGGACATGTGAATATGGATGGCTTGCTATGCTTTTTAATAACACAAGTGTTTCATCACTCCACTAAGTTTAAATGGCACAGTTTACAAGATATAGAAGGCATAATGGTTGAGTTGACCCAGAGCTCACCAAACATTCACATTTATGAGGGTATGTTTGTGACATCAGAAAAGACTACATTAGCAATTTGTTTATTGATGAATAGCTTTTCTCAGCTAAGTTTTAATAAAAACATATGTGACACATTATATCTTAATTTATTTAAACTATCCTATTCATACATCTTCTGATTACAATGAATCATGATTTTTATAAATTACATCTCTTTAAAGATATTTAGACTCTCAATTATATCTTATGTGAAGAAAATAATAAATGTAACAAGAAATATTTTTAATGCTAACAAGGTACATTGTCACTTCAAACACTCTTGTCTTCTTTATTGGCTTCTTCCTAGGCAAAATTCTATGCAATTTACTCCTATTTTCTTGGAAAAACTATGTCACTGTTATGTGTATTACACTGGAGTGAACTTACTCTGTAGTGGATCTTGATACCTCAAGGATGATAGTGACCCTGATTTAATCTGGGTTTCAAAAAGATGTCTTCTTTGTACGTACTCATGCAATTATTTGTTTCAATTGCGGAGAAGAGTAGAGACAAATCAGAGTGTTAAAGCAGGTATTTCAGAAGACAAAAATAAAGAATTTTTTCTTTATTTTCAATCTGGTGTTCTCTTTGGATATTTTAGGTATTTATTCATTTTTTTCTCACAATTCCCCACCTAATTCTCCCAAAGGCTTGAGACAGCTAATACAAATACATGAAATACGTGGAAATGTGGAAAATGAAGCTAAAGGTGAGCAAACTAATATTATACTAGGATAAGGTCAGTACCCACATAAAAGGCACGCTGCTGCTGGATTCAACGGCAGACGGAGAAGAACCTGTTTAAATAACTTAAAGCTAGCAGATTCAGGACAGAGTAAAACAGAGACACAAGCCCATCTAATAGTCACAGTATCAGTGCCCTTCTTACTCTTGCTCTCCAGTAAAGAACGCCTATCTGTCTGGAAGAGTGAGCAAAAGGGAAAGACTCTGAAAATGTGATTATGTGCTCATGTTTTTAAATGTTCAAATGACAGAATTTATTTAGATCAAAAATAGTTTTGTAGAAAAGAGGCAACCAAATTCATGTTTTCTTCTTTCCACTTTAAAATTACGGAATACCCATTAAACAAACATCGCTAGAGAAGAAAAATGACCAAAATGTTGATTAGAATTTTAGCCCAACGACTTTCATCTGATTTTGGAAACAGAAAGTCTGTTTGAGCTGGTTCAGGGTGGGAACTGTTACTCTATGTGGCTTTAGTTCATGCAATAAGAAGACCACTGCTTGATCTCAGGTGAAGAACATTTCTATGCTTATAAAAGTGTTCAGTTTCCTTGGTCTTTGCAGTTTGACTTAATGTCAGATGCTTTGAGATCCCAAGATGTTTACCCTCAGTATTCCGTCATTCTTCAAGACTCTTCTATTTTCCAACCGTGTTGTTAGATCCCTCAGTTCCCTCATCATTATTTCAATTTTTCCATGAAGTCTTCTTTGACCAACATATTTAAAATTGTATTGACTGGGGGTGTGGCTCAATGTTAGAGTTTGTGTTTAGCAAGTTAAAACTCTGGGCTCATTCCCTATCATCATCATCAACAAATAAAATTTCATTTTTGCAAAGTATAACCATGCTCTCTTTCTTTATGGATATGGGTACATTTGAAGTAGAATCTAATTTACTTTCCTATTTGAGTTTTTGTCTGCTTTTTATCCTTAGAATACATGTGCCATGTGAACAGATGATTTTTTCATTGCTTTTCAATATTAAATAAAATTCCTATCACCTAGAAGCAACCATTTTAAAGCATGAGACTCACTACCCTTCAGCATAATCATAGTGTTGGGCAAATGTTATCAGTGTCTAGTTCTAAAAGTGTGAACACTAAACAAAACAAGACTCATCTACATTATTCATTGTCCATTGCACTCTTCTGCCATCCCAGGAAGGACACCGACTTCCTGCCGTGCATTCACTTTTGACTGTATGCTATTTGATGCAGCTGGTGAAAAACAGTTGAAACCAAATGCTGGCCAAGTTAGGTTTTTAGAATAAGAACGTTATTAAAGATAAATAAGCTGGTGATGGGCTATTATAGTTAATTCAGCTCACTAATCAATGAAAATAAGGCGTGAAATGAACGATGGCCAAGACTGTACTCACTTGCTATCCAGATTTAAGCAGAAAAAAATGAAGAGAACGTAGGCAGATTCTGTGATTGCAATAGACACTGAAAAAAAAAAAAAAAACTCAACAATCCAGGCAGGAAAAAAAGCCAGGGAATTTGAATTTAAGCATGTAGACATTTTATCTTAGAGTAAAAATAAATTGGCTACCACATCATACAAAAAATTTATTCCTTAAAACAAGACTCTAAATAAGAGAAAAATAAAATTAACATTGAAGGAAGGAAGGCATTCATAAAAAGCAGAATCAAGTTAATCACAGACAAGTGTTTGTGTTTGTTATTTGGAAGTAAGGTTAAAGGGAGACACTAGAAGAATAGACTATAGAGATCATTTAAATGCAACATTAAGCCCAATTTTACCTTGCCAGCCTAATGTAGAAACTGACCTTCCTTTAAATGTCTCTTGAGCCTCCTGATACTAGACACACTAGCAACACTGAAGTGGAAGACCACTGATGTACACATTTAATTTTAACTCAAAGCAAAGTATTTGAATTCATTTAATTTTTGAGGCAAACACAATCTCTAGAAAATCAAACTTGAGATAGCTAGTTGGTTATCATTAGAGACGCTCATCTAGACTTCAGTAGTAATTAGCTTAGTGACTTTACACTCCTAATTTGCCCTTGCTATCTGAGTTTTATAGAATCTAGAAACTTGAACATTGAATATTTCTAAATAACTCCTTGGTAGGTCTTTAAGTAGTAAATAAATATTTATTAGTGGTCTAATCAGTAGCATTGAATTCTTCTATAAAGTATAGTCATTAATATTTGAAATTGATATTTTGATGAGTATTACAAGTATGAAAAGATACTGATTATGATTACCCATTTGAACTGGATTTCTACTTATTTACACTGGATTTCTGACCAATTTTTCTCTTAAAACTTCTGAAAATGTCTTTTTGTACTTCAACCCAAAGCACTTTGAGTTTTAATCATATGTCCTATGATTTCAAAGGGAACAAGAAATGCTTGTAGTGTTTTTTTTAATGTTTTTAATCTTGGAATCTACAATGGGGAGAATATTGTCTTCATAATCGGCTAATCAAGAGAAAAGGAAAGATAAGCAGTCAGTACAACACATGAAGGGTTCATTATGCTACCAGGCAGATTAAGAAATTTAAACCACACCTATTAGCCAGTTAAAAGTTTTAAGCAATGGTTGTTATTCTTTTTGTTTTTGAGGCTACAGTAATCTAATTTTCATCAAACTCATCTTTAAAAGGTAGGGTAAATGATGGAGAATATCATAATAGATATTTATTTGTTTTTCATTAGTTCTTTGAAAATTTCATACAGTCAGTTTTGCTCTCTGCCAACTCTTCTCAGATCCATTCTTTCCTTCAACACCCAAATCAAGTTTGTATCATTTTATTCTCACATTTAGGCCAATTTATGCTTCCCAAATATTCTTGGAATGCAATCGACTTATCAGGGGTTTCACTTTTAGAGAAATCTGACCTTTCCTTTTCCAGCAGCTGAAAGTTGCCAATAGCTTTTTGGCTAGTGTTGTGTTTTATGTCCAACTCCCTTCTTCATTCTGAGATTTGTTCTTACTTGGGCATGCATGGGTCTTGTGCATGCTATTATAAACTCTGTGAGTTTGTATGTGCTTATTTTCTGTTGTAGCCAGCTAACAGTTTTCTGTAGTTAACCATCTTAGGCTCTTATACTTTCCCCAATCTCTATTCTGAAACACTTCCCTGCACTTTTGGGGAGAGAGAGAGAGAGAGAGAGAGAGAGAGAGAGAGAGAGAGAGAGAGAGAGAGAGAGAGAGAGTTTGTGTGTATGTGTACCTTTAGAAATGAACTTCCTACATTATCTTATTTTCTGCACCTTGCCACCATATACTACAAGCAGAAGATTTTGTGATGATGGTTGAGTGGTATCTTAATATATAGTTAGAAGTCATTAGGAACTGGTTTAATATTACATCCATTTAACAGAATATTAGTATTGTGTTCTCTCCTAGGGCCTGTCTATCATAGTATCTTGGACAGACAATGGTGCCAGGTATGGCTTTCATCTTGTCAAGCAGAACTTACTTAAATCCAGTTAGAAAATGTTTGATTATTCTCATGATGTCTATGATACTATTACACTGGTAGGCATATATTTCCAGGCTGATATTACTATGGCTTGCAAGTTGTACACTGGATAAGACTAATGGTTACTTTTATCCTCCAGTAGCATGCATAGCAACTTCCAACAATATAAAAGCGAGTAGAGATGAAGCTTCCAGGTAAGTAACACCTTGATATGTGTGTGTGTTCTGTGACTCAAATATTTGATATCTTCTGCGAAAGGTTCTTACTGACAAATTCTGGTTGATAACCAATAGCATTAGAAATAGCCTGCATGGTTCAGGAGTTTATTGGACCCCACTGATGAACAAATCTAAAAGAGAGAATCAATTTCTGGCACTGGGCTTTTATTAAAGAAATATCTTTCTTTAAAGAAATAAAAGTGTCATTATTTTAGATGATATGTTTCTTTACATAAAAGATTGTAGGCACTGCTGGGCAGACAGCAATGAACAAGCGGGCCCTACTCCAACAAAAGACCCTAAAAATCCATCAGAATATCCTAAAGCTGATAAATGAATTAAGGAAGGTATCAGAATACAAAATTGATGCAGAAAAATCAGGAGACTTCTATATACAAATGACAACAATGCTGAGAAAGAAATTAAATAAACAGTATCATTTGCAAGAGCCCAAACAGCACCTTGGAAAAAAATGAAAGCTTTGTACAATGAAAATTTAGTGATACAGAAGAAAGAAATGAAAAAGGTACCAGAAGATGGGAAGATGTCCGTTGCTCACAGGATTAATAGTGTGAAAATGGCCATCCTGCTAAAAGAAGTCTATAGATTCAATGTAATCCCTATCAAAATTCCAGTACAATTTTCCACAGAAATTGAGGAACAATCTTAAATTTCATATAGAAATGCAAAAGATCCAGGACATCCAAAACAATGCCAACAAGCTGTAGTCAGTTTCACCGTCTGACATTTCAAGTTATACTACAGAACTATAGTAATAAAAACAACATGGCACTTGTGTAAAATAAGACTCACTGACTTTCTTTGTTAGTGTTTGTATTGCTAGGAAGAGATACCATGACAAGTCTTATAAAAGAAAATATTTAATTGAACTGGCTTACAATTTCAGAGGTTTAGTGCAGTATCATCATGGTGAATCATGGTGGCATAGAGGGAGACAGTGCTAGAGAAAGAGCTGAGAGTTTTCCATCTTGACTCATGGGAAACACAAAATGAACTAGAATACCAGATGCTGCTTAAGCATAGGAGACCTCAAAGCCCACCCCAACAGTGGCACACTTTATCCAGCAAGACCACACCTACTTTAGCCTCCTAATAGTGCTACTCCCTTTGAGGGCCATTTTCTTTCAAACTACCACATTCCATTCCCTGGCTCCCAAAATGCATTCAGTCCAACTTCAAAAGTCCCCATAGGCTATACCAATCTCAAACTTACTTAAAAGTTTGAAGTTCAAAGTCTCTTCTTTGATTCATGCAGTCTCTGAACTGAAATCCCCTATAAAATTAAAATCAAAAAGCAGATCATATACTTCCAACATATAATGGCACAGAATATACATTACCATTCCAAAACATAGGGAAGGGAACTTTGTGAGGACCAAAGAATGATCAAAAACCAGCTAGGCAAACTCCAAACTCTGAATCTCCATGTCTGGTGTCAAAGTACTCCTCAGATCTCCAGCTCCTTTCAGTTTTGTTGACTGCGACATACTTCTTTCTCTTTGGCTGTTCTCATTCCCTCTTAGAAATTTTCCTTGACAGCCAGTCCATAACTCTGGCTATTCCAACATCTTGGGTCTATAACGGCAATCCAGGCTTCAACTTCACAACTTCATGGAATGGCCTTTCTAGGTCTTCATTCAGGGACACCCCTGACACGTGCTTAGCCTCAGTAGCTTTCCTTAGTAGAAGAGGAAGATTCCATAACCCCCTCTTCTAAACTTTACTCTAAAGATAAACCTATTTAACCTCAGCTGCTTTCAGAGGCTGTAACATGGCCCTCTCATTGAATTACATCTTTACCAGCTTCTGCTTTCAATGGTTTCCTTCATTGCCTAAGCTTGGCTGTCCTGAATCTCCATCTGTAGACCAGGTTGGCCTCGATCTCAGAGATCTTCCTGTCTCTGCTTCTGGAGTACTGGGATTAAAGGCATGTAATACTACACTCAGATCTAATGTTTTTTTTTTTGTTAATTCCCTTTCAGAAGTTGGATGTTGCTACTAGAATGTTGTCCTGAGGTTATCACTGCCTTTATTCCATTTCTTAATCTGTTTATCTCTTTGAACACAGAACTTAGATCGATCCCACTCCCAGTTGCTCTATTTCTCCTTAAATTGCACATTTTTTATTTTTCCTTACTCAGCTTTTTCCTTTTCATTATATATCTTCATAAGAACTAACATTACTAACCACACAACAGAGTATTCTAAGCTGCTTTGAAATTTGTTCTGCCTACAGAGGTAATCCAAATCTCTTCACTTTAAGCTCAGGCTGATTCTTTGGGTTAAGGCGAAAATCAGCCACATTCTTCACAAAAATATTACAGGAATGATCTCTAGGCAACATACTAAAATACTACTCCTCTGAAACATCTTGATCTAGTCCCCACAATTCAAATCTGCCATGTTCCAACTAGTATGGCCCATTAGAAAATGCTTAAATCATTCCACTGCTTTCCTAACTCAAAGTACCAAAGTCCAAATTTCTCCAAATAAAAACATAGTCATCAGGCCTATCAGAGCATTACCCTAGTCACTGATACCAACTTCTGTATTAGTTAGGGTTTCTATTACTATGAAGAGATACCATGGCCTCAGAAACTCTTATAAAGGAAAACATTTAATTGGGGTGGCTCACATTTTCAGAGGTTTAATTCATTATCATCCATGGTGGGACATGGTGGCATACAGGCAGACATGGTGCTGGAGAAGGAACTGAGAGTTCTATGTCTTGATCTACAGGCAGCAGGAAGGTAACCGTATCACTGGACATAGATTAAGAATAGAAGACCTCAAAGCCCACCATGACAGTGATACACTTCCACCAACTAGGACACACCTACTACAATATCATACCCAGTAATAGTGCAGCTCTCTTTGGGGACCATTTTCTTTTAAACTACTATGCTGACCAATGGAATAAAGTTGAATACCCAGAAACTCACACTCTTGCAGCTCCCTGATTTTTCATAAAGATACCAACATTCCTTGATCTTACCCAGTTGTGAACCCTTTCAGCCACAATAATGAGTAGTCTGGAAACGTATGCCTGTTAGTGCAATAGTGTCATAGACATCATGAGAGTAACCACACACTTTCTTATTGGAAGAAAAATGTAGCCTTTTCCACAAATGGTGCTTGTCAATCTTGATAGCTACATATAAAAGAATGAAATTTGATTGTCAATCTTGATGGCTACATATAAAAGAATGAAATTTGATTATTATCTATGATCCTGTACAACTCTCAATTCCAAATGGATCAAGGACCTCAACATAAGCACTGATACCTGGAATCTGATAATAATTAATTGCTACAGGAAAGGACTTTCTGAACAGGATTTAAGCAACACAGTCATTAAGACCAACATCATTTGAGTGAAGAAAAGTCAACAGAAAGGGAAAAGTATTTATCATCTATACACAGAAGAAAAGGATAGTATCTAGAATATAGAAAGAACACAAAAATTTAACCTTCCAGAAAAACACCTTGATGAAAAACCATTTATGGAACTAACCAGAGTTTTTAGATGATGCAATACAAATGACTGGCAAACAGACTTTAAAATGTTCAATCTGCTTAGTCAGGAAATGCACATTAATACTACTATGAAATTTCATCTTGCTCAATTAGAATAAGATCCAAAACCAAACAACAAAGATAACAAATAACCGTAGATGCTAGTATAGACTGTAAAAAATTCATCACAATTGTTGAGTATGGAGATGTATAAACAATCCAGATGTGGTGTTTAGAGTTGATGTTATCAGGTGATGATTAAAGATGAACTAAATGTATTAGGGCAGAGTCTGCATGACCGGACTCTGCTGTTTTTATTAGAGGGGGGGTGAGAGCACAGAAAATTTAAGTGAATGTAGGTCTATTTTCTGTATCTCTGGTTATGTGGCACTGAATGCTGGGATGCTGCCAGCAGTCCTGTCTTCACCAGAAGTAGCCCCTTGACTTTGGAATAGAACATTGGGCCAAAATAAATGTGGCTTCTACTATTAAAACACTTGGATATCAAATTATTAGCAACAGAAAGTAGCTGTTGCATTAAAAGTAAAAAATACTTAGGTACAGATATAAAATGTAATATATTTTTGGCGTGAACAACTTGTTAATTTATCATATCAAGCTAATCAACATAGCCATTGCCTTACATAATTAAGCTCTTTTCTATGTGTTTCATATTTATAGTATATACATAATGCTATGCTTTATATCTCCAGAACTTTTGCATTCCACATAACTGAAACTACCATTTACTTGTTTCTTCTGCCTTCTAGGCCTCATCAAGTATTGCTCTACTCCATGTCTATGAGTTCAATTTTTTTAGAATCTACATGTAAATGAAACTATTCAATATTTGCTTTCCACTTACCATGAAGTCCTCCAGTTTCAACCATGGTATGATCAATGAGAGGATTTCAACCTTTTTCACACATAATATTCCACATTATTTTTGTACATATACAGTACAATAGATTCTGTATCTTAGCTACTATAAACAATGTTGCAATAAACATGGTATAAAGATATCTTTTCGATACATTAATTTTATTTCCTTTGGATATATACCCAGGAGTAGAAATGATAGATTATATAGTAGCTTCCTTTTTACATTTTTTTGGAATGTATAATCTCTTTTCTATAATGGTCATACTAATTTGTATTCTGACTAACAGTGTACAAGAGTTTACTTTCCCTTAAAATCTGAACTAATAGTTCTGATCTTTCTAGTACCTTTCTTTCTAACAGCTGCAAGGTAATACCTCATTGTGGTTTTGATTAGTATTTTCTTAAAGATTCGTGATATTGAACTCTTTTTCATGGACCATTGGTCATTTGTATGTCTTTTTGGAGACTGCTTGCTGCTGATGTTTTTAGGAAGACTGACCTAGGGTCGATCTTCCTAGTACCTTAATTGAACCCTGAATTCATGGGAGCCATGGGAGCCAGGCGAATTAGTTTGGCACTGTGGCAGGAGCGTGTAAAGAAGAAAAGTGGTCCACAAGTGTGGTTCACTTCAGTGATGTTGGTGTCAGGATTTGAGATGAAATCATGTACTCACTTCCCTCTTCCTACTTCCTGTGGAAGACATCTCTGTTCACACTGTGCTATACATTTCTCAGGCTCTCAAAAGGAATAGCATGGATGAAGTGAAATTAGCTTTCCAGCCCATCAATGTGTCTTTTTCTTGTTGCATTGTCACACTCAAGCATAGTAATTC
Source organism: Alexandromys fortis (assembly GCF_014885135.2). Classification (NCBI taxonomy): domain Eukaryota; kingdom Metazoa; phylum Chordata; class Mammalia; order Rodentia; family Cricetidae; genus Alexandromys; species Alexandromys fortis. The sequence goes on from NW_026068107.1 coordinate 1,798,273, forward strand.
TTCGTTCATTTTACTTAGCTCTTGTGAAAATACAGTCATATGTGCATAGTTGTTCAAACCTCATCTTTCTATGAGGGGAAAAGTTTTGGAAAATGAAAACAAAAGCATAATTTGTATCCTACCAATAAAATAAGAGGCTATGGCACAGTTATTTCTGTGTAATAGATACTTTCTCTCCCATTTCACAAATGAGGAAATGGGAGTTTAGTAAACTTACATAACTTGCCGCTAGTCATATAGGCATCTTTGGGTTCAGGATTGAAAGACCATACATCTCATCCCTAGAAATTATTGTGTGCTGAGTACTCTCCAGGTACTATGAGGAATATGCCTCTGATCTCCAAGAGAGTCACAGTGGAGGACAGTGCTAAATTATGTGACAGTAGGGACTTGGTTATGTGATACTTTTAGTGCTATAAAAATAAATGAAAGGAAAGCAGCACTTGGGTTTGTTAATCAGGGTTAGTATTTTTTTTTTTTGGAAGGGATAGGACTTGAACCAGCACACAGAGGATAGTATAAGAAGTAGATCATTTTAGCTAGGAGGCTGGAGACTGAGTTTATTCAAACAGACTCAATAATAGATTAAACAGTGATAACAAAGAGTGTGGGTTTTATGGTGCATGGGAAGCTAGGCACAGAGGCCTTCTGCGTCAACTTTCAGGAGCTGTATCTACCTTCAATGTTTTTACTGAGCAAGCAAATTTCTTCTTATCACTGGAACTCCATTCCATCAGGTGGAACACAAGGTGCATTTGGTTTCCATAGTGCAAACAAGCATATTGCATATTTGTAAGGGAAAATCTCACAAGATGAGTTGAGATAAACAAAAGGAATTATCTCTCTTGCCCACAATGCAATTCAAAACCCCATACATGGGGGCAGCTGGGATTTTCATGCGTACCAGTAGCCCCGAAACTCATTATTTAGTATATTAAAATAGGTTCTTTATAGCTTCCTTTTCCTGACTGGCCTTTGTTTCTTTCATTGCTCTTGCTACTTGTAGCCGCTCCAGCTGTTGCTGTCACACTTAATGTGGAGCTTAGGCCCTCTGCTGCTATACCCACTTTCCCACAGCTCAGCAAAGGAGCTTGGCGATGAGCTATTCTTTGTTGGCTGACCTTTAAGCTTCAACCTGACAGATATCCCAGGTTGACCTGCACCTTGTTCTGTTATCAGTGAAAGGGTAAGGCTCAGTAAGATTAGCTCTCTCCAATGCCAAAGTTAGGTTACTCACAAAGCAAAAACCTTGTCGAATTGCATGAAATGATCCAAGCTAGTGTAAAACTCCCAATGTATTAAATGTCTGTGCCCGCATTTGCAAAGCCAGGCATCTGAATTTCCTACGGTATGAAGTATTAGACGGTGGTTCTAGGAAATTGAACTCAAGGGTGGGAACATCATAACTTTGGAATTATTGGCATTGATATAGCAATTTACATCCATTGCTATGGGAATGCATTCTTGAAAGAAGCAAGATGATTCTGAAAAGTTCCATTAATATGGGAGATTGGAAAAATGGCGCCTATTATGCTTGCTTTCTTGATACTGATTTTATTCCTAATTCTATTTTATAACATTCATGTTTCAGTCAAATCAAACATAATTAGTGCTGTTTACTATTTGATGATTTTATTTCTCTCTGTATACCATACACTACCATTCAAAATCTGTCTGTAATGTCCTTAGAGGATGAGTGATGTTCATTTGTCGTAGAAAGAACTCCATGCTGCTCACTCTCACACTCAGAAGCTTATACGAATCCAATTTTGATAAATTCAGAGAACCCGTAGCAGGCAGATTTAATGGTATGTTGCAAGAAAGAATTCAAGGAAGGTAGACAGAGCTCATTTTTCCACTGACAAAATGACAGAATGGTATAGTGTCAAAACTGAAAATGTAGTACTGTTAAAGTGTGTTTATGCATGTGCTAAGTCAGAGATAGCAACTAATATGTGAGAAGAAATGGAATGTTTAGCAGCCCATTCACAGTGGACTAGCGGTACCTGAAGAAGAAGACAAAGGGAAGCATCAGTATTGGATGTCAGAGGTTGAGGACACTGAAGTAGGCAGCTGTGACAGAGATGGGAAAGAAATTCTTAAACTGCACTAAGATTTTCCTTTTGCTTTTATGATCTTTTTGGAGTTGTTTCAAGAGATACATTTTTCTAAACCCTTGGCCACAAAGTAAATTTCTTTTTATTTTTAGAAGATTTGTTTTTTAAGTGTGTGTGTGTTTCTGTGTGTTAGCGTATCTGTGTCTAGGTGACTGTCTTTTTGTCTGAGTATGGATTTGTTCCCATGAGTGCTGTGCCCACAAAGGCCAAAAGAGAGGGCACTGCATTCTCTGGAACTGGACTTAGAGGCAGTTGTGTGTTCTCTGATGTGGATGCTGAGAATCAAACTCAGTTCCTCTGCAAGAACAAGTAAGTGTTCTCAACCACTGAATAATCCTTCAGTCTCATAATGTAAATATCATAATAGAACAATAAATTCAATCTAGTCACAGCTGTGCTTGTAATTGAAAGTTGGTAGTTCTTTGACTGAGTCTGAGAATAAGGAGACAAGATGCCCTCACCCTAGGCAAGTGCACAATTACAGTGAAGTAGAGTGAGTTGAGGGTGTTAGCAATCCCTTCCAAAGGGTGGAGACCGCTTACTTTGGGGCCAAAAAAAAATGCAGCTAAGAGAGACTTATCCTCAGAGAAGCAGCCTGTGAGAATGCGAATGTATGTGTTCTTATTAGTATGAGTATTTGAGTATGTGATTCTGAAAGTGTGTTTGTGAATTTCACACAGACCCGGAGAAGGGCTAGGCACCCTGGTTCAAAACAGATGGTGCCTGGCTTGGTTTGAACAAACTTCGTCTTGTAAACCCAGAGTTGCACTTGTGTATGTTTCCTGGCTTTACACATAAAGCAGTATCTGCATCTGAAAAAGGTTCCACCTCTCCATGCATGGAAATTACTGCTCGTTCCTAAAAGTCTGGCTCGTGAAGTCTATATGACTTCAAGTATGACTTCTCCTGTGGGCATGAGTTAGGAATGGAGCATCAGTATTGGAGTGGAAGGAAGTATTGAAAACATTGAGAGAGATATAAGAGGACAGGAATGACCAGAGTTGTGTTTTTTTTTTTTCTGGGAGAATTTGTACTTTGTATTTGTAGCTTGAACCTTCTGTGAGTGATTTTCATTAGCAGTTATTGGACCAAAATCCCCCCCCCCAGTTTATAGAGATGGTTAAGGCTCGGAGACAGGACATAGACTTGACAATGACCACACAGTCCTTTTGTAACAGAACCAAAAGTTGGAATCTTGATACACCATTATCTTTTTTAAAGAAACATTTAGTTTTGAAGATTTCATACACATATGCAATGAAACATGACTATGTCTAAGCTTCATTTTTCCTTCTAACTTTCTCTCCCTATATCTTCCTCAAACACTCTTAGCTTTTTAGTCTAGTTATATTTCCCTGTGCATTATATTTCCCTAGCAGGGCCAGCTACATGATTTGCAGGGCCCCAGTGCAAAATGGAAATGTGAATCCCTTGTTCAAAAATGATGAGGGATTTCAAGAGAGCACAAACAGAGCATTAAATCAAGTACAGGGTCATTCTACATTCAGAACCCTGTGCAAATGCACACACCACACATTGTAAAGCTGGCTCTATTCACGTTGTGTGTGTGTGTGTGTGTGTGTGTGTGTGTGTGTGTGTGGTAGGCCATTCTATAAATACTTGTTTGGTGAATTAATGGATTGGGTTAACACCTCTCATCTTTCAATGATCTGTGAGAATGAGATGCAAGACAATTATGATTTGGTGAAAACATAGGAAAGAAAGGAAAAATAGATCTGACCATGAGATTTGAGGTTATTGATGTTTCTACTGGGATTTTTAACTTATTTTTTTGTACAAATTAAGGGTACTATATGTTGGTGTACAGTATATACAATCGCTGAGTAAACAACAGTGTTTCTGATTGAAAGTTACAATGAATTTCAAGCACTTAGTGACTATTTCATAAAAGGGGTAGAGGGAAAAAATAAAAATGGCTGCCTATTGGACAACTACACATACTTAATAAATGGTAGGCAGGGTACAAATAAATCCTCTGAATTTATTAAACCTGTTCTGCCTGTGTGATTTATATGTAATTTCCTCCCTCAGTGAAGATGAAAGCAAAAGAATAATCAAAGCTTTACTGAGATGTCTGGTATCATTATCTGGAATCCTGACCTCTGAAAGGCACACCTGTTATGGAATATTGCCTAGGGACATGTTATACTGTTAAGTCACAGCTTTTTAATTTATATTTGTATTACTTTTCTATTGCTACATAGTACATTATTGCAAATGTAACAGCTTTTAAAGCATTTAATTATGATCATACCTTTCCTGTAGATCAGAGGTGTGGGCATAGCCTGCCTACTCTCCTTTAAATGTTATTAATTCATAACTTCAAAAATACACATATATACATATATAATATACTTTGATCATATGAACCTCATAATCTTATCTTATCCCCTTACCCTCCAAATGAAGACTTTGTCTTCTCAACATGCTCACTCCCATTTTCATTTTCACATGAATATTTTATGGTTTGCAGGATTTGTTTGTATTTGATTGCATGGCCATGTATGTGAGTGTTATTTACTTGAACGAAAGTCAATTTAGTAACCGTTAAGGAATATGACTCCCTCTCCCCACTACAATTAACTGCCCATAGTGCCTCAGGGAGGGCTGAAGCCTAGTGAGTCCCCCCCCATGCCTGATAAAATAGCATCAGATTAATAGTTATATATGTCTTGTGAAGTAAACCACAGCTCCAGTGAGTTCCTGAATGCAGGGGCTAGGTCATCTATGTCAGAAGGCAACATTTGACAATGCTACTCCCTGCCCAACTGTGGTGGTTTGAAGAACAATGGCCCCCACAGGCTCATATGTTTGAATGCTTGGGTCCAGTTAGTACAACTATTTGAGAAAGACAAACAGGTGTGACCTTGTTGGAGTAGGCATGGCCTTGTTGTCGGAAGTGTTTAACTAGGAAGTATGGAGGGCTTTCAAGTTTCAGAAGCCCATGCCAGGCCCAGTTTCTAGCTCTCTCACTCTTCCTATAACTTGCAGGTCTTTTGTGTTCTTAGCTATTGCTCCAGCACGATGCTTGCTTGCTACCACAGCCCTCCTTATGATAATCATGGACTAACCCTCTGAAATTATAAGCAACCTCCCCAATTAAATGTTTTCTTTTAAAACTTACCTTGGGATCCTAGTGTCACTTTATAACAATAGAAAACTTACTATGACACCCGTCTTTGCATAATGGGAAAGTGTATGGCTCATCTAAAGTCCTGGCTAGAGTAGTCTACTAGGCTGGATCATCTCAGCTAGCCACCTTAAAATTGTTCTGAGCAGTTTATAGTCCACTCTCTAAAACTATAAGCAAGTTTCTAGTAAACTCCTTCTTCTATAAGTTGCCTTGGTCATGGTGTGTCCTTGAAGCAATAGAAAAGTAACTCTCATGCACACATGTGCTTACATACATAAATATATGTGCATGTGTTCCTAAATATATAAATAGTACCTACTGAGTCTGTTACTTTTATGTATGTTTTCAGGGCTGATTATTTGGTATTGTTATTGGATAACCAATTGGTGTATTCTTCTCTGAGAAAGAACATATCTCCCTCTTATAATATTCCTTAGCTACCTGTAGATTTGTATAGTGTTGAGGTTTCATGGGATTTCCATGTCAGTGTGTCTATAGGTGTCACCCTTGTTCAGCTCATGTTTGGGCTGTCACACTGGTGACATTTCACTGGTATCATTTCTAGCACTCCTAGGAGAATCACTCTCTCACAACAAACTCCCTGATCAGCTGGCCCTTTACCCCCTTTTAGCCCCCTCTTTCACAATGATCCTTTTATTATTTAGCATAGCTATGCATGTTTATACTTCATCATTTCTATTAACATACCTAGAGGAATCATCTTTTTTATTATATTATCCTTTCTATTTAAAAGCAGTTTTTCTTGTATGGTTCTATTGTTCTCTTGGTTACAGATAAAAAAAAATTTAAGGTTCTAAACATGAGTTTTACTACCAACATGTAGTAAAACCATGATATGAGCCAATGTAAATACCAACTGTGTCTTTTTGTTTTATTTCATCAAACAATTCTTTATGCACATAGTTTATAAAGATGACAACAGTTTTGCATATATTTAAAAAGTTACCAATCTTGACTATTTCACTTCAGATGTCTAGATAAAATACCACTTAGCTTAATAGACAGATTAACTTCTCTGTAACTTATTGTCTTCACAAGCAAATAGTGAGAAAGGATAACCATAATTTAGTTTCATTTCCTACATCCCATGTAACAATGATGTTTAATACACATTGTAATAGATTCAATGAGTACAATTTATGTATTATATAATTTACTTATTTTAAAAGTACTATTAAGTGAGACTTTTCTTTTTCAGATTTAAAAAGGCACCATTACCTTTGTTCAATTTCAATATATTTAGTGTATCTCAAGAGAAATTTGCATGTCATTTTTCATCCTAAGGCCATCACTAATTTATGTTCTGTCTCTATAGATTTACCTTTTATGGATATTTCATGTAAATGAAATCATGCATTATATGATTTATTTTTAGATTAATATAATTACTTAATTTTTGCCTTCCCTTTCCTCACTTTAAACCATCCCATATAAACTTCCTTGCCATCTTTCAAATTCATGTAGTCTTTATTCATTACTTGTTATTGCATTCATATATATATATATATGTAACACATTCACACACATATGTAGAAGATTGCAGTAAAGTAGCCCAACACTTAGCTCAGAACTGAGTATAATAAAGGGTTCTTTATTTAAGGGTAGACTCACAGACTAACAGTCTTCTGCATGAGTGGCAAACAGGAACTGAATCCACACACACACACACAGAGAGAGAGAGAGAGAGAGAGAGAGAGAGAGAGAGAGAGAGAGAGAGAGAGAGAACACACATTTTTACATCTGTTTTTATAGTACTCAAGGACATGCCCAAAGTGGTCCAGCAACTCAAAGGACATTGGCTGAAGGAGTTCCCCCAGCACCTCCCCTTTTTGTCTGAATAACAGAATTTCAAACCCAATACAAAACTATATACAATAAGAACAGATATCAAGTATAAAATTAGAATTAAAAATGGCATAAACAATATTAAGCAAGAAACATATGTTAAATGTTAATTATCCCATCCTTAGGGGTCTAAATCTTGTATTATGGCTTATCTAAGTCATGAGAGGAAAGTGTGCTCTTCCCTGAGGAAGAGCAATGTGTGGTCTATTTTGTCTAGAATTTAGTTTGACATAATGTCTCAAGTTTCATTTGTATTATAACATGTATTAGTACTACATTTTATTACCAGATACAGATTAGTCTACATATTATTTTTGCATTCAATAGTTCATGAAGATTTGCATTTTCCTCTTTTTTGTTATGATAAATAATGTTGCTATAAATATTGATGCACAAGTTTTTATGCAAACATGTTTTTATTTCCTTTATTGCCTTTGGATATATGGATAGATGTGGATATACTGGGTCATATAGTAAATAACTGTTCAACATTATAAGAAAAACTGTCAGATCATTTTCCAAAATGCTGTTACCATTTTATAATTATAACAATGATGGCAATGGTTCATTTTCTCCATATTCTCATGAGTATTTGTTATCAGTCTTTTTTTGGCATAGATATACTTTTTTACTTTTGATAATCTCATGAGAAGTTGAAAATGCATAACCAGCTGTGGTTTATGCCCAAAATTCCAGTGTTTGGTAGGTAGTATCAAGAAGATAACAGATTCATTCTAGCCTGAGCTATATAGTGATAGCCTATTTCAAAATTTCTAAAAATGAAAAATTTGAGAATTGAATTATATTTACTAGAATCTTGAAAAAATAGATTGGATAATAAAGGGAAATGCAAAATAATTGGTACTGCCTACAGTTAGATAGGAGAAAAGAGAATTGCCTTACAATTTTCAGAATATATAGATAACAATAATGTACTATATATTTTCAAAAGCTAGAAGACAGGATCTTAAAAAGTCCTCATCATATACATTTGACATAAATATGATTGCCATCATTTAAACATTAAAACATTATACATGCATCAAAATTTTGCATAATAATCTATAAACATAAACATTTTTATCATAACAATTGAAAATAAAAATTATAAAAAATAAGTACAGGGGCTACAGAAATGACTCAGAGGATAAAAGGACTGGACCTAGGTTTGATTCTAAGGACCCACATTCGAGTTTATAATCTTCTGTAACTCCAGTCCCAGAGGATACTGTGCTGTCTGTGGGCAATGATTGTGTCTGTACCAGTGGATACATGGGTGATTTTTTAAAAATTCTTATCTCATATATTATAAAACAACCACAGTTTTCCCCTCCTTCCCATCCACCATCTCCTCTCCAACCTCCCCTTTATCCCAGTTCCATTCCCAGGGACATCAGTGAAACAGGGTATAACAATCTTCAATAAGACTAGGCAGCTATGAACATCATAGTTGAATAAATGTCCCTGTAGTATGATTGAGCATCCTTTGCATATATACCCAAGAGTGATGCTGCTGAGTTCTGAGGTAGGTAGTTTCCCAATTTTCTGGGAAACTGCCATACTGATTTTCAGAGTGGTTATACAAGTTTGTATTCCCACCAGCAATGGAGGAGTGTGGGAACTCCACATTCTCTCCAGCATAAGCTATTTTTGGTGTTTTTGAGCTTAGCCATTCTGGCTGTTATAAGATGGTATCTCAGAGGCATTTGCATTTGCATTTCCCTGATGGCTAAGGATGTTGAACATTTCCATAAGTGTCTTTTGGCGGCCATTTGAGATTCTTCTGTTGAGAATTCTGTTTAGTTCTGTATCCCATTTTTAATTAATAGATCTGGAATTTTGATGCCTAATTTCTTGAGTTCTTTATATATTTTGGAGATCAGTCCTCTGTCTGATGTGGAGTTGGTAAAAATATTTTCTCATTCAGTAGGCTGCCTTTTTGTCTTATCGACTGTGTCCTTTGCTTTACAGAAGCTTCTCAGTTTCAGAAGGGTCCCATTTCTTTATTATTGATCTCAGCATCTATGCTACTAGTATTGCATTTAAGAAGTGGGCTCCCATGCCTATGCATTGAAGTCTACTTCCCACTTTCTCTTCTATCAGGCTCAGTGTGCTTGAATTTATATTGAGGTCATTAATCCATTTGAACTTGCATTTTGTCCATGGGGAGAGATATGGATCTATTTTTATTCTTTTACATGTTGAAATCTCGTTATTCTAGCACCATTTGTTGTGTTAATCTACACAATTATAAACACCTGATCTTAAATTTGATTGTTTTCTTCCACCTGTCTGTTTTTATGCCAATACCAAGCTGTTTTCAGTACTGTAGCTTTATAACAGAGCTTGAAGTCAGGGATGATGATGACTCCAGAAGTTCCTTTATTGTACAGGATTGTTTTGCCACCTTTATTTTTTGTTTTCCCATATGTAGTTGATTATTGTTCTTTCAAGGTCTGTGAAAAATTGTGTTGGGATTTTGATGGGGATTGTGTTGAATCTATAGATTGCTTTTGGTAGGATTGCTATTTTTATTATGTTGATTCTACCTATCAAAGAGCATGGGGCATATTTCCATTTTCTGGTATCTTCTTCAAAATGGATGGAACTAGAAAAAATCCTAAATTAAGTAACCCAGACCCAGAAAGATGAATATGTTATGTACTTACTTCTAAGTGGATACTAGCTGTAAAGCAAAGGATAATGAGCCTATAGTCCATGACCCTAGAAAAGCTAAGTAACAAGTTTAACCCTCCAAAAAGCATATATAGATCCACCTGGAAAGGGGAAATAGACAAGATCACCTGAGAAAACTGGGAGCATGGGGGTGGGGGCAGAAGGAAGGTCATAAGGAGAAGAGTAGGGGAAAAGGGAAGGGGGGAGGAAAACTTGAGGAAATTGGATGGTTGAGATGGAGGAAGGATAGAGATGAGAGCAGGGAAAGAGATATTTTTATTAAGGGAGCCATTTTGGAGCCTGACATTAGAGAAATTTCCCAGAAATCCATAAGGATGACCCCAGATAAGAGGTCATCCTAAGCAATAGAGGAGTGGGCGCCTGAACTAACCTTGCCCTGTTGTCCGATTGATAAATATCTTAAAGTCACCAGAGAACCTTCATCCAGAAACTGATGGAAACAGAGGCAGAGAACCACAGTGGACCGCTGAATGAAACTCCCAATTTCCAGTCAATGTTTGGGAGGAATAAAAATATAAGCAAAAAGGTCAAGACCATGGTGGGGACACCCACTGAAACAGTTTACTTTAGCTAATGAGAGCTCACCAACTCCAGCTGGACAGGGAAGGAACCATCATAGAACAACACTAGACCCTTTGAATGTGGTTGACAGTTGCATGACTAGGGCAGACTGTGGAACCACTGGCAGTGGCAGCAGGATTTATCCCACTGCTCATACTGGCTTTTTGGGAACCTAATCTCTTTGGATGGATACCTTGCTCGGCATAGATATAGTAGGGAGGGCCTTGGAACTTCCCCAAAACAATGTGCCTTACCTTCTCTGAGTAGTTGATAGAGAGTTGTGGCGGGGGCGGGGGTGGAGAGAATAGGAAGAGGGGAGGGAGTGGGAACTGGGATTGGTGTGCAAAATGAAGAAAATATAGTTTGTCTTCTTTAAAAAAAATGAAGTAAAATAAAAAAGGTGGGTGAGACCAGGCACATTACCATCACCTCAAAGCTGGACAAGGCAATCCAGTAGGAGTATGCAAAAGAGCCAGAGGCACCCCCTACTCCCACTGTTAGGAAACCCACAAGAACATCAAGCTACTCAGTCATCCATAACATATTTGCAGAGGACTTAGGTCAGACTATAGCAAGCTTTCTCATCAAGACCACCAGCCTACAAATAAAGACACAGATACTTAATATTAATTATGAAAGCTTGGCCTATAACTTAGGCTTGTTCCCAACTAGTTCTTATAACTTAAATGAACCCATTTATATATGTTCTATCACTTGGCTTAACCTCTCTTTCATCTTGGACCTCCTGTTTCTTCCCCATGTCTGCTGGCATCTCCTGCACACCAGAATTCTTCCTCCTCTTCCTTTTTCTCCCTGGAAGTCCTGCCTATACCTTCTGCCCAGCTATTAACCATTCACCTTTTTATTACACTAATAACAACAAATACATATTTACACAGTGTATAAATAGTCCATAAAATTTGCCCCTTTTGTCTAAATAAAGGGAAAGCTTTTAACTCTAACATAGTTAAACTGTATAAAATAAAACAATTATCCAGTAAGAAATATGCATTTGGCAAGTTTGGAGAAAGTACTGTATTATCTATCCTATCTTAGTGAGTCTAAAGTTTTATAACTAAACCATTTAAAATCATAATTTTTATTTCCAACCTAAAAATATCTTTTTAGACATAAAAATATCTTTGTAGATAAACAACTTAAGTTTTTTTATGTTTTTCAACATTATAAACTTTTTATCTCTTAGGAAAGTTTTTTCCTAATTTGGCAAGAAGGAAAACTGTATACTAGCTAAACTTCAATCGCCATCAGAGATCCAGGACTTAATATTACTTAAGAAAACAGGATGACCTTAATGACTCTTAAAAAGAAAACATTTAATTGGGGTGACTCACTTACAGTTTCAGAAATTTAGTTCATTATCATCATGGCCGGGAGCATGGGAGCATGAGGGCAGATATACATGGTGCCAGAGGTGAGAGTCCTATTTCTCACAAGCAACAGGAAGTCTACTGACTGTCACATGAGTGAAGCTTGAGAAGAAGACTTCAAAGCCCACCCAATTATTTACACACTTCCTCCAGCAAGGCCACAGCTACTAATAGTGCCACTCCCTTTGAGGGCCATTTTCTTTCAAACCACCACAGATCTTCTTTAATGGTCCACATTTCCTACATGAATAAATTAAGTACTTTCTATCAAATAGCAAGGTGCTTAATTTTGTTTTAGCAAAGGACATAAGTATATTTAAAAAGGCAATAGCTGTGATCCATATAAATACAAATTATGTATTCTAATATTTGAGAAAGTTATACTGTATTCATTAATTTAAGTAAAATTTTAGTAAATATTTAAATATTTAAGTATAATTAGGCAATATTGATTTTAAAAATAATTTATATTCAAACATGAATATTAAGAAACATGAAGAATGACTACATTGAAAGTATGGTTGAATGACATCATGAGTGAAGACATATGCATATATATTACATATACATATACAGACATACACTATCTATAGTGTATGCATTTGTAGTCTGAGATTACTTCTAAATGCCAATTTCCCTTTTGGTTTTATAGCATGAGGTCTTACTGAGTAGGAAGACCTTGGTGCTTTTAGAAGGGCTTAATTTCAGAAGCTGTGGACTTAAGGCCTACTGGTACAAATGTCATGAAAAGAGCTAGTTTCAGGTGGTAAATATGAGTCATTATCTTGGATACAATATGAAAACAGACAGACTACTATAGGGATATATTCTCTCTATTAGGGCCTTCGGTGTCATGCAACCTTTAAATAATGTAATTGCAAAATTTGTACAGGATACTGTGTTACACAGGACACTTGTTCTCACCCCTCCCTTCTCCCATTAGTTCCCCTAGTTTTTCTAATTTCATGTCATATCCATCTTTACTATGTACATGTATGTAATATATGTATGTATCCATTTAAACCAGTGTCTTAGGGTGTCCACTGCTGTGAAGAAACATTATGACACAGCAACCCTTATGAATGAGAACATTTAATTGGGGTGACTTACAGTTTCAGAGAGGTTCAGCCCATTCATCATGAGAGGCAGCATGGTTTGCAGGCAAATATAATAGCTGAGATTCCTACATCTTGCAGGCAATAGACAATCGACTGAGAGTCACACTGAGGAAGCTTGAGCAAAAGAGACATCAAAGTCCACCCCCACAGTGACACACTTCCTCCAACAAGATTATACCTCTTAATAGTACCACTTCCTCGAGGGGCCACTTTCTTTCAAACCATAACAACCAACAAACTTGGGGAGACTGTATTTACTCAGTCATGTTTTTATATCTCCATATCTCTAAAAAATCATCCCCCTTGTAAGTATATATGTATGTGTTCATTTTAACCAGCAGCCTTCGGGAGACTGTATTTTCTCAGCCATGATTTTCTATCTTCATATCTTTACAAATCCCCTCTTGGGGAAACTCTCCAGCTTTCAACCCTCTTTTTATTACGATACCTTTCCCAGCTCCATCAGAGGGAAGAGATGAGTTGTGAAGTAGAATGTTCTTCTCAGATTATGATAATGAATAAGAAAATATAAAAGACAGGAATACTATTTGAGATAAAGAATTCAGTTTTATCTAAATAGTGTATTTGGACCATTTATCAATTTCTTTTCTGAGTCTTGGAGAAAACCCTAAGATTTCTTTGTATCTTCCAAGCTTGTCTACCATTTCAAAAATATTATTGGCCTTTCATGAAAGCCACTGTGGTACCTCACCATCTTAAAGTAATATTATGGTTTCTGTTATGTGATTTTAACTCCTCTAATCAATTGAAGTTAAGGACATTGGTTTCCACAGCTCTAATCTATCCTGATATACTTTGATGTCCTATATGGTAGATAGTTTTAAGACTTACCAATTTGAGTGAGAAAAGAGATTTTAACTTACCATGGTTTTGCCATAAGAAGAGGTGTAGTGTATGTAGCAGTTTTTCTATTTCATATGGTTTTCAGCATGGTATTGCCTGTTGTAAGCAGCAGAACTTACAGGATTTTTTTTTTTTTTTTTTGGATTTTCGAGACAGGGTTTCTCCGTAGCTTTTGGTTCCTGTCTTAGGCAGTGGCGCACGCCTTTAATCCCAGCACTCGGGAGTCAGAGACAAGTGGATCTCTGAGTTCGAGACCAGCCTGGTCTACAAGAACTTACAGGATTTTGTGAAGAGTTTAGACAGCTAATTATGATTGAATTATTGGTAGTGTTCAGCACAAGTTCTATTTCTGGCATATCACTGTTACTGTGGCAAAGGCTATTTTTCTTGATTGATTGGATATAGACTCATAAATTAGGAAATATTTGGGTATAGATTACCCCTCAAAGCTCATTAATCAACAGAATTGATATATTGTTGAGATGATCCAAGGTCTGAAAGTGTTGCCATATACCCATTTGTTAGTTCAAATGGTGGCTTGTAACTAGAATGTGCTTGACATGCATAATGTTAGATACAGTTTAATAGACAGTGAGAACTGGAAAGGGCCATGGAGATAATTTTCTACTATCTACTAACATTTTACTGGGAGGGAACTTACTATGGCTCAAATCACATAGAAAATAAATGGGTCAGAATCCTTACAGACCTGAATTTCTATTTTCAGATTTCTATTCTAGTACTGATTATATTTCCTATTTGATTCCTTAATTGGCTTGGTCTAAAATGAGATTATCACTTCTTGGGATCTTATATCAAAATTAAAAGGGAACACTGAGCTAAGCAATTGTTTAACATTACATTGAAAATCAAAGGAGTAATTGATTATGAGCAAGAATGGGATAAAGCTTTTCAAATGCATTTTGAGAGCTGGAAGGCTCTGCATGGAGATGATTTCTGGTTGTTGATTGACTCAAGACACAGAATTGAAACTGATTATTTGGGCCTATGTTTTCTTGTATATGTGACTTTTAAGCACTTAAAATGTGTATTGTCCAAACTGAGGTAGAGTCATTGAAAAGACTAACTATGTACTAGTTGTCAAATAACTAATATAACACCATGTTAAATAACTCACTAATATTTTAAATATTGTAACTCTGAAATTACATTATTTGCCTGTTTTAACATAATTTAGTACATTATTGCATGTATTTTTTTGTCAGTGTCTTTCCTACTTTTAAATGTTTCCACTCCAAAATGTAAAAATATAGATTGGGTCACATTGTGTTTTTATCATGCAATACTTAGACTGTTGACTCCAAGTATAGGCCATGGAAAACAACATCAGCATCTCCTGAGAGCTCAGAGTAAACACAGTACTATGCTTTACACCAAACATACATGCATTTTAGCAAGATCCTCAAAGTGATGTGTGTATACACTAAAGCTTGATAAGTACTTTGGTAGCGTTTGCACTCCCTTTTCAGCTGCTTCTTAGTTCTCAGTGGAGAACTTCTTGGGTATTTTCTGAATGAGTCTGTGGCAATTAGGACCAGATCATCTGAAGACATTTTGGCTTTAAGTCATGGTAGATTTTTAAGATGACTGGTATACTCTACTTCTAGTCTTGAATGTCCCAGAAGTCTTTCAAGGAGACTTACTCAAAAAAACTGAACCATTTTCCCTCCTATATATCTTTTTGCTGCTCAGAGTCTGGGTGGTCATGCAGTTGGTCAGGGTATCTCAGGGCAGGACCTTTGCAAACTCCAGGCTTCTGTACACCACCTTGAGACGCATTAATGTTTCCTATAGGTAAAATATCAAATTATATAGCTCATCCATCCATTGAAGTGGTTATTCAGAAGAAATAAATGTCATTTTTTAGAAGTTTTAGAAGTTACCCATAAAAATGAAAAAAGGAAAGAAAGAAAGAGAGAGGGGGGGAGGGAGGGAGGGAGGGAGGGAGGGAGGGA
>NW_026068107.1:1814433-1823798 GCF_014885135.2 Alexandromys fortis
ATTTATAAAGCTGTTATAAAAAACTAAAAACTAAAAATACATCACTTTCATTTACTTATGGATGAGGTTTGTGAAATAAGAGTTAGTAATCTTTTCTGCTGTGTTGAAAGCATCTGCTAACCTGAAATCCAGTTTATGACCGTGGTGTAGTCATTTCTATATGTGCCTAATGTGCCTATGTTTTTGTTCAGTCTTGCCCAAACCATTAGCATCTTTCCTAAATTTCTGGCTCTGGTGTAAGTCTTTGCATCAAAAACATCTTTCTGAAATATAAATTTCCTCGTGAAATGGGTTAAGTGGTAGCACTTAGGTCAAAGACTTGGGGTGATTTAGTACACTAATGTTTACAAAGTGTTTATTTTCTAACAGTGCCTGGAACAGAGGAAACTTTAGATAGATAATGGCCTGTATTGTGATTACCATTCAAGGATAAGCCCTTCATCTCCCTTTCTAGTGAAAGCAGTGTTCTACCTAGTTCTTCTCCCTCATCTATTTCTCACAACACAGAAGATTTTCTATGGGTTATGTCTGTTCCTCATACGATATTCCCTGCATAAGTAAGCATGCATTAATCTTAGACCCGATAAAAGTTCCGATCCTCATTTTGAGCCTAAATTGTTTCCTGGGTTTCACGATTTCTTTTAATAGCAAATTGTCATCGATAGCCTGTGCTTATTTATTTGTATATGCTTTGGGAGTTTCTAATTTTGGAAGGTCATAGATGACAATAAATCTATGATGCCGTCCAAATGGAATGCATGGCAACATTTCAGATTTCATTACTGTGAACATTCAAACGAAAATAACCAAATTACTATCAGACAAGGAACTGACCAGCTAATTTTTGTAAACAAAACAGCAGGTGGTCTCATCGTTTATCAAAATTCAAAAGGGAACTAGTTGTTCCCTGACTCCTAGGAAAATGATTTGAAACAGGCTTTTTAGAAATAAAATTTTAAAGACACTATTGTTTGGTATTTTCTTTGAAGGATTTTAATTCCAAAAAGAATTGTGAACATAACTTGCTTACAAACTATATCTATTTTAGAAGAAATGTAGTTAAATAAAATTACTTCAAATTAATGGTTATAGCAAAATTAAGCAGAATTAAAATGTAAAGGAGCCCAATAATGAGTCCTACTGGCATTCCTCTGAACTCAATTAAGTATAGCTTCTAGAGTTCCGAATCAACAACCACTGAAAGTGCTATTAAAAGGTTTACCCCTACCTCTTTTGCTGGTCATGGTGGCTCATGCCTTTAAACCCAGCATTTGGGAGGCAGAAACAGGAGAATCTCTATGAGTTTGAGGCCAGTCTGGTCAATGTGGTTAATCCCAGGCCAGCAAAAGCTACAAAGTCAAACCCTGTCTCAAAAATACAAAACCATTTTTTACAGTATCATTAGCTTTCCAAATCTATGAAATGGAATCTATGTTAATAAGCTCCCAGACATTAACTTATGTCTGTCCCAAAATAAAATGCAGGTATGCATAGTGTTTGAGAACCAGTTCATTAAAGCTCAAGTTTGGTGTCCCAGCATTTTCTGTGGCCCCCAACAGGAGCCTATTTTGATTTACTTAGATTTCTTTGGTGATTCTTTACCTGTGTTAAAGTAACATGTGTTCCTTCTCTCCATCTGCTTACCATTTCTTATGCTGACCCATGGTGGTGTCACTCCCTTTTCTCCTTTACTTTATTTGTTTTGCCAATGTTCTCTAGACAAAGATGCTTCCCTGGATCTTACTCTTGGAGTAATCCTCATTTGTTTAGTTTTTTGTGAGAAAGACTCACAAAATCTGACATATGTTGAAAATTAGGGTTTGGATTAACATCTTTATCTTAACTCTTCTGTGATGGATTCTAGTGTCTTAAAACCCAAATCCTGCATGTAAATATGTGCATAATATAACTAAACAATTCTGTGACAGGGCAAGACAGTATAGAGGTTTCTTCATTTTGTATTCTTGCTGAGGCCATCTCAGGTCTGACTACAATTTGATCTTCTTCATGGAGAATCCCATGGAAAAATGACCAAATTCTATTCTAGGAACCCAAGGGCAAGGTGTCCAAGCTAGTATATCTTTTGTTAAACTCACTGCTTGTGTGGAACCTGCCCCAGCTAAAAGCTTATCTTAGCTTTTATTAAAGTACTTGCTTCTATGAGGTTACCTCTACCTGCACAACTGCCAGAACATGTTTTTTTTTTTTCCTTCAGAAATCCTGTTCTCTGGACATTTGGGGCTATACTACACTTATGTGCCAAATGCCTGAGTGTAGTCCCAGCTGGCTGGATTAAGTTTTTCAATTGGCTATGAACTATGTCTCAGTGTTCATCTCTGGTGGGCGCCTCATAATAAAACAACTTGTGGACTACACTGCTGGGACTACCTTATTGAGATCTATAGAAAAGTCAGCCTTGATCCTCAGACCACCTCCTACTCCATTTATAGACTTTTTGGATATAAAGATAACTGTGCTGCTTCTCTCAGTTCCATGATATTCTATTGGTTTTGCCAAGAATGTTAGCTCTTAAAGGACTTGTCCTGGAGTGTGGCTTCTAATCATCACCTTGATTATGTATGCAGCTGCTAGTTATGGAGAGGCACTACATTTCTTATCTTCACAGATATTTGTTAATAAAAAGGTAGTTTCTGAAAACAGATAACTAAGCTAACTCTCAACTAAGTGGTGTCACAATATGGGCCAGAAAAGAACCATCCATGTAGCTTCCCTTAATGGCTCTCTCCCTCTGAAGTAAAAAGAAACTGAACTGCTCACTGTGGTGATTACCGTTTTTTTTTTTCCCTAGCAACTAAAATATTGTTTTAGTTTCTAGCTCCTGAACTAATTATTTCAAACTTTGGAGGGGGTGGGTAGTCATGAAATTGAGCCATGCATATTTCCTGCTGAAACAGACAAAATGACAAACCCTTGGTATGATCAAGTGAAAAGTTTTGGGGTTTTCCTTTTCTTTTTCTTCCTACCTTCCCTCCTCTCTCCCTCCATCTCTCTCTTTCTTTCTTTGTTTATTTCTATCTTATTGTAGATATGATACAGAAAATAGCCAGAGGCATCTGGAAGAGTGCATAACAGAGAAATAAAGAAACAGACTGAACATGTCCAGTAGACTGGAAATCCAGAGCTATCAGCAAGAGAGAAGAAAATATAGCAGGGGGAAGAGAATAGAGAGAACAGAGTGAGAGAAACACGAAAAGAACAGAGTGGGAGTGAAAGAGGGAGGGAAGTAGAGAAGAGTAAAATGAAAACACCTGAGTTAGAAAGAGAATGAGTATTTTGGGAAAGGGAAGCCCATGAGCTGGGAGGGTTTATAGGAGGGAAGAAGAAGAGAAGGGCTAGGACTTTGAAATGTGTAACAGGGAATTGTAATTCTGGAGAAAGATGGAGGTCAACATGAGCTTTGATGTGCTGATAAATGCCACAGGCAGCCATATGTCCTTTCTGCCAGAGGTAAGGGAAAGAACACTTTTTTTGCAGATGGGAACTGGTTTTGCAAGTTCCTAAGGGATACTGGATTTTATCTAACCACAAGAAATCCTCCTATAGTTCAGGTTGAGAAAATTTCTGGATATTTATGCTGCCTTTTAGAGTTTGGAGAATTGGAATTTGGACCTAAAAGTTCAGATCTGCAATACAATTTTTAAATGGATGTCTGCAGTATGGATACATTTGAGGGCACATGATAAATACATACATACATACAAACATAAATACATACATACAAAACCATTTACAATGGATAGGAAAACTTTTCCAAATGACTAACTTAGACATTCAGATTTCTTTTTACTAAAGGTTGTATTCGTTTGTACCTTTAACTTGAGAGCAGACAGGATAGAGAGGTATGAAAGGGTTGGAATTAGAAGAATCCTTAGAAAGTAAAATTGAGTTTTAATATACTCTTGGTATGGCAAGTTAGAGTGAATTAATTACATGGTAATATTTTGTCTCACTATACAATAGAAACAAAAAGTCGCAGAACTTAACGCCCTTTGATTTTCTCTGGAGATGTCTTTGCACTGATAAACATGACACTTAAATGAATACAGTTATTGGTTAAAGATAAATACTTCTCAATTTTTCAATTTACATTTCCCTGGTTGGCCTGGAACTCCCTATGCAGAGCGAGCTGGCCTCAGACTCAGCAGAGATCTTCTTGCTTTTGTCTCCAAAAAGCTAGAAATAAA
Organism: Alexandromys fortis; assembly: GCF_014885135.2. Lineage (NCBI taxonomy): Eukaryota > Metazoa > Chordata > Mammalia > Rodentia > Cricetidae > Alexandromys > Alexandromys fortis. The sequence continues at coordinate 1,818,639 of NW_026068107.1, forward strand.
AGTGTGCATCACAATGGCTAGATAAAAGTACATTGTTTATTTTGTTTGTGAATGTGAGGAACACATGCTATGTTCTATGTCTGTGTGGTGGTCATAAGACCACTTGTGTGATCTGGTTACTTCCCTCCCACCATGTGAGTCCCAGGGATCATCAAGCTTGACAACAGGAAGCTTTACACTCTGAGCCATTTTCTTGGCCCTAATTTTTTTCTTCTTTGAAACCTGTATGGTCAGTCCAAAGACATTTTCTGTAACCCTCCACAAACCTTGAAACAGTCTGGAGTTGCACTAGTTGTGAATAGCCCCTCATTTTCCACTTTGAAGGTATAAGTGATCAGAGAGCCATTCAGCTCAAAAGAAAATGATAGTCATCTAAGCGGGAGGTGTGTTCAGTGGCAGAACAAATAAGATAAAGTTGTAAAATAGCACCACTCTCTTACATGCTGTGGTTATAATTGGGGTGCTTAGCTGGTGGTAGCTGGGATGCTAGTGTTCAGAAGAGTCTGATGTGGTCTGAGTTACTTGGCCTCTCTATGCTACAGAACTTTGATGCCATCACACATGCATTCAACCAGTTTTAATCATATGCCTTCTTATGTGGCAAACACTTTATCAGTCTTTTAAAATTATACTATTTTTTCAAATTTTCTCTTACTTTTTATCCTGAGACATTGCCTCCTTCTTCTTGGGCTCTGTTGTCATAGTTGCAACATTCACATTCCCTGTATAGTTATTAAGTATCAGTGTTTTCCAAGGTTTTGTTCTCTGTTCTTCTTTTGTTCTGTACTGTGTCTAGGTACATTGCATATTCAGCATGACCTCGGTATTCATGATTTTTTTAAATTTTTTATTGAGAAAAAGAAAAAAAAAGTTTCCGCCTCCTCCCAGCCTCCCATTTCCCTCCCCCTCCTCCCACCCTTCTCCCCCTCCCCCCACTCCTCTCCCCCTCCCGCTCCAGTCCAAAGAGCAGTCAGGGTTCCTTGCCCTGTGAAAAGTCTAAGGTCCTCCCCCCTCCGTCTATGTCTAGAGAGGTGAACATCCAAACTGGCTAGGCTCCCACAAAGCCAGAACATGAAGTAGGATCAAAACCCTGTGCCATTGTCCTTGGCTTCTCAACAGCCCTCATTGTTCGCCATGTTCAGAGAGTCCAGTTTTATCCCATGCTTTTTCAGTCACAGTCTAGCTGGCCTTGGTGAGCTCCCAATAGATCAGCCCCGCTGTCTCAGTTGGTGGGTGCACCCTTCCTGGTCCTGACTTCCTTGCTCATGTTCTCCCTCTTCTGCTCCTCATTGGGACCTTGGGAGCTCAGTCTGGTGCTCCAGTGTGGGTCTCTGTCTCTATCTCCATCCATCACCAGATGAAGGTTCTATGGTGATATGCAAGATATTCATCAGTGTTGCTATAGGATAGGTCATTCCAGGTTCCCTATCCTCAGCTGCCCAAGGAACTAACTGGGGACATCGCCTTGATCTCCTGGGAGCCACTCTAGGTTCAAGTCTCTTGCCAACCCTAACGTGGCTCCCTTAACTAAGATTTGTGCTTCCCTGCTCCCCTATCCAACCTTCCTTTATCCCAATCATCCTGTTTCCCCAAGTTCCCCCCATCCTCCCCTTCTCACTTTTCTCCCCCCATCTCCCCTTACCCCCATCCCACCCCACCCCCAAGATCCCAATTTTTCCCCGGCAATTTTGTCTACTTTCCATAGCCAGGAGGATAACTATATGTTTTTCTTTGAGTTCACCTTCTTATTTAGCTTCTTTAGGATCACCAATTATAGACTCCGTGACCTTTATTTATGGCTAGAAACCAATTGTGAGTGAGTACATCCCATGTTCATCTTTTTGGGTCTGGGTTACCTCACTCAGGATAGTGTTTTCTATTTCCATCCATTTGCATGCAAAATTCGAGCAGTCATTGTTTTTTACCGCTGAGTAGTACGATAATGTGTATATATTCCACACTTTCTTCATCTTTTTTTCTTTATATTTTGTTTATTTTTTTTAGTTGTTGAAAAAAAATTCTGCCTCCTCCACATTTCTCATTTCCCTCCCCCTCCTCCCACACATTGCCCCCCCCACTCCATTCCCCCTCCCTCTCAAGCATGAAGAGCAGTACAGATTTCCTGCCCAGCCGAATTCCAAGGTCCTCCCACTTCTATCCAGGTCCAGGAGGGTGAGCATCCAAACAGGCTAGGCTCCCACAAAGCCAGATCATGTATTAGGATCGAAACCAAGTGTCATTGTCCTTGGCTTTTCATCAGCCTTCATTGTCCGCCATGTTCAGAAAGTTCGGTTTCATCCCATGCTTATTCAGTCCCAGTTCCGCTGGCCTTGATGAGCTCCCAATAGATCAGTTCCACTCTCACAGTGGGTGGGTGCACCCCTCGTGGACCTGACTTCCTTGTTCGTGTTCTCCCTCCTTCTGCTCCTCATTTGGGTCTTAAGAGCTCAGTCCGGTGCTCCTATTTGGGTCTCTGTCTCTATCTCGATCCATCGCCAAATGAAGGTTCTGAGGTGATATGTAAGATATTCATCAGTAAGGCTATAGGATAGGGTCATTTCAGGTTCCCTCTCCTTAGTTGTCCAAGGTACTATCTGGGCACACCTCCCTGGACACCTGCGAGACCCTCTAGAGTCAAGTCTCATGCCAACCTTAAGGTGGCTCTCTTAATTAGGATATATATTTCTCTGCTCCCATGTCCACCCTTCCTTTATCCTAACCATCCCATTCCCCCAAGATCCCCCAGTCCTCCCCTTCTCACGTTTCTCACCCCAATTCCCCTTAGCCCCATGCCACCTCATCCCCAGTTCCCAGTTTTTGCCTGGCAATCTTGTCTACTTCCCATATCTAGGCAGATGACTGTATGTTTTTCTTTGTGTTCACCTTCTTTTTTAGCTTCTCTAGGATCACAGATTATAAGCTCAATGTCCTTTATTTATGGCTAGAAACCAATTATGAGTGAGTACATCCCATGTTCATATTTGGGTCTGGGATACCTCACTCAGGATAGTGTTTTCTATTTTCATCCATTTGCATGCAAAATAAGCGAAGTCATTGTTTTTTACCGTTGAGTAGTACTTTAATATGTATATTTCCCATACTTTCTTCATCCATTCTTCCATTGAAGGGCATCTAGGTTGTTTCCAGGTTCTGGCTATTACAAATAATGCTGCTATGAACTTAGTTGAACAAATGCTTTTGTCATATGATAGGGCATCTCTTGGGTATATTCCCAAGAGTGGTATTACTGGATCTTGGGGTAGGTTGATCCTGAATTTCCTGAGAAATCACCACACTGATTTCCAAAGTGGTTGCACAAGTTTGCATTCCCACCAGCAATGGATGAGTGTGCCACTTACTCCACAACCTCTCCAGCAAAGGCTATCATTGGTGTTTTTGATTTTAGCCATTCTGACAGGTGTAAGATGGTATCTTAAAGCTGTCTTGATTTGCATTTCCTTGACCGCTAAGGAGGTTGAGCACGACCTTAAATGTCATTTGGCCATTTGAATTTCTTCTGTTGAGAATTCTCTGTTCAGTTCAGTGCCCCATTTTGAATTGCGTTAATTTGCATTTTATAGTCTTGTTTCTTGAGTTCTTTAATATTTTGGAGATCAGATCTTTGCCTGTTGCGGGGTTGGTGAAGATCTTCTCCCAGTCAGTGGGTTGCCTTCTTGTCTTAGTGACAGTGTCCTTTGCTTTACAGAAGCTTCTCAGCTTCAGGAGGTCCCATTTGTTCAATGTTGCCCTTAATGTCTGTGCTGCTGGGGTTATACATAGGAAGCGATCTCCTGTGCCCATCTGTTGTAGGGTACTTCCCACTTTCTCTTCTATCAGGTACAGTGTGTTTGGATTGATATTGAGGTCTTTAATCCATTTGGACTTAAGTTTTGTGCATGGCGATAGATATGGATCTATTTTCATTCTTCTACAGGTTGACAACCAGTTCTGCCAGCACCATTTGTTGAAGATGCTTTTTTTTCTTCCATTGAATACTTTTAGCTCCTTTATCAAAAATCATGTATTCATAGGTTTGTGGGTTAAAATCCAGGTCTTCTACTCTATTCCATTGTTCGACTTCTCTGTTTTTATGCCAGTACCACGCTGTTTTCATTACTGAAGATCTGTAATAAAGTTTGAAGTCAGGGATGGTAATGCCTCCAGAAGTTCCTGTATTGTATAAGATTATTTTGGCTATCCTGGGTTTTTTTTTTTGTTTTTCCATATAAAGTTGATTAATGTCCTCTCAAGATCTGTGAATAATTTTGATGGAATTTTAATGGGGATTGCATTGAATCTATGAATTGCCCTTGGTAAAATTGCCATTTTTACTATGTTGATCCTCCCAATCCAAGAGCAAAAGAGATCCTTCCATTTTCTGGTATCCTCCTCAATTTCTTTCTTCAAAGACATAAAGTTCTTGTCAAATAGATCCTTCACTTCCTTGGTTAGAGTTACCAAAAGATATTTTATGCTATTTGTGGCTATCGTGAAAGGTGATGCTTCTCTGATTTCCCTCTCTGCTTTGTTATCCTTTGTGTATAGGAGGGCAACTCATTTTTGGGAATTGATTTTGTATCCTGCCACGCTTCTAAAGGTGTTTATCAGCTGTAGGGGTTGTTTGCTGGAGTTTTTGGGGTCGCTTATGTACACTATCATATCATCTGCAAATAATGAAAGTTTAACTTCTTCCTTACCAATTCGAATCCCTTTGATCCCCTTATGTTGTCGTATTGCTATTGTTAGAACTTCAAGCACTATATTGAAGAGGTATGGAGAGAGTGGACAGCCTTGTCGTGTTCCTGATTTTTGTGGGATGGCTTTGAGTTTCTCTCCATTTAATTTGATGTTAGCTGTCGGCTTGCTATAAATAGCTTTTATTATAGTTAGGTATGACCCTTGTATCCCTAATCTCTCTAAGACCTTTATCATAAAGGGATATTGAATTTTTTCAAATGCTTTTTCAGCATCTAATGAAATGATCATATTTTTTTCTTTCAGTTTATTTATATGATGGATTACATTGATAGATTTTTGTATGTTGAACAAGCCCTGCATCTCTGGGATGAAGCCTACTTGATCATAATGGATAATTTTTCTAATGTGTTCTTGGATTCGGTTTGCCAGTATTTTATTGAGGATTTTCGCATTGATGTTCAT
>NW_026068107.1:1827916-1829296 GCF_014885135.2 Alexandromys fortis
CCCTTAATGTCTGTGCTGCTGGGGTTATACATAGGAAGCGATCTCCTGTGCCCATCTGTTGTAGGGTACTTCCCACTTTCTCTTCAATCAGGTACAGTGTGTTTGGATTGATATTGAGGTCTTTAATCCATTTGGACTTAAGTTTTGTGCATGGCGATAGATATGGATCTATTTTCATTCTTCTACAGGTTGACAACCAGTTCTGCCAGCACCATTTGTTGAAGATGCTTTTTTTTCTTCCATTGAATACTTTTAGCTCCTTTATCAAAAATCATGTATTCATAGGTTTGTGGGTTAAAATCCAGGTCTTCTACTCTATTCCATTGTTCGACTTCTCTGTTTTTATGCCAGTACCACGCTGTTTTCATTACTGAAGATCTGTAATAAAGTTTGAAGTCAGGGATGGTAATGCCTCCAGAAGTTCCTGTATTGTATAAGATTATTTTGGCTATCCTGGGTTTTTTTTTTTGTTTTTCCATATAAAGTTGATTAATGTCCTCTCAAGATCTGTGAATAATTTTGATGGAATTTTAATGGGGATTGCATTGAATCTATGAATTGCCCTTGGTAAAATTGCCATTTTTACTATGTTGATCCTCCCAATCCAAGAGCAAGGGAGATCCTTCCATTTTCTGGTATCCTCCTCAATTTCTTTCTTCAAAGACATAAAGTTCTTGTCAAATAGATCCTTCACTTCCTTGGTTAGAGTTACCAAAAGATATTTTATGCTATTTGTGGCTATCGTGAAAGGTGATGCTTCTCTGATTTCCCTCTCTGCTTTGTTATCCTTTGTGTATAGGAGGGCAACTCATTTTTGGGAATTGATTTTGTATCCTGCCACGCTTCTAAAGGTGTTTATCAGCTGTAGGGGTTGTTTGCTGGAGTTTTTGGGGTCGCTTATGTACACTATCATATCATCTGCAAATAATGAAAGTTTAACTTCTTCCTTACCAATTCGAATCCCTTTGATCCCCTTATGTTGTCGTATTGCTATTGTTAGAACTTCAAGCACTATATTGAAGAGGTATGGAGAGAGTGGACAGCCTTGTCGTGTTCCTGATTTTTGTGGGATGGCTTTGAGTTTCTCTCCATTTAATTTGATGTTAGCTGTCGGCTTGCTATAAATAGCTTTTATTATAGTTAGGTATGACCCTTGTATCCCTAATCTCTCTAAGACCTTTATCATAAAGGGATATTGAATTTTTTCAAATGCTTTTTCAGCATCTAATGAAATGATCATATTTTTTTCTTTCAGTTTATTTATATGATGGATTACATTGATAGATTTTTGTATGTTGAACAAGCCCTGCATCTCTGGGATGAAGCCTACTTGATCATAATGGATAATTTTTCTAATGTGTTCTTGGATTCGGTTTGCCA
>NW_026068107.1:1830801-1871477 GCF_014885135.2 Alexandromys fortis
TTTTTTTTTCTTGAGCTTTCAGGTGGGCTGTTAGGTCTCCAATGTGTGCTCTCTCTTTTTTCTTTAAGTGGGCACTTAGTGCTATGAACTTTCCTCTTAGGACTGCTTTCATGGTGTCCTATAAGTTTGAGTATGTTGTCTCTTTATTTTCATTGAATTCAAGAAAGACTTTAATTTCTTTCTTTATTTCTTCCTTTATCCAGGTGTGGTTCAGTAGTTGACTGTCCAGTTTCCATAAGTTCTTAGGCTTTCTGGGGGTAGCATTGTTGTTGAATTCTAACTTTAATCCATGGTGATCCGATAAGACACAGGTGGTTACTAATATTTTTTTGTAACTGTGGAAGTTTGCTTTGTTACCGAGTATGTGGTCAATATTCGAGAAGGTTCCATGAGCTGCAGAGAAGAAGGTATATTCTTTCCTATTTGGGTGGAATGTTCTATAGATGTCTGTTAAGTCCATTTGATTCATTACCTCTCTTAATCCTCTTATTTCTCTGTTAGGTTTTTGTCTGATTGACCTGTCCATTGGTGAGAGAGGAGTGTTGAAATCTCCTACTACTAGTGTGTGTGGTTTGATGTCTGCCTTGAGTTTTAGTAATGTTTCTTTTACGTAATTGGGTGACTTTATATTAGGGGCATAGATATTCAGGATTGAGACTTTGTCCTGATGAGTTGTTCCTGTTATGTGTAAAAAAATGCCCATCTTCATCTCTTCTGATTGATTTTAGTTTGAAGCCAACTTTGTTAGAAATTAGTATGGCCCCACCTGCTTGTTTCTTAGATCCATTTGTTTGATAAACCTTTTCCCAGCCCTTTATTCTGAGTAGATGTCTGTCTTTGTGGTTGAGGTGTGTTTCTTGTAAACAGCAGAATGTTAGATCCTGTTTTCGTATCCAATCTCTTAGCCTGTACCTCTTTATAGGTGAGTTGAGTCCATTGATATTAAGTGATATTAATGACCAGTGGTTGTTAACTCCGGCAATTTTTTCTTTTTCTTTTTTTTTTTTTTTGGCTTTAGAGTTTGTGTGTTTCCCTTCTTAGAGTTGTGCTGGTGAAGGGTCATTAGATGTCCGAGTTATTGTGGGCATTGTTGGACTCCTTTGGTTGTGATTTTCCTTCTGTTACTTTCTGTAAGGCTGGATTTGTGGCTACGTATTGTTTAAATTTGTTTTTATCCTCTAAAATTTTGTTTTCTCCATTTATAGTGAACGAAGTCTTGGCTGGGTATAGTGGTCTGGGCTTTCATCCATGGTCTCTTAGTTCTCTGCAGCCCGACATTCATGATTCTTATATTCTACATCTCTAACTCTGATTTCTCCTCCAGTTCTAGACTTAAAATTGAGTTGCTTTACTTGCAAAACCCTCATGGCTGCTATGCAGATAGCTCCTTCCTGATCTAGAATATATATTATCTTCTTCATGCCCCAGAGTCTACCTTCAGACTTGTCCTTCTTTATGCCATTTGTTAGTATGCTATCGTATCACATTCACTGTCTGCCTATTGGAAGTTCAAGAGCCTGTGGTGCCATATTTACCTTCCCATCAAGTATCAAAATGAGCTTCCACGGCTTGCTAATTCTACCTTTCCTTCATCTCATCATGATTCTCATCCTATAGCCTTTGTTAGAGAAGCAATTACAAACTGGCGATCTACAAGCAGTATGTGCTTATTTCGACAGCATGGTATTTATTTTAAAACATATTTTAACCTCTAGAGGTCATTTTCATTCTTGGTTAGGTTTATTCCAAGATATATTTTTTTGAGGTATTATGAATCTAAAAGTTTTCTGCTTATTTCTTTCTTAGTATGTTTGTCATTGATATATAGGAAGGCAACGGAATTTTATATGCTCATTTTGTGTCCTGCTACTTTGACTAAGTGTTTGTCTGATCTTAAAGTTCTCTGATGGGGTCTTGTCTTAGTTACTCTCTAAATGCTGTGATAAAACACCATGCTAAGGCAACTTATAGAAGAAACGGTTTATTTGGGACTTACGGTTCCAGGAGGGTTAGAGACAATGACGGTAGAGCAGAGGTAGAAGGTGACAGGTGGTTGAAGCAGCAGTTGAGAACTGAGGACTTACATCAAATCACAACCAATAAGTGAAGAGAGGGCATTAGAAATAGCACCTGGCTTTTGAAGCCTCAAAGCCAGCCTCCAATGACACACTTCCTCCAGTAAGGTCACACTTCCTAAGCATCCCAAAGCAGTTCCACCAACTGGTGATGGGTGCGGTCGATCAATAAGCTAGAATTAACCAGACCAGCTCAATACAATAAGAGTTAGTTTAATAATTGGAAACAAAGGAAACTCACACAACCAGGGGTCCAGCGAACACCAGGAGCACAGAGACAACAAAGGGGGGGTGCACCTGGATGTTTTTATCTTTTTTTCTTGGCCTCAGGGGGAGACCCTAAACAAAATGTGATTGGCTGAACTTCCCCATCAAACTAGCTACCAATTATTCAAATATGCAAGAATATGGGGGATATTTCATCCAAACAACTGCAAATCTTAATAACGAAAACTCTGAAACTGTGAAGAAAGAAAGTAAAGAATACACTAAAAGATAGAAAAACTACCCCTGATTAAAACACTATATTAGCACATGAAAACCAGCCAAGCCAATCCAATTCCCATTAAAATTTTAATGCTATTTTTCCACAAAAATAGAGAAAAATCTTAAATTTTTTATGGAAACACAAGAGGCCCCAGATAATCAAAACAATTTTAACAGAATGAATTATGCTGGGAGTATCTTCATCCATGATACAGAGTCATAGAAATAAAACTAGCACACTACTGTCAGAAAGAGACACATACAGCAGTGGAATAGAATAGGGAACCCAAATAAAAACCCACACTACTGTTCAAAAAAAATTCCAAAATAGCACACTGGAGCCTCTTCGGCAAATAGTTCTGGGAACTGGATAGTCACATACAGAAGAATGGAATGAGACCTCTATCTCATGCTTTACAAAGCACAATTCAATTCTGAATACATTGAAGACCTTAATATATGACCTGAAATCCCAAAACTGTAAGAGGAAAACCTCCTGAAAACATGTTAAGATGGATAAGAACTTCCTTCACAGGACTCCAGTTGTTCAAGATAATGTCAATATTCAACAAACAGGATTTTATGAAATCAGAAAGCTTCCACATAGCAAAGAAAACAGTAAGGTGAAGAGACATCCTATATTTTAAATAAGCAGTGAGCTAAAAATCCAATAACCCAATCAGTAAGTAGACTAATGAAATGAAGAAGAGTACTTACTGTCAAAGATGAAAATACAAACGGCCTATCAACATTTGGGGGGAAATTGGCTATTTTGGCAAATCAAAACTCTACTGAGATTCTGTTTTACTCCAGTCAGAAAGGCAGCCATTCATAAGAAATGGCAGTCATGGAGAAGACAAAAAAAGGCTTGTGAAGAGATACACAAAGGGGAGTCCTTATACACTGCTGGTGGGTGTGTAAATTTGCCCAGCCTCTGCGGAAGTCAATGTGGTGCTTTCACAAAACAAAAACAAACAAACTCTAAATATAGATTATGTGGTTTTACCCAGTTATGCCCGTCTTGGCCATTTACTTGAATGCTTCAAGTCAAGCTACCACAGAGATATTTTCAGGTCAATGATCCTAACAGCACTATTTGAAATCGTAGAATTATCTAGGTTATGGAACAAACCTAGTTTTTCAATGTCATCTCCCTGACCCTAATAACAGTGGACTAGATAAGGATAAAAACATGGTGTAGATACACAGTTGACTTTTTTCAGCCATAAAATAGAGTGAAGTTATTTCATTTGTAGGGAAATGCATGCAATTGGAAATAATCATATCAGGTGAATTAAGTCATTCTCATAAAGACAAACATTATATATTTTCTCTCATTTGTAGATTTTATATAGATATATTAAAATCCTTTATTTCTATATGACATAGCAATGGAATCAAACAAGTCTAGGAGAACATGTGAGCCTAATGGGAAAATAAAAGGGTAAAAAGACAGAGGTGAGGAGAATATAAAGGAATATACTCAATATAAATATATATTTGTATAAAATTTATAAAAAGTACCATGAATGTATATTCTATAGCTAACCATATTTCTATTTTAGCTCTTTTACAAAGTATTGAACTGGTATCTTGCATGCATTAGATAGTAAAGCAATATCTTACAAATAGCCTGATCTTGAAAAACTCTCAATCAGGTTGGAAAATATAAAATATCTGTAAATTAAATTGTTTCCCTATAAGTCAAAGCAAACTGTGAGAATATCACAGAAAAATAGAATAAGCTATTAGTTTTGTGAGTAATGAAAAGGGGAAAGACTAATTTGGGTATAATTATATTAGCTTAAAAGTCAGACAGGCAGACACCTTTGGGGCAAACTCATAAACTGATGGGGGATGAAAAGCTACTGTCTCTTGAAAAAAGTACTAATGGACCCTCAAAGCTATTCTTTCTGTTTCAGAAAAACTCTGAAGAATCATAAGAGTAACTAGGCCCAATATAATACTCAGATAACCCTCTTTAATAGTGTTTGCTCGTCTCTTGTTGCTTTTTGAGTATGTCTTCCTAGACCTTGAAATGCTCACAATTCTTCATGTCTGCTATCTTCTCTATTGAAACATGTACTTTATGATTTTGAAGTAAACATGGCCAGTAATCTTTCTTTACTGACGTGTGCTCTGTGGCCTCAAATTAAACCTATTCATAAATGTGCTCTTTAAAAAAATCATGCTAAAAATATGCTTGTTTCTAATATGCTTCACTATTTGAATATGTGTAGGAGTAGTCAATAAAATCCCCATACTTCTTTTCAAGGAGAACATTAGTCTTGAAATGACTGCCATGCTCTTTTTGTCTACTGCAGGTAATAAATCTTTCTTTACATTTTACAGTCTGGTTGTTCTTTTTGGCTTTGCATTCACCAAGATGCAAATGTCTTGAGTTGAGTTACAACCAAAGAATCCTTAGAGGAGAAAGGATTTTATATGAATGCTGAAGGTTGGTTAGGGTACACAAAATAGAAAATACAGTTGCTTTATTTTGACATATCCCTGAATCAAATACTACTTTTTTGCATGCACTGTGGGTGTAGACAAATGATTAAGGAAGAAACAGTGGCTATCAAAACTCTAAATGCTAATGAAGAAAGACAATTCCCCAATGACTGAAGGTGGTAAATATGAAATTGAAAAATGGAGATGCTATTTTATTTTGAGATTTATTTATTTTAATATCATGTATATAATTGTCTGTGCACTACATATGTGCCTGATGCTCATAGAATAGAAACCAGAAGAAGGTGCCAAATACCCTGGAACTAATTACAGATGGTTGTGAGCTGCCACATGGGTACTAGTTATTGAATGTAGGACCACTAGAAGAGAATTCAGTATTCTTAATCACTGAGACTTCTCTCCAATTCCAGAGATGTTACTTTAAGTATTTCTGAGCATATATGTCGTTCCTGATGAATTTAGAATTTTTAATAAGTTCACTTGATAAATTTAAGAAGTACAAAACTGGTACTTTTAAGAGAAACCATAATTAGTAGAAAAGATATTGGAAACTCAACCATACTTCCCTATTACATGGATGTTTATTTTCTACTTTAAAATGTTTGAAATCGTTGGTATATGTTGCAGGCATCTCAGAAGTGTTCCTTTGATATTCCTATTACCTGTATTCTTCACCACCAGAGAATGGAATATAATGGAAAGCATGGCCTTGGTTCATGTTACTGCTCTGATTGTAGTTATAAGTAATCATATACTCTTTGCTGATTAGAATGTTAGCTCACAAATAACTAAAAGCAAGACCAAGTCTTTCGAATCAGGTGCAGAATCTAGAATAATGGTGTTTAACATGAATAATAAAAATCCAGAGATAGATATTAGAATTCAACCTAAAGATAATAAAAGCAAAGCAGCCAAGCAACTAGAGAGCTCTTACCTCTATGAAATCTTCAGAATAAAAGAGAGCACGTTCCTGTCTCATCCCACCTTATATTTCTCTCTAGTGCTAATATTAAAGGCTTGCACCACCACTGCCTGGCCTGTATGGCTAACTAGTGTGGCTTCTGGGATCAAAGGTGTGAGTCACCACTGCCTGGCCTGTATGGCTGACTAGTGTGGCTGGCTTTATTTATTAAAATACAAATGAAATATCACTACAGTGTTGTGCTCATAAAAACTGTTGTTCTTCCTCTTTGGATGGATTTCCTGTACCTAAACCTGAAAGATTATTCAGGTTTTATTCCTTGGAGACCAAACCTTAGTGTAGGCTCTGAGGATTCCATCTATTGCAATCTTCTGCCTCTCCATTGTTCTCTATTCTCTAAACCCAAAAGTTTTCTGTTATTTTGCAAAGTTCTTGATTATATCATCATAGCATTACAGAAGGGTTGGTGTTAGTGAAGTCAAAGGAAGTCACTTGAAACTGGCCTCCTCTAACTATATCAGATAATCCTATAAGGAATTTCGAGTCAGGCTTCCTAACAGTGCCAGTTATCTGGTTACTTGCATCAATAAACAAAACATTTAACACATGACCCACACTAGGAAGCTCACATCTAGTCCATTGCTTCTAGAGTTGATTCTAGTTTGTTGGTTTATTTTTCACTCAAAAGCTACTATTCTATTGTTCTTGATTATTTATCTTGAAAACACCTGCCATCTATCATATTGGTTCATTTTTAGAAAGCTGAGGAGTTCCTCAAAGCATGTAGATTATCATTAATTAAGAGCATCTATGTTAACAGTTGACAGAAGATTTTAGCTATTGAAATTCCCTCACTAGATATATCTTCAAATCTCAGTATATAAGGAATTTGGTAAAGACCTAAAGTTGAAGCGATGACGGTGGAAATTGAGAGTACAGTGCATATGTACAAGGAGAAGGATTTCCAAACATCAAAGCAAACCAAAATCCCAGGTTTTGTAACCACAATTCAAATTTATATTTAAATTATGCTTATAATTCCATTAGTTAGAAATATTACAAGGCAGATCACTTTTTATTTTTGAAAGCACCCACCTACTCACACGTTTAAGAAACTTTGTGAAAAAGATCCTAATTACAAGTAAGAAAGCTCAGATCATATAACCATCAGATGAAAAACATGTGAATTATACACATAGAGCAAAAGCCAAGTTACAGTATTTTTATATTTTCAATTAAAATATAAATCATGGCTAGGCAGGATAGCCACAGAAACATTCCACTCTGATTACAGGCAGTAGAATAGGTCATTGTCTAAGGCAGTATAAAAACTGTAAGTCAAGTGAAAGGTAATGGAGGTTTTATGACTACCAGAATCATAGGTGTTTTCATTATAGTCACTGTTTCTTCTCTGATCTGAGCTAGCATCTTCTCTTGCTTGATTTGCTGCAGATGTAAACTATTAGTCAAATGAATTTCCCCATCATTCCCTCCAATATTATCTTCTCAATGAGGCTTGTCTTTATTTATTTATAATAATGAAACACATTATTTTATGAAATGTGCAGTTGAAGAAAGTCCACTAGAATTGATGAAATATAGGTATAAACTTGTTCCCATTCTAGTCCCAACTCCGCACACTCTTTATCCGCCTTACCCTGAAGTAGGATCTTATTTACTACCTTGTAGTAGTCTATGATATTTACTTTGAATTTTTGTCCCACAAGAAAATTAATCACAGAGTTTTTTCTCCTTTACTCTTTCAAATATTCACAATGTCCGGACTACTTCCTACTTGGAAGATAGTTCAGTATGATATCATTGAATGAATAAGTGATTTCTGCTTAATGAGATCTATCACAACATTTATGAAACTAATTCATGCTGAAGAAATCAGGGTATGAGCATGACTACATATCACAATTGGCATTTTACACTGATAATAATGACCATGAGTGCTCAACTGTAGATGAGATATCTATATTATTACCCTTATTCAACCTAATCTCAAGGCTCAGTAAGTATCTCTGAAGAGGGCAGAAAGAATGAAAGAGCCAGAGCATGGGGAAGATTGTTATGGAATGTTGTCCTCTGGATGTAGCACACATGAACTGATAGTGGCAATAGTTACCTCCACAGACCTAACAAGATCAAACCAATAATGGTGGATGGATATAAGTAATATATTATATAAATTTATAACATTTTCAAAGAATAAAACAAGCTATTAAAATAATTCTGGCATGGAGAGGGACTGGGCTCTAATGGTCCATGCCTGGCTGAGGAACTATTGGCAGCTGATTGCTACTGGGGCAGGTAGAGTCAGTTTTCTTTGGGGGAAGCCACTAATAGGTTCCCCATAATTGACTGAATGACTCTGCACCCATGTATATATGGAGACACTCAGTGGACTCAGTGGATTATTAAAAGGGGATACATGAAGATGGCAGCGAGATGATATTATAACAGATAAAGTTAGAGAAATGGGGTGGGAAGGTAAATATGATCAAGACATATTGTATACATGTATGAAAGTTTCTAAAAGTAAAGGGAAAATATCATCATAAAATGTGAAAATAAAGTAGTCACTTTGTAACAAACATACTGTGTGCAGAAGAATTTGTGGATGTTTGCTACTTTGTTTAGCTTATGATCTTGTAGTATTTATGACTTACTGTTAAAATTTGTTCATGCAAACCTGAAGCTCCTTACTTCCTGCTAGCTTGGATGCAGACTGTTTCCAAATACATCTGTTACTCCACTTAAGTCTTAAATTCTTGCACATTTGCTTTTGCTGTGTCTGCTGTCAATTTATTCAGGACTGTTTTGAATGTATTTATTTAGGACTTCTTAAAAATGAGCATAATTGTTGACCTACCCTCTCATTCATTCACACAGTGATTATAAAGAATCCAAATTAGGGAAACTTACCTGATTTAACTCTATTATCTGACTGCTTAAATTAAGTTTTGTTTTCATGATTTATCCTTTTTAGTCTGCAAAAATAATACTTTAGTTCTTTGGCTTACATATAAATCAGTTCTTATTATATGACCTTATGAGACATGTTTAACTCCTAGGAGGCAAATGTTAAGAACTGTTATTTCCATTTTTGTAGGCAGAGACCATAACACAGTAACTTCAGAGAGGGGCCCATTTGGAAATATTTCATTAGAATATTTTAATTATCTTAATCCCCCCCTTTTCTATCATTACTTGTATTTTTTCGCCTCTTTTCCTCAAAACTTCTCATAGCTAAATTCTGATGGTGTTTTTAACCACATCTAGTTCGTTATTCCTAACCACTTTTCTACAGGAGATTGGAAGTCAACTGGGTAGCTTCCCAAGGCAGAGCATACTGGACTGGAATAAACTCAGTGCAGACTCACCCTGCTCTCTCTTAACTATCAATGAACCCCATAATATAACTATAGTTATAAAACTTGAAGCAGGACACAAAACAGAATGTGAGATTTTAGGATGAAATATTTGAAGTATCATTTAAGTCATAATACTAAACTTGTTTCTTATTCAATCTAAATGAAGGTCCAATATTGATTGATTTAAAAAAATAGAAATATGTCACAATTAAGTTTATCTTTTAAGTTAGGGGGCTCTAGTAATTGATTGTGATATTATATTACCTTGGATATAAATTTTATAAATTTCCATTCCATTATAAGTAAGATCTCGTCTTTCAAACCAAGGTCTAGTGTGTCATGTTTCATATAAAAAAATAAAAAAGAAGTATAACAATTGACCATATACTGAAGCTTAGGCAATCGATCTGACATAACTTATTGGTTGAAAAAAAATGAGGAATCCTCAAAGGTAGAACAGATGCTATACAAGATTGGTTGGTTAGTTATGTTGAAGAGGCACAGTCCTTGAGAATGCTTATTTATCCCCAGAAAGCCATTAGACACAGCTAGGGAGTTTGGGACTCTCTATCAACTGTGACAAGGCTAACTTTACATGGAGGTGACAGGGTCTTTGAAGTATATCTTTCTTTAATATTGTTTATAAAGAAGGCAGTTAATGAGAAATTTTCAGAAAATATATAAAAGTTTAAAAGACTTAGCCGGATATACCTACTACTATACAATTATTTTCATGGTTTGTTATAATTTTTAGTCTTTTTAAAATATCCTCAAAAAGTTGTATCTTTATAATGGTATTGTTTTAGTATTTTGTAGACTGCTTTGTAAAACTTATATTGTGTCATGAATATTTCCAAACTTTGTAAAGTTTTGATAGTCATGGTTTTAACACCTATCTAAATAGCCCACTGGAAAAAAAAAATATGTACTAGGATAGGCATTTAGATTACTTCTAACTTGAGTCATTTCAAATGTCTATTTAGTGGGCATGTACCATGCACTCACTTTTGTATAATTGAGCATCTTCTCTAGTACAGACATTCACCATTCTGGCTAGTTTTATGTCCACTTGAAACAAGCTTGAGTCATTTTGGAAGAGGGAACCTCAATTGAGAAAATGCTGCACCAGAAGGACCTATGGGGAAGCTGATGGGACATTTTCTTTATCAGTGATTGAAGTGGAAGGGCCCAGCTCCCTGTGGGTGGTGCCACCAATGGGCTTATGGTACTGGTGCTCAAGCCCTGAGGAGCAAGCCAGTAAGCAGCACTCCTACAAGGTCTCTGCATCAACTCCTGTCTCCCAGGTTCCTGCCTTGCTTAAAGTCCCTGCCCCGACTTCCCTCAGTGAGGAGCTGTTACCTGCAAGTGTCGGGTGAAAGAAATGCTTTCCTTCCCAAGTTGCTTTTGGTCGTGTTTGAGCACAGCTATAAAAACCCTAACAAAGATGCCCAAAAATCAATACAAAGGAGAAAAGATGCATTTGGCTTATGACTTCGGAGGTCTCATTCTGTCAGTGGCAGCTCTAGGCTGGTCGCAAAGCGGGCCATCATAGCAGAAGGGAGTGATGGAACAAAAATACTCACCTCTAGATATGATGGGCCAAACGTCAGATTATTATTTTCAAAGGCATCTCTCAACAACCGACTTTCTCTAACTAGTCTCATACACTAATGTTTCTATTACATCCCCAAAATACCGGCAGCTGGCACAGAAGCCTTCAACGTATGATCCTATGGAAAAACATTTGAGATTCCAATGGAAACAACTAGTAAGTTAATCTCTCTCTGCCTAGATTGCTTATAGATTGGAAGAATAATGGTGTAAGTGTTATAAAGCTGTCTAACTTACATCTGTATTTGGAGGAGTCATGAGTTGCATATGAGCTGCTGAGAATAACGTCTGTCATACAGTAAAAACCCCATAAATGTCAGCTAACGTTATTTAGGATAGGAGCGATACTTTACATCTCCCCATCCTTATACTTATCAAATGTTGACAAGACAGTCCAGTCCAGTATAGGCGAAGGACAAACACGTTTGAGAGATAGGAAGTGATGTTAGAGGTAACATCTGAAGGCAGAATTAATTGTTATCCCATATGTCTATACTGTCCTTTCTGCTTCCCAGAATTTCACGGAAGGAGAAACTAGGATATCCTGAGAATCCTGGTTAAATGCCTTAATTAGTCTTCGCTTGAACATCAAGAGAGGGTAAAGCTGACTTCAAAGACTAACTTTGATGGTTTTTGATTCATTTGTTTTGATTCAAATATAATCTATAATTGGCATTGAATGTGAGCATAATGATATGAAATATGCATCTGAAATGTTTCAGTATGTGATTGTGTAGTATGTAAATTTGTGCCACAACTCTCTGCTTCTCAAATATGGCTCCATCTTCAAAGCAGAACTGATTAGCCTGTTCTCCCAGCTGCTGTCATACTGATTTTAAGCTCGGGCATATATCACGGATGTATCCTCAGGAACACCACTTGCCTACTCTTCTAACTTGAATTAAAAGACATCAACTGGTGGTGTGTGCTAGTCACAGCATAAGTACCTAAGCTGTTTGTCTGCATAGCCATCCCAGGGAACAATACAGAAAGCACAACAACAGGATAATAAGGCATTTGAAACTGAGGGCAAGCCTGTTGTTCCATTTCTGACAGCCTTCTAATAAGAAGGTATTATCTGGGCTATTAAGCTCAGAATAGTATCCATCACATTCTCAACCCTGCTTGTATAACTCAACATACACAGAGAGAAAAAGGTGGGGGAGAGAAGGAGGGATGGAGGGAGGGAGGGAGAGAGGGAGGGAGAACACACTGCTTATTAGAAGCAGAGACCACTGAGTATAAAGGCTACAAGGCATTTGAGCAATCTGCTTCTCACATAGGCCTAATAAACTCTGATTGTATTAGGAAATGCAGTTTATTAACTCCTATAAACCAGGACTCAATGATGCTATGTCCCTGGAAAATGGAATGAAATGAAAAGAGTTAAGTAATATTGAGAGCTTTGAACACGCAATACAATGGATGAACTCTAGGCATTTCATTTTTGATTTATATGAACAGTGGGGTTTTTTGTCATAAAAATAAGAAAAAGGAAAAAGACCGGAGTGCTGAGATACTTCACTGTACTAGTGTAACCCACGAAGAAACAAAAGCTCTGTGCATGAATAAGCCCTAAAATCTATCAGAAAAGAAAGGACCTTCATTTTCATTGTCACAGAAGAAAGAGCCCCTGCCAAATGTGGAAGCAGATGTCATACTGACTGAAGCTACATTTTGTGACAGCGGAAAAATGAAATCTGACTTGAAAGGCCCCGAAGAAGACTGCCGGGCCTTTGTAATGCTGGCTGTAAGGGACAGGACTAACACTGATGTCACAAGCTAGCTGGAGTAGAACTGGCTTTCACTGAATGTGGTTCTTTCTTAAGATGCATTTTGGATTCTGTATATTGTAAGTATCTTGTGTATAAGGAGTGGGAGTCCTACTCTAGTTTTAAAGCAGTTTTTTTAGGGACTTAATTGCGCAATAATTTAACATTGAAAAAGAATTGTAAATGTAGGTATTTTTTCCTCTAGGTAGAATTGCTGAAAGAGACAATTTTAAACAGCTTTCTTCACTTTTAGCCGAGGTGATACACAGTTTGTCCTTGGTGAGACAGACAGCTAGCTGTTGAGTCTGAAAGGAATGTGCATGTGGAATTCAGTTTGAAATAAACTGATTCCCAATGGGCTCTTTCATCAAATGGCATACAGAGCTTCCTGCTGGTGAAAATCTTTTTGAAAATTCATTGATTTATATTAATCTTTCTTCCCTAAAAATTCCTCAATCTTCATGACAACACCACACACACACACACACACACACACACACACACACACACACACTGGAAACTGGAAAGCGATTTATGTGTTTCCAGGCCTTGCTTCTGATTTTTGAACCATGCCCAAACGTTTAGACAACTGAATACATATTGCAGAGTGTAATGATGTGTATCAATGAGTTCAACAGACTTTCTGCTGCCTCATGTTGGGTCACTTTTTACTTATGTGATCCCAGACAAGGTAATTAACTTCCCTGCACCTCATTTTCAATAATGTAATATGGGGCTACAAATATTAACTACATTACAAACTCACTTTGAAGATTAGGCAACACAGTGTAATAAAGAGCTGTGTACAATGTCCAATCAAACACTCAAAATAGTAAATTGGGTTTCTGTTGTTCATTGAGCTGTTGTAATGCATACTTCCTCTGTGTGTTCATCATTATTATGCAAAACTGTTTTCACCTCATAAGGGTTTTCTGGTCAGGGCTGGTCATAAAATCATGCTTCTAGGTCACAGTTTCTCAATAGACATCACTTAAAATTAAATTATTATGTATGTTGATGATATAAGGTACAGTTTCTTACTCTGTGGGTGTGACCCTATATAGGGTCATGTAGCTGACTGTGGCATCACAAACCTTTGGCAAGGGAAAAAGTTTCTGAACAGACAATGATTAAAAAGAATAATCTGAAGTGGGAATATTGTCCTATATTTCATCACACAATGTCATTGCAGCCCTGAGCATGAAAACAGACTACGTGTCCTTGAACTAGGTATGCTGACATATTATGTGACACAGTGACCACTGACTGAGAATTGGATTTTATGAATTACAAAGTTTTTGTTGTGCAATCAAAAGTTTATGCTCTTAAAGAAACAACAGAGTTTAATTATAGAAAACAGACTTTCAATATTTTCTTGTCCTTATTCCTTAGCATGTAAGTATCAATTAGTGTATCTTTGAATTGTATTATGTTAGAGAATTTGATTTTTAAATTGCTGTTTGAGTTGCTAACTTGAGTTTCAGAAAGATCTGTAAACTGAAATCTGTCTGGGACTAAGACAGAATTTCCAGTAATTACGGAAATGGCCCTAAATATACTTCTGTCATTTTTTTCTGTTTCTTTCTGGGAGCATTTTTATCCATCTGTTTATTTTAAATACCAGCCACAACCTCCCCTTATTCTCCTCTTCCAGTCCCTCCTCCCAACCCCTGCTCCCCCCAGTCCCCTCCTCTTCCATCTCCATCCAGTAAAGGGTAGTTCTCCAATAAGTTTCAAGTAAAACATGGCATATCAAATTGCAGTAAGACTGGGTACATCTCCATGTATTAAGACTGGGCAAGGTGTCCAAATATGAGGAGTAGGGTCCCAAAAGCCAGTAAAAGTGTTGAAGACAACCCCTGTTCCCATTGTGTAACATATAAGTAGAATGTCCAGGTCAGTTCCATGCAAGCTCCCTGGTTGGCCATTTAGTCCCTGTGAGTACCTACGAGCTTAGGTTAGTTGACTGTGTGGGCCTTCCCATGGTGTCCTTGACTCCTCTGGCTCTTACACTCCTTTCTCCTCCTCCTCATCTGCAGGATTCCTGAACTCTTCTTTATGTTTCTTTGTGGGTCTCTGTATCTGCCTCCATCAGTTGCTGAATGGCACCTCTCTAATGACAATTGGGCCAGGCATCAGTCTGGTTACAGGAGAAGGTCCATTCAGCAATCCACCATTGCTAAATGTCTAAGCTGGGATCCTCCTCCTAGACTCCCAGGAGATTCCCCTATACCAGGCTTTCTAACTGGCCCTGAAGTGACCCCCCCAGCAATCCTCCACAGCATCCTCCCACTCTGTATCCCCCAACCTGATCGCTGTGTTCTCATCCCCACCTGCCCTCATCCACTTACAAAATCTCTTCTATTTCCCTTTCCCAGGAAGATCTGGGTGTCCGCCCATGAGGCCTCCTTGTTACCTAGTTTCTCTGGGGCTATAGATTGTAGCACAGTTATCCATTTTTTTTTGTCTTTCTCAGTCTGGGTTACCTTATCCAAGATGATTTTTTTTTCTAGTTCCATGCATTTGCCTTCAAATTTCCTGGTGTCTTTGTTTTTAACAGCTGAGTAATACTCCATTGTGTAAATTTGCCACATTTTCTTTCTCTGTTCCTCAGCTGAGGAACATTCAGGTTGTTTCCAGGTTCTATCTATTGCAAATAAATCTGGTATAAACATAGTTGAACAAGTGCCCTTGTGGTAGGATTGAGCATCCTTTGGGTATATGCCCAAGAGCAGTATTGCTGGCTCTTGTGGTAGGTTGATTACCAGTTTTCTGAGAAACTGCCATAACAAATTCCAAAGAGGCTGTACAATTTTATACTACCACAAACAATGGAAGAGTGTTCCCCTTGCTCTACATCCTCTCCAGCATAAGCCGTCATCAGTTCATCAGTGTTTTTGGTCTTCACCATTCTTACAGGTGTAATATCGAATCTCAGACTTGTTTTGATTTGCATTTCCCTAAGGGCTAAGGATTTTTAATATCTCCTTAAGTATTTGTCAGCCATTTGAGATTCTTCTGTTAAGAATTCTGTTTAGAAATGTACCTCATTTTTAAATTGGATTATTTGGGTTGTGATATCTGGTTTCTTGAGTTCTTAATATATTTTGGAAATAAGCCTTCTGTCAGATGTGAGGTTGGTGAAGATCTTTTGACATTCTGTAGGCTGCAATTTTGTCCTATCGACAGTGTCTTTTGTCTTACAGAAACTTTTTAATTTCATGAGGTCCCATTTATTAAGTGTTGATGTAGTATGGTATTTTGTTCAGAAAGTTGTCTCCTGTGACAAAATGTTTGAGATTATATCCCACTTTGTCTTCCGTCAGGTTCAGTATATCTGGATTTATGTTGAGGTAATTTGATCCACTTGAATATAAGTTTTGTCCAGGGTGATAAATATGGATCTATTTGTGTTGTTGTGTATGCTGACATCTGGTTAAACCAGAACAATTTGTTGAAGTTGCTTTCCTTTTCCCATTGTATAATCTTGGCTTCTTTGTCAAAAATCAGGTTATATAGGTGTGTAAATTTACATCTGGGTTTGATTCCATTGATCTATGTGTTTGTATCTATGCCAATGCCATGCAGTTTTTATTACTATAGCTCTGTAGTAGAGATTGAAATCAGGTATTGTGATACCTCTGGAAGTTCTCTTATTGTACAGGATTGTTTAGTTATCTCGAATTTTTTGTTTCTTCTTTATACTTTTTACTATTCTTTCTTTGTTCTGTATGTTTAGTGTTTTGATTATTATGTGGCAAGGGTGTTTTTTTTTTAAGCCAATCTACTTGGTGTTCTGTAAGCTTCTTGTAACTTTCTAGACATGTACTTAGGTTAGAAAAATTTTCTTCTATGATTTTGGTAGATATATTCTCTGGGTTTTTTGAGCCCCATTTCTTCTCCTTCTTATATTCTTTTATTCTTATATCTGGTCTTTATATGGTGTCCCAGATTTCCTGGATGTTTTTTGTTAAGAAACTTTTAGATTTAACATTTTTTTGACTGATGAATCTATTTTCCCTATAATGTCTTCAATACCTGAGGGTCTGTCTTCTATCTCTTGCATTCTGTTGGTGATGCTTGCATCTGTAGTTCCTGTTCAGATTTTCCAGTTTCCAGGATTTCCTCCATTTATGTTTTCCTTATTGCTTCTATTCACATTTTCAGGTCTTGAACAGCTTCATTTTATCTGTTTGTTTCTCCTGGTTTTCTTTTAGGGATTTATTAATTTCTTTCAACTTTTTGTCTTTCCCTGAATTTCCATAAGAGATTTGTTCATTTGTTCATAACATCTTTAAATACCTCAGTCATCGTCATACAGTAATTTTAAAGGTCATTTTCTTGTGCTTCAGCGGTGTTGGATTGTTCTTGTCTTGCTGTCACAGAATAGCTGGGTTCTAGTGATGACGTATTGCTGTCACTGTTGATTGTGTTCTTCCTCTGGTGTTTAGGCTTCTGAATTTGGAATGATTATAGCTCCAGGTGTTCATTTCTGCGTTTGTCTTTGTTGGATGGGTGTTTTGCTCCTTGGTTTCTATTTTCTCCCTAACCTTCTAGCTTAAATGGCTAAGGGTACTGGTGACAAGCATGTCTTCAGGTCTATTAGGGTGTTCCCTCTGGGTTTTGCAGGGCTATGGATCCCTAGATCTGTCCTGGCCTCTGGTAAGGTTGAAGTCCTTTTCTGAAGTTATAGACTAATATATGGAGCCCAGGGGTGGGGAGGGTAGATTTGGATTCTTAGATCTGGTCTGGCCTCTGAGGTACCTTGGAACAACCTAGACTACAATATAGCTGCCATCTCTGGGGTCTCTATATCTGGTTTATGCTTCAGTAAAGCTGAATTTGTCTGAAGTTGTAGGCATGGGGTCCCTAGAGCTGGCTTGGCTTCTAGTAAAGCAGAAGTCTTCTTCCAAAGTTGTGGAGCAGGGTATGAAACTGTGGGTGAGAGGCTGAAGTTTGTGTAGTCTGGGATTGTTGGGCAGGCATTAGTGGGGTTTAACAAGTTGTTGGCCTTATCTTACCTGAAGTTTCTAGGACCAGCCTGGCCTCCCATGAGGCTGCCAGGGGGCTGTGGGCCCTAGAATGGAGCTCAGGGGAGGGAGTACAGTCTGGGGTCATTGGGAGGGTTTATGGAGTGTTAGCTGGTAGTGGGTAGTGTCTTACCTGGGATTTCTAGATCCTGCTTAACCTCTGGTAAAGCCAAAGACTTATTTTGAAGTAGTAGGCTGAGATATGGCGCCCAGGGGTGTGGTATAATCTGGGGTTATTGGACAGGCTTAAAGCGGTTTATCAAGAGGTGGGTAGTGTCTTCCCTGGCCAGGGGCCATGGGCCTTCTACTTCTGCCATTTATAAAGTGTGTACTAATGTGAAGTTGTGTCCTTAGCACTGACAATTATAAAGTAAAAGTATCAATCAACTCTGAAAATTTTTGGAAGATTCTCTATATCCTGAAGAATCAAACATAACGCCAAGATTTACTTCTATATGTAAAATAATCAAGCATGCCCATCTCATTAGTATCACATTTGCTTTTATCTTTAATGTAATGTTAAATTACATAACTATGTCAAGTAGTTGTTTTAAAATAGTTTTAAAATATCTATAACTGTACATATTTTAATTGTACATTCATTTTATACCCCTATATACCAGGGGATCATCCAAAAAATTTCACAAGAACGTAGGAAAATATTCTAGAAGCCCTGTCCTCATTACAAATGTATAATTGAAAGGTTACCACAGTGCGATAGCTGAATAAATCCTTATCTTAGAGTGGTTACTCACTTTGTCCTCTGTATTAAGAGGACAATCAGAAGGCTCTGACATTTGGGGCCAGATACTGGTTGTGATATGAAGAAGTTGTGTACAGAACTATTTAGCAAGATGCTTTGCTTCTAGCCCCTAAACGGGAGTACCAGACACACCCTATGCCCTCACCCAATCTTACTAAACACTGCTGAATATGTTCTGGATAGAAATTGCTCTAGAAAGGTTTTGGGTTTAATAGCTTCCATGGTAATTATCTGCTTTTCTATCATCCATCAAGCTATTCTTCATTTGTTTACTTCTATTTTCAGCAGGCTATCTCGTCATAACCTTGGACTATCCTCTTGCTTTTAAGGTTCCCTGATTCTTGTCTTATTAAACTTTTTAGTTGCCTTGTTGTAAACCAGAAACTCTCCCACATTCAGTTTTGAGCGAGTTCTTGCCTTCCCTTCAAATTGTTGTCTTAAATTAGAGTGAAATAAAGAATCTAGACAAGCAGTTATCAACCTTTGGGTTGTGAACCCTTGGAGGGGTGGGCGGGTCAAATGACCCTTTTACAGGGACTGCATATAGGATATTCTGCGTGTAAGTGTTTTACATTGCCATTCAAAACAGTAGAAAAATTACAGTTATGTAATAGCAACAAAATAAGTTTATAGTTGGGGGTCACCAAAACATGAGGAACTGTATAAAAGAAGCAAAGTATTAGAATGGTTGAGAAGCCCTGTTCTTGAGTTTTAATTCCTATTCTTCCAGCTTTTGGTCTAGTAACTTTAATTTTAAGCTTTCTATTTGCTTTCATTTATAAAATAATGCTATGTCACTATTTATAGAATTGTGAGACTAGTTGAGTTAGAAATAATACACTTAAAATATTGACAATGCTAAACTATTATTATCATAAAGATACATGTGGGAGAAAATTATAGTAAAAGGGGATAACCCCTATGCTCCACTTCAATGTTCCAGCAAGTTTAGTAACTTTGTCATGCCATAATGCACTTTTAAAATTAAAATTATTTGTCTAGCAAGCTGGTACAACACTAGCGGTAATCACTTGATGATGGACGAAATAAAAATGAATGTCATCCATTTGCAAGTATGTGGAGTTGCACAGTGCTCTGGTTATGTTAGTTCCCGCACAATGGGAAGAGCAAAATTCTAAGTGGTAAATCATTTAAAAATTATTAATTCTTATTTCGACACTTTGAGATCTCAACACCTACGAATTTCCCAGATCTATCCAAGTCTCTGAAATTCTGTGGCTTTTCTCTTTGAACAAATTAAAGTCATATGAAGTGAGGAACATGAGGTTTTAGGCATCCACACATTCTGACCTTTAAACTCCAAATCGTGCAGATGCAACAAATGCAGAGTTGTGAGAATTTTGTCACAAAAATATTGGAGAGCAGCAGCTCTTCATAGAATTTCACATGACATGCCACTTAGCTTTTGTAATTTTATCGCAAAGGATTGAAGCAAAAATAGGCCAGAATGTAAAGGGGGCTATTTTTTTCTCTGATATTGTTTGAATCCTCCAGATTTGATTTTATGGCATGATAGGGACTGTTTTCACTTGTGACCTCTCCAAGCACTGATTTTATATAACTCATTAGCATATGCTTCCTCTGTATGATTCATCCCAATGAAGCAATTAATTCTTCTTCTATTCAGCAAAATATAAATAATATACTATCTTCCTCCCAGAAACATTAGCACTGGTGGTTTAGATTTGTTGAGTCAGAAATAAAGAAAGTGTTTTTGAGTCCTCTTCCTGAAGAGCCTCCTAAATGAAAGGATGGGACAAATAGATCTGAGGTTAGGCAAGAATTTGACAAAGAAGTTAACCCTTCCCATAGAGTTCTGGCTTTCACAGTATCCTTTTAGGCCTCCTAGAACCTGTGGCACTATATGTTGAAGGAACTGGGAGCTGCTTCCTGCCTCCCAGCTCCCAGCCACCAGCTAGCTTTATACCCAAAATAATTACACAGAAACTGTATTCTTTGAAACACTGCCTGGCCCATTATATCTAGCCTCTTCTTGGCTAACTCTCATATCTTGCTTAACCCATTTTTAATAATCTGTGTAGCATCATGAAGTGATGTCTTATCGGGAAAGATCCTAGTGTACGTCCATCTTGGGCTGGAGCTTCATCGCATCTGCCCTGGAGAGGAGAGGCATGGCGTCTGGCTCACTTCCCTTCTTCCCAGCATTCTGTTCTGTCTACTCCACCTACCTAATTTTCTGACCTATCAGGCCAAGCAGTTTTCTTTATTGATTAACCAATGAAACAACAGATTGACAAATGACCTTCCCACATCAACCATATGCATTTAGTCCAACTTTCCATGATTGAATTACCTGCTTTTAAACTAACAAGATCCCTTATCTAATTCCCTAAAACAGCTTTGATATTATCATTTTACATTCCTAAAATCTTCGGTGATTCTTAAGACCTGTTAAATAAATTTCTAGTATAGAACTCACTCATAGAATGACAGTGTTGGAAGGAATCTTGGAATACATACATTTCAGAGATTACCAAACTTTGGTCTCTGGAAAGTTTCCATAAGACTATTGCAATTCATAGGGAGAACCCAAAGAATCAAACAAAAAGCCCCAAGGACAATAAGATCAGAATTTTATGAAAGAAAATGTATT
The DNA here is from genome assembly GCF_014885135.2 of Alexandromys fortis. Lineage (NCBI taxonomy): Eukaryota > Metazoa > Chordata > Mammalia > Rodentia > Cricetidae > Alexandromys > Alexandromys fortis. Next base: position 1,851,951 of record NW_026068107.1, read on the forward strand.
TATTTAAAATTTTTTGAAACTATCTCTCAATTTTATTTTGAAAAATCCTTTATTCTATGAAGGGAGAGCATCAACAATTGACTGGCTGACTGTTGAGACCATACTGAGAATTATAACAGACTGCAAACCCTAGTGTCAAGAAAGCTATAATATTTACCATGATATTCAAAACCCTCTGCATTTAAATCCGCTTATGATTTCAGATGAGGAAAATTATGTTTTGTATTAGATAAAAAGTAAGAATGAAGTATAACCAGAAGTTGTTTAATCTACTGATTTTAAGCTGTTAAAAGTAATATTTGTTTTTGTTATTCATTTCATTTTGGAACAGGGTCTCATGTAACTCTATATGACTTTAAACTTGGTATGCAGTGGAGGATAACCTTGAACTTCGAAAATTTCTGCTTCTAACTCCTGAGTTTTAGGATTACCAGCTCATGGCAACATACTCAGTTTCTTTAATGCTGTACTAGTGGTACATGCATTCTAGGCAAACATTCTAAGAACTGAGCTATATGCCCAATTCAGTGATATTGTTTATATCCTTGAATTTCAGTTTCTATCACCATAAAATAGCACTTATTTGCTTGATTTAAATTTTAAAATATCCTGTAATTTCACAAGTAAAAATGTTTTCTTTAAATAATGATTTGGGAGCATTCTCAGGTAATAAAATAAAGCTGCTTAGCGTGAGTGTGTGTGTGTGTGTGTTTGTGTGTATGTGTGTGCATGTATGTGTATGTGTGTATGTTCCTTAGAGACTTAGAGAATAAACAAACTCAGGCCAGTTTATAGGAAGTTATTTCTCAGGGTTTACAACTTCTTACTTAAAGCGGGCATTTTACTTTGACAGTCCAAATGTTAGCCTAGATTCTTGTGTAGATTCAGATGAGGTAGTGATCCTAGTGATTCCATGTATTGAAAGAACATGTTTGAACCTGCTAGTCATTGATTCTATTTTCAGAATACACAACATACAAAGAGGTCATATTTCCCAGACATTTTATATTGCAAATGTAATCTTAGTCTCTTTGTGTATATTATGTTACTAGCATTGACAGATGTATAATAGTAGCCAGGAAGTTTCTCTTCATATTTTATTTTGTTTTGATTTATCATACTGAACTGAATTGGGTAATATTCTTTATTAAAAAGTGAACAAACCATAAGATAGCATTATTTATTTTATATGTCATGAGCTTGGCCCACCCCTTTTGCTTACAAGGGATTTTCCTTTTCAGATCATTCAAATGTGATGAGTTCAGAGAACAATAAGAGAAGATGATGAAATTATTATTATTATTATTATTATAGTGTTGAGTCACGTATCTGACTAACAGTATATCTTCCATGACAGAAGAGCATACCAAATACATGTTTACTAAGAGTAAAAATTAGTAAAAATTCTAACAAGCTTATGTTCCCATCCTCAGAGAATTCTTTTCTGAATTCCCCACTTAATTCTATACTCATCTCTTCCCTACTTATGATGCTACACCAAACCCAGTAGGATTTTTCTACATATTGGAAGAAATAAGTGAGGAAAATGTTGGAATAACTACTGTTTTAACTGCAGCAGTATTATTTGGATCATGGTAGGCTCAAAACAAATATGGGTTAGAATAAGGAATAGTTGTAAATCATATATATTTTTCTCTTTCTGCTATAATATACAGTCTATTAAATGTACAGTCTGTGGTTGTATGTAAGTATAAAACTTTGTTATCAAGAATCATTTTGAGAATGGTTGAAAGATATGCAGTTCAGAAATTTAGTCAAGTGGTAATTTCTGTTAGCAACCACAGACTGAGTTTTTGAAAGTAAAATTTACTGAAGAAGAAGGTTGCACATTTACCATAAGGAGCAGGTTAGGAGACAGGGAAAGGACAGATCCTGGTGAATGATAAGTAGGATGAGTAAGTTATTTTATTCTATTAAGTGATATCTTACTTTTCTACTGCTATGATAAGATGACATTGCAACTAACAGAAGAAAATTTTATTTGGGGCTTATAGTTTGAGAGGGTTAGAGTTCATCACAGTAGGAAGACATCGGGAAGGCATGGTACTAGAGCAAGTAACAGAGAGTGTACATTTTGAACTACAAGCAAGAGGCAGAGAGATCTAACTGGGAACATCATGGACTTTTAAAACTTCAAAGCTAGAGCTCACAGTGATATACACTTCCTCCAAAATGACCACACCTCATAGTCTTTTCCAAACAGTTATACCAACTGGGCAAACAGGTATTCAAATATACAAGACTATGAAGGCCACTTTTATTCAAACCACCACACATGTCAAGGTAAGTACAGCTAATAATAGTATATGGTATATTTCCTAGAGGTTTTTAAATGCTTTGAAACAAAGAAATAATAAATATTTCAGATCATAGGGAATTAGTCTTATTTGGTCATTTTATGGTGTATACATAAATTGAAACATTACATTGAAGTGTATGTATGTATATGTTTATATATGTGTGTATATCTTCTTATTTGAATGAGATGCCTAAATTAGAGAGAAAATATGAAATCATCTCAAGTTTCTACAGTTCATCTGTTAATTAATTTTCTTGTTCCTGTGACCGAATACCTAGATAAAAAGCAACATACTGGAAATGTTTATTTTCTGCTTATGGTTTGAGCAATCAGTTCACCACCAAGAGGAAGACATGAGAGCTCCCAGATGTGGCTTCCTTTTTATATATTCTATCATCATTTGTACACCATTTAAAGCATGGTTTATACTTAATTATTACTTGTTCCTTTAGAGTAAATGACTTTGGGTACCTACTTCAAAGCCTACCACCATTTTCGTTAGAGTAAAGCAATACTTTTATTGCAGTAAATCCTATGACCAGCAAGAATAATATAAAAAACAGATTAAATTGGTAAGCTTGTATAGCCTGAATAATAAAAACCCAGAGACAGATATTGGTGTTCAAGTTGAAGATCACAAGAGCAAAGCAACCAACCACTAGAGAGACCTTTCACCTCTGCCAAATCTTCAGAACAAAAGGGAGAGATCCTGTCTTCATGAATCCTCAGACTCCACACTCCACTGAGTTTCTGTCTCTTCCCCTTTATATTCCTCTCTCCACCCAGCCATATTGCTCCTGTCTCTGCTTTCCTAGTGCTGGGATTGAAGGTGTGTGAGTGACTCCCAAACACTGGGGTTAAAGTGTGAGCCACCACCACCTGGATCTGTTTCTGGATTGATTTTGTGTAGCCCAGGGCCAGGGTAGCCTTGAACTTACAGAGCTGTAACTGATTTCTTTCAGGCTTCATGCTCTATAGAATATATGATTTGGGTTAATTTGGTTTCATTGTTTCATGTCTACCAATCATTTTATTAGAATGTATGATTATTGAGATGTATTGAGTTGGGATAGTCATAATTTCACATAGTAAAAGGAGATAAAGTTGTTGTTTAACTAGTTTATGTTCTAGGTAGAGATTCATGCAACTCAAAGCCAAATCATTTAATATATCAAGATATAGCTGTCTGAGACAAACTTCAACAAAAATACCACTTACCAGGGTAGGGAGATGGGGGTCAGAAAAATAGTAAAGAGGACAAAGGCATGAGTGAAAAATAATAAAACAGAAACATAGGAAAATATCAGGAGGAAGTTTAAGTGGATGCTGAAATCCCCACAGTTAATTTTCCATACACTTTTATACCTCAATACAAAAGGGGGAAGAAGGCAATAAAAGACTTTTTTTTAACATGATACAAAGGGCACCTCTAATGGTTATTACTTCAATACTTTGAGCCATCAAACCATTAATTCATTCACTATCTGTTGTTTAGGCAGTAAACCCACCCTAGATCAAGTACCTAAAGGCAACGGACTCCCAAGGTCAAACCTCCTAATTCAAAAGAAGGAGCAGTATGTTTGCATATCCTAACCATTTGTGTGAGTAGAGTGGAACTACCCTTCTGAGCCATCTTAATGTCAAGAAAAACCAAGTAACCACATCCTGGGGCAGAATGTATAGTCCAGGTTGTCAACAATTTTGAGCAACCTCAAACTCTCTGACCTTCAGACAAGGTGGAAATAGGCTCACATTTTTGGACATCTACATATAGTTAAGAACTCTGGAGAAAAATCAACTGCTCAAAAGGAGGATGGAGTTGGAGAAAAATAGGGAAGGATGTGAATAGTTTTAGACAGGCTGTTCAGCAGATATGTTCTGATAAGAACACAAAAGCAGAGATCGGAAGGAGGAGACATGAACCATGTCAATGTGCTAAGGAATAGCCTTATGAGCACAGGAAAGGAACAGAAAACATAAACGCCTAGAGGGGAGTGCTTCTCTGATGAGGCTGAGGACCATGAACATATTTTTTATAAATGACTCACTAGTTGGTTAATAAATTCAGAAGCCCTTACACAAAGTTGACTATATCCCTGTAGAGCAGTGGTTCTCAACGTTTCTAATGCTGCAACCCTTAAATACAATTCCTCATGTTGTGATAACACCCATTCATAAAATAATTGTCATTGTTACTTCATCACTGAATTTTGATACTGTTATGAATTGTAATGTAAATATCTGATGTGCAGGGTATCTGACATGTGACCCCTGTGAATGGGTCATTTGACCCCCAATGGGCTTGCAACCCACAGGTTGAGAACCACTCCTATAGAGCAAATTTGGCATAAGACCAAACAGAAGAAGCTTAATGTTTTTAAAGCTAACTCATCCAGAAGAAATGAATGATATGTCCTATTTAATGACTGTCCATAGAAATCACATACACTTTTTATAAGAATTAATAGAATTGCCTTCTGAAGACTACCCTTTAGACAGTAGTTAAGAATAAGACATTCAGTTAAAACAGAATGTGACCCCTAATGGCATTTTTTTAGGAAGACAGTGGGAAAGGGGTTGTGGAATACAGAAAAAATGACTGGAAATTTTGTAAAATAAATACAATAAATCAAGAAATTTCAGAAAGGAATCAATCTTCATTTTATTCTGAAGCTAAACAAAGACTGTTGATATAGGACTTTATGACTAAAAAACTACTCTTTCTGACATGTATTAGCAATCTGAGATTTGTTTCATTGCCATATTATGAGAGCCTATGGAGAGGTGCAAAAGCATGGAACACTCTGTAGCCTCTAGGATCAGAGGGCAGCCTCTTACTTATAGCTACTGAAATGGCTGCATGTTCATTCCTACAAAAACATAGAGATATACTGTTCCAAAAACAAGAATAACTTTGGAATAATATAATTACTATATCAAATCTGAGGGACCTGCATCCCTAGACAACATCTGGATTATATTCCTGGTGGAAGCCAGGAATTAAAAAAAAATCTAGCTAAGCTATTCCACACTCCTAATTCATAGGAGCTCATAAAGAAATATTGTTTTGAAGCTGGTAATCTCAGTCTCAAACCATTTCTCAAACCTCACTCTGATAGGTCTTCAATGGCAGTTGGGGAACTAACTCCCAAGGGGCTTTTCATTTCTCACACAGGACTGCACTGTAGATCTATGTAGACACAAGATAAATAGATCCCTGAGAAATGTTTTCTCATATGCCATGATAGCCTTGGATTTTCAAATGAAAATTTGAATGTAGCAAACAAATTTCCCAATCTATCATCCTCTACATGGTCCTCTCTAAATAGGGTATCCATGTGTTTTTTCCACTTTGAATTCTGCGGGATTTTACCAAGTTCATAATTTACTAACTGCTAAATAATAATGTCACTTTCTGAGTTTCTTTATCACCAGACACATAATCATCTGTTCAAAAAATAATTGTGCAAGATTCTCATTGATCCTTATAATGTCTTTGGAGTTTTTCTACTTATAATTAACACATATATGTGTCATCTTTGCTTTAGTACATGTGAAGAAGACTGACTTCCTTGCTGTAGTATTTTTACCATTCACTAGACTTTGTATCTTTGAAAATCTGAAGGTGGATAGATGACTTTTGCTGTACAATTCAGTGTGATAAAACCCGCAGTTACTGTTCAAGTGTTCCATTTAATTTAAAAGGGAAATGACTGCTTTCATTCCAAAGTAATACTTTTTAGCATGCGGATGACAGATGAAATTACATAATTCCCCTAAAGTAGATAATAAAATCTTAAGATATTATGCCTTTTAGTGTTCTATACAATATAGATGACTAGCATTTTTTTTTTGTTTTTTTTAGGCCTGAGCTGTAAGAACATTTATAAAAATCTACTTCCCAAGACACCATAATTTTCATCTTTAACAATGAATGACTCTGCTCTGTCATCAGTGAGGAAAAATATTTTTACTAAACAGACTGGTTATTTTACTAAAATACTGTTCCCATTCTCAACCCTGCGGAAAATGTCTTTCATAAATAGGCAGCTTATAGTAATAAATAAAAGTAGGGATCAACCTACATATTTTTAACTAATAATCATTATGATTTATGGCATTAAATAGTTATGTTGTACAATATGAGTTACAGCCTCAAATGACAGAACAAAATCAACAAGAGAGTCGGTGGGATTTTATTTCTCATGAGGCTAATGGACTTGCACTAAAATGGTCTCAAATGTAGAAGAAAATCATTTTCATCTACTCTCTTAGATTCAGGAGCTAAGCACTACAAATTAAACTGACAGAAGACAGATTAATAAAACAAAGGGTTGGCTTAGCATATATATATGTGTGTGTGTGTGTGTGTGTGTGTGTGTGTGTGTGTGTGTGTGTGTTTCACAGGAAAGAAGTAAAAAATAGAAGTAGGAGAAAGAATAAACAAATTAGTCATTTGGCTTGTGAGCTTATCTGTTATGTTAACAAAAGGGAAAAAACAGTGGAGATAGTACACAAGACAAAGGAAAGGAGGGTTCAGCTTTGAAGGAGTGGCAAATTGTAGAAAGGTAACTAATATGTGGAAAGCTAGTGGGTTATTTTAGTAAAGAATTATTTATATAGACATGCCATGGTGTCAGTTCTCTGCCTTTAATAGTTTTTTTTTTGTTGTAGAATATGTGTTTAACTATGCAAAGATGTGTTACATGTGTTTAACTATGTAAAGATTTGTTGCTGTTTTACCTTGCCTTCCTAAGGCACCTGATTGCATCAGTTAAAAGCTGAATGCCCAATAACAAGGGAGGAGGTATAGGTGGAACTTCTGGACAGGGAGAGTGAGTAGTAGGAAAACCGGTCTCGCTGAACATAGTGGACAAGGAGGACTACTGAGAACTCAAGAACAATGGCACTGGGTTTTGATCCTACCGCACGTACTGGCTTTGTGGGAGCCTAGGCAGTTTGGATGCTCACCTTACTAGACCTGGATGGAGGTGGGTGGTCCTTGGACTTGCCACAGGGCAGGGAACCCTGATTGCTCTTTGGGCTGATGAGGGAGGGGGACTTGACTGGGGGAGGGGGGGGGGGAGGGAAAGGGGAGGCAGTGGTGGGGAAGAGACAGAAAGCTTTAATAAATGAATAAAAAAAGAAAGAAAGACAAGAAAGAAAGAAAGAAAGAAAGAAAGAAAGAAAGAAAGAAAGAAAGAAAGAAAGAAAGAAAGACAGACAACAGGGGGATGCCAGGGGACAGACAGATAGACACAGTAGAAGCAGGACATACAGAATGAAAGAAAGGTAAAAAGTGCCGAGGCAAAACATAGATGCACAGAAACAGGTTAAATAAAGTTAAAAGAGCTAGTGGACAAGCCTATGCTAAGGCTGAGAGTTCATAATTAATAATAAATCTCCATGTTTTTATTTGGGAGCTGGTTGGTGCCCCCCCAAATCCAACTACAGTTATTTCATTTTTCTAGTGTGGGAAAGAAGAGGGAGGATACTATCAAAAGTGAGTATTTAGGCCCCAGTTTTATGAAGAGAGGAAATAAGCTGAAATTTCCTTCTTTCTGTTCTTTACTACTTGTCATCAGCTCCAAACACCCCTTATTCAAAGGGGGTGTACTTATAGGTGTCATATTTGGATTCCTATTATTAGTGAAGACTTGATTTTAAAATACTATATATTTCAATATCCACACAAAATAATAGGTTAAAATGTAATTGTCAATTTTATAGTATTTGGAGTTGGAGGCTCTTAGCAGGTGATTAAAGTGCCATCTGTGAATTATGATATGGGACCAAGCTGGATATTGAATGCACATGTGCATTGTATTTTGAGATTCTAGTCACAAAACTGTGAAAAATTAATTTCTGTTATTTATAAACTGCTTAGTGAAGGAAGGGTACTTTCTCACAGCTGGGGCTTCTCCTGAGACGTGGATTAAGCAAAAACCAAACCCAAATACCTATTTTCACAGAGAGGTCCTTTATTAAGCAGGGGGAAAAAAAGTTAAAGTGGCTGCTTTCTGACTCAGGCAGAAAACAGCAATAGATGACCTTGATGATGTAATTTTTAAGAGGATAAAAAGGGATGTCTGTTTTAGAATGGGCTAGGATAATAGGAGACGAGAAGAGAAAGGGAAAGGAATAAGTGAATGCAGGTAGACTTTTCTGTCCCACCAGCCAGCTCCCAAATAACAACACAGAGAGTACTTTATAATTATTAAGGCTTAGTCAATAGAGTGGGCTCATTTCTAACTAGCTCTTATAACTTAAATATCTATTTCTATTACTTTACTTTCTGCTTTATGGCTTTATTGCTTCTATCTTATTTTGTGTTTCCAACTCCTTCTCTATCTGTCTGGCTCCCTGCCACTCTGCATTTCAAATCTACTCTCCTTCATCCCTGAGAGCTCTCCTCCTGTCGGCAAGTCCTACCTAATCTTTCTATCTAGGCTGTTAGCCATTTAGCTCTTTACTAAACCAATGAGAGTAACACATATCAGTGTACAAAACGATTATTCCGTAACATTTCCCCATTTTGTATAATTAAAAAGAAAGGTTTTAACTTTAATAGAGTAAAATTACATACAACGAAAATAGTTACCAAGTAAGAATTGCTGTTATAATATCTAATCCATCTGTATTTGGCAAAATTTAGAGAAAATATTCTATTATCTATTTTATCTTTATGAGTTTAAAGTTTTTTTTTTTTTGGTTTTTTTTTTTTTTGGTTTTTCGAGACAGGGTTTCTCTGTGGTTTTGGAGCCTGTCCTGGAACTAGCTCTTGTAGACCAGGCTGGTCTCGAACTCACAGAGATCCGCCTGCCTCTGCCTCCCAAGTGCTGGGATTAAAGGCGTGCGCCACCACCGCCCGGCCGAGATTAAAGTTTTATACATAATTTATCTTTTATCATAACTAAGGAAACTATAAGCCTAACTATTTAGTCTTTAACTCCATCAAAAACCCTGGAAAGATTTAATATTACTTAATTACAGGGACATCTGGCTACCTGGACAGTCCCCCAAAGTTCCTGCAACACTGGGGCATTCATCTTTGGAGATATATCTATATCTATCTATCTATCGATATCGATATCGAGATTGAGATCGAGATCGAGACAGAGACAGAGACAGAGACAGAGACAGAGATAGAGATAGAGATATATATTATACACATTTTTTAAGAAGCAGAGAATTGTTTAATTGAGCTATACATTTTTCTTTGCTCCCCTCTGAAGAAGGGAATTTTGAAGGCAAAGTGTAGCAGTCACTTTTGGGGGGTACTATTTGTCTAATTTGGACAGTATACTGTCAGCAGTCAAAGCAAGGATACTTTCTTGCACAAATGGCTAGCTTTTGCCACAAAGAAAGTTCTCTATATGTAGACGTTCTTTGATGTCTATCATCTTCTCTGAAGTAGATTAGTGCTGTCAGGAGCACATGTGTCTCACTGTCATGAAAAGCCTCAGGTTAATTAAGCATCTTAAAAATTATATTCTGTATGGCTTTGAAATGTTTGAAGACCATCCAAATATATCTGTTTAACCTTGCAAATTATCCTATTATGACTATGAGTTTGATTATTATATATGACTATTAAACTGTATTTCTTAATTATACATTTTTAAATAAGCTATATAACTACAATACTCAAAACAAGGGTATTTATATAATACAATGTAACAAAAATAGCTTTAAAATTGTATTAGTAAACCAAAATCCATACCAGTGAAGCCTATTTTGAGATTAATGAGATTAATAGTGCTTTTTGGATTAGAGTAGATTCAATAATCTACTCTTCTATCTCATCATTTCAATCTATATCGCCCCTTTCCTTCAGAAAAGATCCTTGAATCTAACTCCTTTGTTTTTTCCTGACCATGATCAATAGCAACTTGTAACCAACCCCCCCCCCATTAAGTAATGACAAACATCTATAACCCATCTCTTTGCAACGTGGGCATTGTTTTCTCTAGACTGCTTCCTGTTGTTTGGGAGCACTGCAATCTTTGGGGGACTCTGAGAAAATCAGGATTATAGTCAAATCCTGGATGGAGTGGTCTGTGAGTCTAGACCATCTCATCCAGCAGCCTTGAACCTGTTCTGGATGCAGAACTCTGAGGAAACTGCAACATAGGCACTCTGAGATGCTGAATCAACTGGACCATCATTTTCATTGCTGTCTGGTCCTGTTACTCTGAAAAAGTATAAACATTCAAAAGGGTAACATACGTATCTTCAGTAATACAAGATTCTTAAACATTAAATAGTTTACTAAATATTAAGGACCTCATTGTTACATTTTCAAATCAGGTATTCACCACTTTTTAAGTTAACTTAATGTGTAGGGATAGATTTCTGACCACTTCTGCTGGGCCAGTCAGTGTTAGAATATTTAGACAGAACAGGTCTGGCAGATAATTTGGGACATATTGCTTGAAAAATTGCTCTATCTGCGACAGTGTCAGGTTCCAAGAGACCCATCATGCTTGTGCCAAATGGCCTAAAGAACAAGAACCTATCCCTGCTGTGTTTTTCAGAATATTTCAGGAAGAGACAGTAGTTATCAGCCCTGCCTTGCAACTAGACTTGGGCTTCTGGGAACTAGTCTGCTTCATCGAAGGAAACACGTTAACCATTTCTTGCAACATTGCTTGCTTTCAGAATAACTGACATTAGCCATTAGTCATTAGATGTTAAAAACCAGCTCAGCTTGTTGAAATTCATCACCAATGTTTTGAATTACAGTTCTCATAATGTTCTTTATAACCCGGCTTTTGGTTATGTTATAAAACTTATTATCTTCTGCTTGTTTTTGTATGCATGTCTTCCCCTGCCAACTGTTTCATAAGCTCTTTGAAACCAGAACATGCATCTTCTACTTTATGTTCGTGGTTTTTGTTTTTTCCTAATATCTAGCACAATAAGCACTTAATAATTACTTTATAACAGACAGTATCTGCATGTGGTCTGTGTCACTTGGCTCTTCTCTGACACTCCAGTCTGTGCCATTAACCCCACCCAGCTTTCTAGGAAGACTTAGGTCACATGGATTCTGGGCTGGATATTCTAGCTGATTTCAAGAAGCCAGACACCGTGGATGGAAATAATGATGCTGTTTGCTTGGATATGAGGTACTTCAGCTTATCCATATAGTGAATTCATTAAGGTTACTTGGCCCTGGGAAATTTTAAGACTCTACTTGTAGATTTAACATGTTCCTTGTAGACCATTGATAAGAAATGCTCACAAATTAGGCCAAGTGCTCCCCCAAGTCATGGCTTACATGTTTACTTTGAGAGATTTGCACTTCCTCCTGGCAAGTATTAGTCCTTTTCCCTCCTATAAGAAATATGAAATTTGTCTCTGGTCATGAGGATTTTATATTAACCTATTTTTCAATCTTTACTGAAGAAAATCCATTTTCCTTCTGCTCTTGCTTGACTTGGCTCAAAATGGCAGTCACCGTGCTCTGGTTCTTCTAAATCTACTGCTCAGCAGTTTTCAAATTACTTCCGATTTTGTTGTTCTTCATGGTAGAAGATAAACCCCTAGAGTCTTTTCTCATAAATTATCACCACTTTCCAAGTGTCACTAAGATGTCCCTAACCTGGATACTTGAAAATGAATATCCCAATCATTATATTTCAAGACAAAGTTTTCTAAGACTTCTGAGACTTAACCTAAACTTAAACCTGAAGACAACGAACAAATTTTGAAGACTGTAGTAGTACTGTTATCACCCGAGAAATAGCGTTGCAAAATAATGAAATCTGAAGAAAACACTACAAAGTGAAGTACTATTTCTCTGTAACAAGGTTATTCATCCTTAGAGTGGCTGAATGACATTCTTTGCCAAGTGTGTGGGCATATGATGATATCATATAGATGCAGTGGCAAGTCACTGGAATTTATTTTCAAAAGGGTAGCCTTCTTGATTCACTAAAAACTGCTGGTTGTAAAACAATAATCTCCGTTTAAGAAAATCAAAGGAAAAAAATGGGAAAAGAGACTGGTATTACTTAGGAGCTACTCTGTGGAGTTTGGTGTAGAGATTAGACCACTGGGTTGAAAAATGCTATACATGGAAAGGAAGGTTTAAGAGAAGGTGTTGATGATCACTTTTGATTTATGAAGAATGGTATGTTGTACCTATTGTCCTTCATTTTATATTTTCAGACTGAGAGTGTAAGAATTTTTGAAGGATGTTAAAAGCAAACATCATAATCTAATGTTTGATGGGTCATTAGCTTGTATCATTGTCCCTTTTGCTACCACAGTCATTTTAACAAGCTGATATGGTGATGAAAGGTGATAAAGCACATTTAAGAGAAAGTCTACCTTTTGATATTTATTATTTTTAGAATATGTTGTGATAACAGAATGAATGAGCAGCTCATGCCAAACATTTAGTTAATTTGAAATCAGTGATTGCAAAAAGTTAGTGAGATTCATTTTTCATCCAAATAAGCATTACAATCTGCCATTTACATCTTATACTTTATAAACTGTGCTCTAACACTTATTGAAACATAACATGTCACCTTCTTAATAATGTTTTATTTTTCTTAAATTTTTTATTCTTCAAGTATTTTAGATTTAGATAGCTTCTTTGTACAAAGTACCATAGAAAGCATTGTAGGGAAAGCAAATTCAAGGGGAAGTGCACTAGTCCTTGATTTAAAAATCTTGCCATTTTTCTCAGTTTGACCACTTACTACCTATAAGACCTAGACATTTGCTTCTCATATGAGAGTGGAGGGAGATCCTGTATTCAATTATTCCCGAGTTACTTTCCCACCACAGTTTATTTACAGTCCCATTCAATAAGTAAAACACATTGTATCCGGTAGAAATTGACATGATTCTATGTTGATGATGACCTATTATAGAAATAACTATAAAGAAAAAGCAGAGTATCACTGGCAATGGTAGAAGCGATAAAAGGTACAAGCAAAAGGATATGGAGCTTGAAAGGAAGAACATATCATTTCAATAGATGGTGTTCTAATCACTTCATGGAGGGCATGGCATTGAAGGATGTGGCTGTGAAGGATGAGTCATGGGAACTTCTTGGCCTTTGGTTATTACTCAAGAATTACTACTGACCAACCAAAGGTAGAATAAAGTCAATTTGGAAGATTCTTTACTCTGTGTATTGAAGTAGTTAGGCAGTAGATATAAATAAGACTTGTAGACAAAACAAAAGGAAGATTGTGGATAGGAAGTGCAGGGAGGAGTCATAGGAATGTAATTTTCTACTAATGCCAATGACAACTGTACCTTATTTTTTATAGTGCTTAGTAATCATCATTATTATATGAGAGTATGGTAGAATAATGTTTGGAACTCAAATAGACCTGGAGTTTTGGTGTGTGTGTGTGTGTGTGTGTGTGTGTGTGTGTGTGTGAGAGAGAGAGAGAGAGAGAGAGAGAGAGAGAGAGAGAGAGAGAGAGAGAGAGAGAGAGAGCTCTGCCACTGACTGGAACTGGAGCAATCTTAGGCAGTCCCTCGGTCTCATATGCACCAGTTAGTTATTTATAAAACTTCGATAATTGTCTAACTAGATACCTATAAAGTCAAAATAGAATCAAGTACATAAAGTGCTTAGCTTTACATAGTATACATAGAGAAGTTCTAAAAGTGTTAGCTGTGGGATAGTATGCCAGGTGATGTTATTCCCCTTTAATAAAAAATAGAAAACAAGGCTCTGAGAATCTGTGTCATTTATTAGACTGTAGTATTGTTTGTAGTACATCAGTAACTCATAGCATGAGGCATTTCTGCCCACACCCTTTCCCCGAGGGGATCTGAGAAGATAATAATGAGAATATATGAGTCATTTTCAATATTTGAAAAGAGCCTAACAGAGAACGTTCATTTACTCTCGATAAATTACACAACCTGACTAAAATGTCAAGTTTCTTTGCTTTTGCCTGAAATTATATCAACTCATTTTGATAATACTGGCTATCTCATGCTGGTGGGAAACTGATTGGCAGCTTTATATGTCTCTGATGAATATAAATGGGGAAACTAAATTTGAAATCATGGATGTTGTTGATCTAGGGATATTTTTTCAAGTGTGAAAGACTGTGGAAGAAAAGTAAAATTCCTGCTTGTTGCTAAAATGATTGAAGGGCTCTACATTACACCAGGCTCCATCCCTGGGTTATGGTGATTGCAAGATGGGAGATGTATAGAGAACTGGTGTCAAAGGGATTTTTAAAAAGTTTGAGAGTTTAAGGGTAAATTACTTTTATATAATAGGCACTCTTGAAATGATGACTGGTGGAACTTGTTATTTCTGGCAGTGATACAAGGAGACTGAGGCAAAAAGAGGAGGTGTAAGGAACTGACTCAACTGCCAGAATACCAGCAAGTGGCACAAGCCAGTATTTTATTCTAGTGTTATGGGTCTGTATTCCACAGTCCATTGACTCTGTCACAAGTAATTATAGCTATCTTACCTTTAGTCTTCATAATGTCCTCAAAGACATTTCCTCAGATTCTGAATTTAACATTTTTATTACATTAAAAAATACCAAACCAAATTCCCACTCCCTTCCCTCCTCCCAGTCACTCCCACTCCCTCCACACCTCCTCCTACCCCCTCCAATCCTAAGAAAGGGCAATGCACCCCACCCTGTGGAAAGTCCAAGGCCCTCCCTACTACATCTAGGTTGGGCAAGGTATACATCCAAAGAGAATAGGATCCCATGAAGCCAATATATGCAGTAGAGACAAATCTCAGTGTCACTATCAGTGGCCCCTCAGTCTGCCCCAACTGTCAACCACATTCAGAAAGACTAGCTTGTTCCCACGCCCATTCACTCCCAGTCCAGTTTGAGTTGGTGAGCTCCCATTAGCTCCAGCAAAGTGTCTCAGTGGATGAACCCCTCATGTTCCTGAATTCTTTCCTCATACTCTCACTCCTTCCACTCTTCAACTGGACCTTGGGAGCTCAGTCCAGTGCTCTGATGTGGGTCATTGCCTCTGTTTCCATATGTTGTTGGACAAAGGTTCTGTGGTGATATTTAAGATAATCATCAGTCTGACTACAGGGTAAGGTCAGTTCAGACACCCTCTCCTCTATTGCTTAGGGTCTTGGCTGGGGTCATCCTTGTGGATTCCTGGGAATTTTTCTAGAACCAGGTTTCTTACTAACCCCATAATGGCTCCCTCAATCAGGATATCTCTTTCCTTGCTGTCATATCTGTCCTTCCTCCATCTCGACTATCCCATTCCCTCAAGTTCTCCTTCCCTTCTCCCCTTCCCCCATGCTCGCAAATTTTATCTGATGATCTTGTCTGTTTCCAATTTCCAGGTGGGTCTATATATGTTTTTTTGGGGGGGGGGGTTCAACTTATTTCTTAGCTTCTCTGGGATCATGAACTATAGGCTCGATGTCTTTTGTTTATGGCTGGTATCTACTTATGAGTGAGTATATACCATGTTTGCTTTTTTGTGTGTGTGTGTCTGGGTTACCTCACTCAGGATAGTGTTTTCTAATTCCATTCATTGCATGCAAAATTCAAGATGTCATTGTTTTTTACCTGTGAGTAGTACTCTAATGTCTAGATGTGCCACACTTTCTTTATCCATTATTCAGTTGAGGGGCAACTAGGTTGTTTCCAGGTTCTGGCTATCACAAAAAAAAAATGCTGCTAGTTGAACAAATAGTTCAAATAGTTGAACAAATGCATTTGTAATATGATTGACCATTTTTTGGGTATATTCCCAAGAGTGGTATTCCTGGATCCTGAAGTATGTTGATTCCCAGTTTTCTAAAAAAAACTCCATACTGATTTCCAAAGTGGTTGCATGAGT
The DNA here is from genome assembly GCF_014885135.2 of Alexandromys fortis. Lineage (NCBI taxonomy): Eukaryota > Metazoa > Chordata > Mammalia > Rodentia > Cricetidae > Alexandromys > Alexandromys fortis. The sequence continues at coordinate 1,868,098 of NW_026068107.1, forward strand.
TTGCATTTCCAACAGCAATGGATGAGTGTTTTCCTTACTCCACATCCTCTCCAGCATAAGCTATCATTAGTGTTTTTTTTTTTTTATCTCAGCCATTTTGACAGGTATAAGATGGTATCTCAGAGTTGTTTTGTTTTGAATTTCCCTGATAGAATGAAGTTGAACATGTCCTTAAGTATCTTTTGGCCATTTGAAATTCTTCTGTTGAAAATTCTCTGTTTAGTTCAGTACACCATTTTTAATTGGGCTATTTAGAATTTTAATGTCTAATTTCTTGAGTTCCTTATGTATTTTAGAGATCAGTCCCTTGTTTGATGTGGGGTTGGTGAAGATTTTTTCCCATTCAGTAGGCTGCCTTTTTGTCTTGTTGACTGTGTCCTTAGCTTTACAGAAGCTTCTCAGTTTCAGGAGGTCCCATTTATTTATTGATGCTCTTATGTCTGTGCTACTGGGGTTATACGTCGGAAGTGGTCTCCTGTGCCCATGCATTGAAGGCTACTTCCCACTTTCTCCTCTATCAGGTTCAATGTAGTCAGATTTATATTGAGGTCTTTAATCCATCTGAATTTGAGTTTTCTGCATGGTGATAGATATGGATCTATTTTCATTTTTCTACAGGTTGACATCCAGTTATGCCAGCACCATTTGTTGAAGATGTTTTCTTTTTCCATTGTATAATTTTAGCTTCTTTGTCAAAAATCAGGTCTTCACAGGTGTGTGAATTAATATCCAGGTCTTCAATTCGATTCCATTGGTCAACGTCTGTTTTTTTTTATGCCAATATCAAGCTGTTTTCATTACTGTAGCTCTGTAATTGAGCTTGATGTCAAAGATGGTAATGCCTCCTGCAGTCCCTTTGTTATACAGTGTTATTTTGGCTATCCTGGGTTTTTTGTTTTTCCATATGAAGTTGATTATTGTTCTTTCAAGGTCTATGAATAATTTTGTTGGGATTTTGATGGGAATTGCATTGAATTTATAGATTGCTTTTGGTCGGATTGCCAGTTTTACTATGTTTATCCTTCCATCCAAGAGCATGGGAGATCGTTCCGTTTTCTGGTATCTTCTTCAATTTCTTTCTTCAAAGACTTAAAGGTCTTGTCAAATAGGTCTTTCCTTCCTTGGTTAATGTTACCCCAAGTTACTGTATGTGATTTGTGGCTATTCTGAAAGGTGATGTTTCTCTGATTTCCCTCTCAGCTTCTGTATCCTTTGTGTATAGGAGGGCTACTGATTTTTTTTTTTTAGTTGATCTTGTATCCTGCCATATCACTGAAGGTATTTATCAGCTGTAGGGGTTCTCTGTTCATTTACCCAGATTTTCAATTTCTAGAATTCCCTCAGTTTGTGTTTACTTTATTGCCTCTATTTCAGTCTTCAAGTATTGAACTGTCTCCTTCACCTGTTTGATTACTTTTTCTTGGTTTTCTTGGGTTTCTTTGAGGGATTTATTAATTTCTTTCAGCTTTTTGTTTGTCTTCTCTTCTATTTATTTAATAGAGTTTTTCACTTCCTATTTAAATGTCTCCATCATTTTCCTAAAGTTACATTTAAAGTCGTTTTCTTCTACTTCTGGGTTAGGATTATCAAGTCTTCCTGTTTGTGTGCCCGCTGGGTTCTGGTGTTACCATGTTGCTTTTTAGGATGTTGGAGAATTCTTGCATTGGTGCCTACCCATATCTTCCTTCAAATGAGTCAGGGAGTGTTCAAGTGTCTTGGTCCAATCCTTGTTGTGGCTGTCTCTTAGGTCCCCTCAGTACTGGAGCAAGCTGCGTAGCAGGGTTCCACAGAGCTCCCAAAGAACAGGTGGGGTTGGGGGCTGGGTGGGTTGAGGGATAGCAGGAAACCTCCATGCTGGCAGCTAGAAAAGCCAAGGGATCTGGGGAGGGAACCCTGGTTTTTCTCCCACTTGGAGGTCCTAGGGAGTGGGGCATCAGGCTGTCTGGCTGTGGCCGCTACTGACTCACCACTTAGGTCCACTCAGTATTGGAGCAGGCTATGTAGCAGGGTTTCACGGAGCTCGCAGGGAACAGGTGGCCTGAATTTAATATTGATTTGCTCCAATCAAAAAAGGAAAACATTTGTTAAGAGCCAAATGAACTGCAATTAGGAAATTATAGTGGACGTACAGCTGCTTCCTTTCATTGATCTGATTGCTTATTGGCTTGAAAGCATGCATCATCTCTCTCTCTCTCTCTCTCTCTCTCTCTCTCTCTCTCTCTCTCTCTTTCTCTTTTGCTTTAAAGCTCTACTGAAAATTTTCTGATTCTACTTAATTTTGCTGGATTAACACATATACCTCAGGTACAAAAGAAAGAAGGTGACTATAAGCAATAGTAGGCATCATTTCTAAGTGACCATGGACAGAAACATTATTAATGAATCTTCCTATTAACTGGTTGTTTACTATAGCCTATATGCTATTCTAAGTCATTATATAAGACTGAACAAAACCAGCAAAATGGCTAATTCTCATGGAATTCACATTTTTTATTTTCATATCTATTCCCTCATTAAAAAAAACCATAACACTGGCACTCTTACTATCCTTAGTTGAGAAGGATAAATTAGAGATAGTTAATAAGTCACTTACTCAAGGTCACATAGCCAAAAACAAAACTTGAGATAAAATGGGCTCGATTTATGCATGTTCTTTTTCTAATAGTGTTGTCTAGCTTTCTTATCCACGATTCAACCTTAGTACAGAACCTTTTTGTGCCATGACCTTCTAAACTATCATCTCTTTTATCAAACCATCCATATCATTTGTTGTTTTGTAATAATGATACATACAGTTCTAAAAATGAAAGACAGAAAGGAACCCTCATGCATGTTAGTAAAGCATCATGTGCATAGGCTTTTTAGACTCTAATGGACACTGCCACACCGATGTTACTTTGGGGAGAGCTAAGGCAGGGGTTATAACTTTTATTGACTACTCCTTATATAATTTTGTACATTCAAGATTTTTTTAAATTTGAGGCAGAGTCTCATGTAGTAACTAAGTAACTTTGAACTTCCGATCTTCCTCCCTGTACTGGGATTAGAAGTATGTGTCACTCTATTAGGTTACGTGGTACCTGAAATTGTCTCAGGGATCCATGCATGCGAGGCAGGCACTCTATTAGCTAAGCCACAACCCGAGGCCATTAGTTCTTTCTACTTTTTAAAAATCTATTTGATTGATTGATTGATTCATTTATGTAATGTGCATATTTGCCTGCACAAGTTTGTGTTCACCACATGCTTGCAGGTATTTATTTATTTATTATTTTTTTTTATTTGTTGAAAAAATTTCAGCCTCCTCCCCGATTCCAATTTCTTCCCCCTCCTCAAAATTTCAGCCTCCTCCCCGATTCCAATTTCTTCCCCCTCCTCCC
>NW_026068107.1:1878232-1912561 GCF_014885135.2 Alexandromys fortis
GGGTGCCGGGCTCTCTTACTGGGGACCTTGAGGCTCACTGCTCTGGGTGGGTAGCCTTAGAGTAGGAGCTTAAAGTAGGAGCTTAAAACTGTTGTTGAGCACTGGTCCTAGCATACAGCAGGGCAGGGTTGGGGGTGGGGTGTTGGGATGCTGGCTCCTGGTAAGAAAGATAGCCCTGCAGGAGCTGGGGGAGGGGGGTTTGTGCTCTCTTCCGGGACTATCGCCCCTGGATAGCACACACTCACCCGTCCAGATGGAACTCTTCAGCACCTAAACAGGGCCGCCTGGTAGCCCAGTGATCCAGGGACAGAAGGAAGGACAGGGCAGGCAGTGCAGGATCCAGGAGAACACAGGAGCCCCTGAAGCCCAGGCTGAGGGTGCCGGGCTCTCTTACTGGGCTTGCAGGTATTTATGAAGGCCAGAAGAGTATACTGGGTCTCATGAAACTGTAGTTATAAGCAGATGTTTTATATGAATGATAGCAACCAAAATTGGGTCATCTGAAAGAGCATAAGTGTTCTTACTTCTAAACCATCTCTCCAAAACCAATAATATTTTTATTCTTAAAGCTACCCTATAATATGGTTATTGTTACTATTATCTCCATTGTCTAAATAGTGAATCAAAGCATAGACAGGCTTAAGTTTTACTATAACAAAACAGATAAAATGATAGGAAATTTCCAGAGTTATGACTTTACTGTCCAGGGCAATACATTTAACATAATGCATTGTGCTGAAAGTGGCTTTTTCTCTTTCAAATGCACATGTGAGATGATAAAGGTATAAACTAGGGCAGTAACAATGAGAATAGATAGCAGGGGTTTTGAGTTCCATAGCCAGGCTAGAGAAAAAGGAATTGGATTTGCTAAGTATCAGATTGAAGTGACAATGAGACTGATTAGACTATTGATAAAGTTGTTTTTTTTTTTTTTTTTTTTTTTTTTTTTTAATTCTGAAGAGACCAAATACTTATGAGGGGAAATAATTTAGTTTCTGGCATTCCAAGACTAAATTCTTGATAAAATGTCCAAGTACAAGGAATTGTTGAGAGGGTGCAATGTAAGACTGAAGCTAAGATTTCAAAAGCGAATCATACTCTGGAACCAGAGTGAAAAAAAAATGGGAGGAGCAAAGGCTTAGACCATGTAGATATTCTCTCTCTCTCTCTCTCTCTCTCTCTCTCTCTCTCTCTCTATCTCTCCCAACTCCCCTCTCTCCCTCTCCCCCTATCTCTGTCATAAGGTACAACTTTCTCTTTAATTTCTTCCCTTGTTTTCCGAGAGTTTTGCCCACCAGTATCAAGCCATAACAGTATGCAGTTTTATAAATGGAACCAGCTAATAAATTAGGCCTTTTAAAGAAGATAGTTTCCTATTAATTAGACCTCTACTTTGATCTGATTACTTAATGTTTATTATACTTTGTAAAATGAATTTCAACCTAATATTGATATTTCAGAACAATCCATAGACACTAAACTTGTGTGTGTATATATATGTATGTATATAAATGAAATATAAATAAGGCCATAAAGCTGATAAACTAATATTTGATGTCAATTATTTATTTGTAATGAAAACTTGTTTAAAGACTGACATGGGGCTAGGGACACACCTCAGCTGTTTAAAAGATTCCATAGCTTTCATAAAGTCATGGTTTTTATACCGAGCACTTTATAAAACTGAGTATTATGATATACTAAGGAAAATCAGAAGTTTAGGTTCAATATACACTACACAGTAAATTCAAAATTGGTGTGAGTTACAAGAAATGGTCTAAAAAAGTAGATAAAGAAGGAGGATGAGGGGTGAGGGAGGAAGGAAGGAAGGAAGGAAGGAAGGAAGGAAGGAAGGAAGGAAGGAAGAAAGAACAAATGAAAGAAAGAAATATTTCTATGCTTTGTTTCATAAATTTATGTTCTTATGAGGTATCCATGGCTATTTTAGTGTGTGTTATGAAATGAAGCAATTTACACACTATGTTTTGTTACTTCTTTTTAATATAATATTTTATTAATTCTTTTATATTTTGATCATATTCACCCCACTCTGATTCTTATCTCCTCGCAGATCTAACTCTCACATCCCCTTCTAAATTCAGGTTACCCACTTTAGTCCAGTTTACGCTGCCTGTCTACACATGTGTGTGGAACTCTCCGCTAGAACATGGTCTGCCTACCAGGGGCATATCCTTTTAGGGTACTGGCTCTTCTTTTCCCAGCATCCATCAGCTGTCACTAGCTTCTTAAATAGCATGAAGGGTCTTGATACTTTTCTTAATTCATGCTGGAATATTGACTATATTTGTCTTTTACAGATTCTGTATAGACAACCATATCTTCTGTGAGTTCCTAAGTTCAACAGACCTCTTGTGTCCAGAAGGCATTATTTTGACAAAATCTTACCTATAGTTATAATATTTCAGCCCAGTCTTTTACAATGTTCTCTGAGCCTTAAGGGGAAGAGGGATGTCTACTGCAAAGGATGTTTGAAAGAACCATATGGAAACATTACACAGGAATTAATGTTCCTCATAGAAGCAGCAGTTTCCCAGATAAAAAGCGCAGCGCCTAGAATGAAGTAATTCATCTTGAGTTATTGACCAGGGGTGTTCTGGAGACTCCCAAAACAATAGAGCTATTGCCATTGCTCTTCATTGCCAATGGGAAATCAGCTGTAAAACTCTATTGATGAAGATACCATATGTATTGGTCACAGACATGTGGAAATCAAGCTTGTACTGACCTGAAAGAAGCCTCTCTGCTGTCTAGTATTCATAGTACCAGAAGATATGATATGGGCAAGTGTGGGATAAAAGTCACCAGTAGTCCTAAATAGTTGTGAACCCTATGAATTACAATAACTAATAACTGATTTACCAAGGTATGACCATAGCTACATTAGTGGCATGAATGTTATAAGGATAACCTTCCATTTTCGGCTTCCACTAAAGGCTCTCTCCACAGTAAGAAACATATCTGGTACTGAAAATATCAAATCATGGCTGGGGAGTTCTTAGACCCCAGGGTGAACCAACTGCTATTAGTGCCAAGTGTTAGTATTTTTACTATAGTATGTTGTAATGTATTTTGACTCTCATTTAATGAAGTCATCATCTATATATGTTTATATGCATATAATTACATACTGCTTGGTACCAATAAAATCATTAATAATATGCAAAAATTGGCACTTAAACAATGTAGCAATACTTAGTTATGAAGTGCCCATCTGGAATGTCCAAAATATAATCTTTTAATTAGTTATAGCTGGAGCACAGAGATTAAAATTCACATTATCATGTAAAAGCATTGACGTAGCCTGACATGATGGTACATTCTGAGTACCTGGAAAGATGAAGCAAGAAGAAAATAAGTTCAAAGCTGTCCTGGATTATGTAATGAGACCTTGTCCCAAAGTAAACAAAATTAAAATTTTGTATTGAGATTAATAATTAATTATGAATGTACAGTTTTGTTGTATTTTATTGATGAAATAATATTTTCTTCACATTGAAATGTAAATGCACCCCAAAAGAAGTCTTCAGTTATAGTATATAATTATTTCATCATAGCGAATATCTAATAGAACTTTATTTCTAAGTTAGAGAATATAGGACTTGGCATGTGTGTGTGTGTATGTGTGCCTGGTAGCATTTATTTTCTGTGAAGATTTTACTTTTGAGAAAAATCTTAAACTATTACCATGTAATTTTAACATATGTATTTGCAAATATCAAATTAACTATTAAGTTTATTAAAAAATATACCTCTTCAGTTTCTAAACATTTTAGATTAATTTACAAAACAGTAAATGGTTAAATTATACTTAGAGTTCTAAAAATAGTCCATTGAAAAAAGCAAATGATTTTTAAAAACATGAGACAGTAAACTCTGATAATATTTGATGCCACAATTTTGCATGCCCATTAAAAGCATTTAATGTATACATTATCATACTCAGAAATAACACAAGAGTTGGTGGGAAAGCTCATCAGTTCAAACCTCTTGCATAACAACCTAAATTCAACCCCAGAGTACTCACATGGTAGATTTCACAAGTTATCCTTTGATCTCCATACATGTGCTGTGACATGCATACACTCATGCACATACATACAGATTAAGCGAGTGAATGAATGAATAAGTAAATAAATAAATAAAATGTGATAAAAATGAAAAATAAATTAGACAAGAAGTGTCAAGTCAAAACAAATAATTTCCCAACACAGATTTTTTCACTAATAACAACTCAGTTACTTTCATGAACAAGACAAAAAACAATACTTGTGACAAAATATTTTCTACATTATTTATTATTCTTTAAATTGACATACTTATGCTTGTTAGCAGAAAGATCTGTATAATTTATTGCTTCATTTTGGCCACTAGAAAAAAAAAAGAGGGAGTGAGATTATCACTAGAGTCCTCAAGAGACCAATTTTGTAGCATTCTAATTTATGCTCTAAACTAATAGAGGCTTTGACTCCCTCGGTCTCTTAGTCAGTGATTAATTTGCTCTTTGAAATCACTCTTTAATTAGGAGAAGTCTGCATTTTCTTTTGTTTAGGTTTATCAGAGTTGTGCATAGCTCTCTTATCCACAGTTTGGCATTATTTAATACTTGATTGCATCTTGTTATCTTTTTGTCTTGATTTTGTTTCTGTCTTATTCTATAAAAGGGGTACTAATCTTTAGAAATTAGTTTCTTACTAGAGTCCATTGTGATTTGCAACTTGAGATGAAAGCTTATGGTTTTATTATAAATAATTGGCAACACACTATGGAAATCACTATGGCAGTTTCTCCAACAATTAATCAGATTAGGGAAATGTCTCAGTCCATAAGGTACTTGCTATGCAAACATGGCAGCCCAAGTTTGATCGCCATAACCCGAATTAAAAGGCAACATGGTGACACATACTTGTTATTCCACTCTAGGGATGTGGAGAAAGAAGGATTCCTGGGAATCTCTGAGCAGCCAATAAGTGAACCGCAGGTCAGAGAGAAAGGTCCTATCTCACTAAAGAGAAAATGTTGGATAGTCATCCTGAGCAGCAGCTGTGGTTGGTATCTGGCCTCCTGAGGTGAACAGACATGTATAAGTATGCACGTGCACACGTATTCACACACACACACACAAACACTCACATGCCAGCAGACATAAGAACACGATTAATAAGACTACAGCTAACATTTGACTAAACAATGAAATTTCTAGGTGTATTGTAGACAGATTGCATTCTACCACCGAGATACTCCTACATCCATGTTTCTTATTGCTCTATTCATAATAGCAAGGAAATAAAATCAGCCTTTATGTTCATCAGCAAATGAATGGATAATGAAATTGTGGTACATATACACAATGAAATTTGCAGATGATCTCTTTCTCTTTCGCTCTGTGTGTGTGTGTGTGTGTGTGAGAGAGAGAGAGAGAGAGAGAGAGAGAGAGAGAGAGAGAGAGAGAGAGAGAGAGAGATAGTCTTTAAACTACTAACCATAAGAGAGGGGAAAATAGCTATTTTAAGGAAAGAGATTAAAATAACATCTGTCAAGAAAGCAGAACGAAAGCTACTTTGAGTAGAAGAACACAAGAATTTAGGTGGTTGTGAGCGAATAGGAAAGGAGAAACAACAGAAACAAATTATGTATGAAATGACATATATGAAACCTATCACTTCGTATATCCACTTAAAATAATAAGTGGCTGCAAAAGAATTCCCATTATATTAGTACAAATTATTATTGTATTTATTTAAGAATACAATCACAGGAATCTATTTTCCTCAGTAACTTTTGGTTGAATATTATTGTATGCTTTCTCACTCCATTTCTAATGTTAATTCTTGGTGGTACTATAATTTCATTAGCATTGGTATCTTACAAAATACTTTACAGTCTTAAAGTTTCTTTGATATAAGGTAGATAATCATGTTGGTAGGATTCTGTTTATTTAGAGATAAAATTGATTTTATTTGGTACTTACTGGGCTGATCCACACATAATCCCCCAAAAATATATTGCCACTTTGTGGCTACTTTGTGCTCCTCTTTGGCCCAGAACTTTCAAGGCATTAAATTGTGTTTTCTTCCTAAAACATAATCTAGTTAATCCTCTCTCTTGATTACTGTATGCAATTGTAATGGCTCGAATTTGGTCATATAGATCCATTCTTGAGCTTTAAATGTCTTCCAGATATTTCTTTAAGATAATTGTGTTCTTTTTCTTTTTCTTAGACAGGAAACTAGTCGATGTCAACTTGACAAACCCTATTATGTTTTGTGAGAAAATTTATGCCTTCTAGCATAAAGGAAATTTAGAGGACTCCTTCCCATTGCTCTCTATGGGTCTGAAGATGTCATCACCATGAGTGTTCTTTTTTCAATGTTTTTCAGGTTGATGATTTTTGGTAGAACATTTGCCTTGGAGCTCATGTAATAAATAATCAAAGCCAGAAAATGTTTTGTAATGAAAATAATAATTGTTTTGAGACAATAATTAGCATAAATTGGGGCTCTCCGTGAAAAACTAAATTATATGGTCCACTCACCTTAGGACTACATGCAAGCTTGCTTTCACGGTATTTTCCCTTCTTCTACTCTGTACTTCTTCCCACACCCAACCTATGGAAATTTTCTATGATACACACATAGCTCAGAGTGTCTTAAATCAACCATAATGATTTATGTTCAGCTGTCAAAGATCACTTAAAAAATCAGCATGTCTTTCTCATTTGGTTTCAAATCAATCAAACCAAGGTTTTCAGAATATATTTTCATATCCTCACTCTTTTGTGGTTGTACCCGGTCATCAAACAGACTTTAAGAGAAAAAATAGACAGCACTATATTCTGTCTAAAATGCATATCTAATTCTATCATTGTATTATACAAAACATTTTAGTAGGTCAACATCTATATAGACTATCTCTGTTTAAAATCCTGCCATTTTCTGCTTCCTTCCTTTCAACAATTAAGAATATATGTTTCACCATGGAAACAACATATTATTACTATTATTATTATTATCATTTTCTAGATTCTGTGGAATGTAACAATACATCAAGATTAGCTTTGGAGCCTGTCCTCGGACTAGCTCTTGTAGTCCAGGCTGGCCTTGAACTCACAGAGCTCAACCTGCCTTTACCTCCCAAGTGCTGGAATTAAAGGCATGCTCCACCACTGCCTGGTCTCAATATGACTTTCTATACACCTTGCTTCAGATTAACACTTTTCTCTACTCCTTCATTCTCTATGCTTAAGTTATTCTGGCCCTGGGATTTTGCCTGTCTACTTGGATTATTACTTATAATCTACTATGTCCCTCCCATCACATACTTCCCCCCAAAGTCACTTTCTTTTTTCCTGTCTTCCCTTATGTTCAAAAATTAAATACATAAAACAAAAGATGAGCTCGATAGCCATATGAGAGAGAACATATGGACTTTGTCTCTCTTGTCCTGAGTTACCTTCAGTATAATTTTTGCCAGTTCCATCCGTTTACATGCTTTCATTTTTCCAACTATTATAATTCTAATTGTTAAGTATATGTAACACATTTGTCTGGCCCATTCATGTGTAAGAGCATTTAGATTGATTTCACCCATAGCTCTAGTGAATAGAGCAACAACGAACATGGATTTAGAAATGTCTCCATAGTCTATACCTAGGAATGGTCTAGCTGGATCTTATGGCAGCTCTCTTTCTAGTTTTGTGAGAAACTTCTAGATTGACTTTCAAAGTGGCTGTGCTATTTACATTCCTACAATAAATATAAAAGTTCCTTTCTGCCAGGGGTTTTCTTTTAGTGATGAGGATTTTTTCTTAATAGACTTTTATTGACAACCTAACACCGCTCCCTCTGGTGAACTAACCCTAAAATCATTTTGAAACTTGATCATAGCCCCCAAACACTCTGGCATCTCTAGCATGGATAAGACTGCCAAGAGGCACAGGGACATTTTTGGCTTTTAGTGAAGCAATCCCTAAAACTTGAAAGGGGACCTGACCTAGTTGGGTATGCATTTTTGAAAGCTGTTTTGTGGTTCTTATGTGGAAGATGGATTGGAAGAGAAAATCTAAAGAAAAAATCATCCATTAGCAAATTAATTAAAGATAAACGTAAGTACAGAGGGCCAGGGTGACAGCTTAGCAGGTAAAGGCGCTTGCCCCCATTCTTAATGATTTAAGTTCAATTTCTGGGACCTGAATGGTGGAAGAAGAGGATAAACTCTTCCAAGCTGTCCTTTTACCTCCACATAAGGAACATAGAGTATGTATGCATGTGCACAATACTATATGCCTACATGTGAACATAAATACAGGTAAGCTTTTGAAAATAGACAGGTAATAAACTAGACTAATGAATTATTAAAGAATAATTATTGATTTGTGTTTTAACTTGAATAAATAAGATAAAGAAGGAGGAATAATATCTAAACCTGGACTGCAAATAAATATGTTGGTTAGAGTTTTAAAAAGTAATCAATGAACTCATTCTTTCTTTTTTCCCACAAAATAGAAGTTACTTAAGAGTTATACTTAAGGGTTATACTTAAGGTATCAATGTTTTGAAAAGTTGGATATTTGGAATTGTACCTCAGAAGAGAGAAGAGAGATTACAGCTATAGGTAAAGATTTTGGACTCAAATGAATGCTACCTGTGAATGAATTGAACAGAGTCAACAATACAGAAGACTATTGAGGGTTGAAAGGAAGCTCAAAGGTACTAATCTGGAGAATCCAAATTTAAGACAGATATTTACAGAGTCTGAGTAACAATAATAACAGTAGTAATAATTTCTATAGAGAAAGAAATATTATGGAGGCTCAAGAATATCATAATCTCAACAATGAGCTTTGTCAAATGTCATAGGTAGATCAATAAGGAAAAGAAATAATTTGTTGACTTGGGACTCACTGATATCCTGAACCATCAAAGGTTCAGAGAAGATTTTGTGAGTAGATTGCAGAAAATTGAGTGATTGTAAGTGGGAAGATTAAGTGTTAGTGAGTAGCGGGAGGTGCCAGCATGATTGTGGCACACCAATGTTTTTCTTTTTTAAAATTAGATAACTATAAATGTTTGCATTCTGAAAGATGAAAACTGAGTGGAGCACAAAAGTTTGCATATACACAGAGAGGATAACTTGGTGGAATAAAATCTCAGAGGACCTGAAAGAAGAAAGAAACATAGTACAGGAAAAGGTAGTTTTAAATAGTGTATACTTGTCTTTTTAAAACAACTTATAAATTTTTTTTGAGATTATAATGTAATTATATTGTCTCTTCTTTCCTTTTCCTCCCTCCATTAATGCAAATATTCTTTTCATCTCAGTAAAAAGATGATAATGTTTGCTGAATGAATGCAGGCTGTTTATTTTTTTTCAGTGCTTCCTCTTTCTTCCACTTGTTCTTTATTTCCCACCCCCAATTTTTCCATATATCTCATCTTGTCACTGTTACATAGTTTAAATATATCTCATCAATGTTCAAACAGGCAAGGCTCTACTGTGACTACATCTTTCATATTTAGGGTAATATCAAATGACCAATAATCGAGTCCCTGGCCTCCTCTTTGTTTTCTTAAGGAGCTTTGGGAAGTAAAATTGGAATGACTTTGAGGGTCATGTTCTTAAAATATGATCGAGATTCTTGATAGGAGCCCTTTCACTTCATAGTCCTGCCTGAATCCTCCCCAACTTTCCAACCTCAGGAACTTTCCATTTCTCTACCTGCCTCCATTTTTCCAGTGTGAAGGAACCCTTGAACCTAGACACAATGCCTCATATTTGAAGATTACCTCTTCAGAGACTGAGGCAGAGGTATTGCTGAGTGTCAGGTCAGCCTAGACAATATCATAGTTTCAGGCCAGCCTGAGTGATTGAGCAACATTCTGTCTGCAAAACACTTATAGTTACCTCGTTGCTCACCTTCTATAGATTGGAAGGGTTTTAGAGATTATTGATGATTTTCATACCTATATCAGCATAGTTTGATTTCTCTTCCTTTGACTTTGCCAGCTTATTCGCTAAAAGATATAAGCAGCTTCACTGTGAAAGAGAATATTATATATAGGTTGAAGCAGGATAGCTATTTTTATTCTAAGCAAAAAGTCTGAACTAAAGATATATTTTATTTCCTTCATGTATGTAATTAGGAATGACCATTTAAAATAGAAACAGTGTTGCCCAAGAGCCTAATTTCCAAAGTAGTAATTTACTATATTTATGTCAAAGTAAAGCTCCATGGCTAATTTTAGGAAAGGCCTGGGAAATGAACCAATGTGCTTTGAAATGCCTTGGATATTTAATTTTTAACCCTTTTATTCTTGGCTTACAACATTCTAATGTTTGTCTGTGGATGAAATGCTTTTTAAATAAAGGTGGTGGGAAGATGTTTCTCCTTACTTTCCTGAACCAGTTGAACAATAAATGACTTTGAATGGCAGCCATTAGAAAGGGCACAAAATCAATCCTTGTAGAAGGACCAGTTTTCTTTCTCTCATTTTGTTCATGGTGCCTAACACAGTACAGGATAAACAGGAGGAAATTACATACCTGTTGATTTGAACACTTTACAGATCCATTGTGTCCTCTAGCTCCTCCTTGAGCATATCCCTGCCGACCCTATATTTAGGGAACAGATTTCTGTCTGAGTCTGGAGACAAGGTTAGATCTGTGTAACAGATGCTCACTAAAGTTCCTATGTATATTGAAGAAATATATAGAAAAGTGATGAGGCAATTTGTATAATCTCCAGAAATCTCCTTAAAAGGACCATAAGGGGGCTTGGTCAACTTGTCATCTTAGCTTGTCTATTTCCATGCTGTGAGCAAGTGTTTATTCCTCTTCTTTTTATGGACTTCGCTTCTTTCCTTTCTGCCTTATTGAAGGGAGTGAGCACTAAAGAATGAACCGAGGGCCTTGCACATGCAGGAAGGGGGCTCTACCACTGAATTGTATGTACTACAGCCCCTTTCTCTGTTTTGACTTGTGTCTGTTATATGCACATGTGTGTGTAGCTTGTATATCCTTCAACTCATACAGATGCAAAAGGACTATTTAACATCCTTTCTGTCATTTTCTACGTATTATTATTATTAATTATATTGTGTGTGTATGTATGTATGTGTGTGTGTGTGTGTGTGTTGCAGGATCTTTCATTGAACCTGGAGCTGCCTCTTGTCTTTGTTCTCCAAACATTAGGGTTTCAGGCCCATGTGATCATACTGGGGGATTCTTACGTTGGGGATGAGTATTTAAACTAAAGTCATCATGCTTATATAGCAAGCACTCTTGCCCTCTGAGTCATTTCTCCAGCCCTTGTTTTGAATTTGATACAGGGCCTTGGAAATTTGTGTAGGCTGGTCTTGAACATATGATCCTCCAACTTCAGTATATTGAGTAGCTGGAATTCCTCAGCCTCTTACAAAGAATCTTATAAAATTTAAAAAGCATTTTGTTACTATCTATAGTGACACTTAAGTGGGCATTCTTTGTGATAGTCTGTTTCTAGCTTTTTTAAATTGTTGAAAATTTTAATTAAAATATGAATACATCACCTTGAAACTATTTATTGGGTGGGTGTGTGGTGCGTGTGCACATGCATGCATGCATAGGCTATGGTGCATGTATCACAGTGTATGGGAAGATCACAGAACAACTTGCAAGAGTTGCTTCTTTCCTTCTATCATGTGGGTTCTGAGATATAAATTTATTTAACCAAGCCTGTGCAATAAGACCCTTTGCACACTGAGCTTTCTCTCTGCCCCGTACTTTTCCTCATCAGCACAGTGTGGGTCCACTAATATATATAGTAGTTGTGAAAACCATGAACTCTCACTTCATCATTACTATCATTTTTCAAGTCCCTTTACCAATGGGCCAAAATTTCTCAATATTTTGTTATGCCATAGTACTAATTCCTCTATCTTGTAGAAATAAAATTACTTTTCTCTATCTTCCCCATTTTGAATCATAGACAAATTTTTCAATGTGTTTGTCTCCTGTACCTAGTACAAAAATCTATCATATGACTGAATAGTCAGCACATGTGTATTGGGCTAAAGAACATATGGTGCTCCTACATTTCTACC
Organism: Alexandromys fortis; assembly: GCF_014885135.2. Lineage (NCBI taxonomy): Eukaryota > Metazoa > Chordata > Mammalia > Rodentia > Cricetidae > Alexandromys > Alexandromys fortis. Next base: position 1,890,331 of record NW_026068107.1, read on the forward strand.
TCCTTGCCCTCTTCCACTGGGTTTCCAGGGTTCAAGGACACCAAAAGCACATGGCCCACAAAATCAGCTAAGCAGGACTCATAGGGATAACCAAGATGGAAGTGACAGTCACAGAGCCTGCATATATCTCAGCTAGGTTCCTCTGCATATACTTTATGGTTGTGAAGTGGGAGTGGAAGTGTCTCTGTCTCTTTTGCCTGCTCTTGGAACCCTTTTCCTTCTACTGCATTGCCTTGTCCAGCCTTGATGTGAGTGCTTGTGCCTAGTGTCACTGCATCTTGTTATTCTGTGTTTAGTTGATTTTCCTGGGAGGCCTGCTTCTTTCTGAAGGAAAACAGAGGAGGAGTGCATCTGGGTGGAGAGAGATGGTGGGGGACACTGGAAAGGTTGGAGGGAGGGGAAACTGCTGTTAGGCTCTATTAAATTGTTTTTAAATTAAAAAGAACAAATGATGCTCTAGTATACACAGAGTTTGTGAGTCTACTTTCAAGGCCTTTTTAAATATGATCTTTTAAATATATCATTTTCATTAATTTATTCATGAGTAACCTATCATATTTCTGACCCTAGGAATAATAATTAATGAAAATAAAAACTAATCCTACTCTTAGAGGGCTGATAGTTCAGTGGAATGAGAGGAAAAATAGTTATGCAAGTATAAAATAACTTAGATAAGGGTCTTGAAAGACCTCATTTAGCAGAATAAGAGATAATGTACTGGGACTACTTGAGAATCCAATCTAAATTGCAAAGAAAAATGTAATAACTATACTGATACGTTTTCCAGCCGTAAAAATGGAACCTAGGTCTTCATGAATACTAGGTGAGCTCACTACTGCTAAACTACAAGCAGAAGCCTTAAGATTAGATCATAGTGATAAATCAGTATTTCCTAGGTAGAAAGCAAAGCAAATAATTTCCAGAAGTCCCTATGAAGTTGAGCCAAGGATAGAAAAAGGGACAGATGGAGCTAGAGAAGTATGCAAGTAGTAAATCATGAATTGTCAGGCAAGTCATGTTAAAGTACATTTGCCTTTATGATAAAAGCAATAAGAAATGAATTCTTTCACATGCTTGGCTGTTTTGTTATTCCCCCACACTATAAATCTTAGTATTTATTTTTCTAGTTGTGTGGTTCTCAACTAGTTTTATTACCACAACTTCTTTCTGCAAGTTCAAATATCATTCGAGGTTCAGTTGTAGATCCTGGCTTATGTCCTCCAAGAATTCTCTTTGATTATTTCAGTCTAGATGGAATAGCCTTTCAAGGAATATACAAAAATTTCTAGAATTTGTATGTTCATTATGAGTGCTGTAGCATAAGTAATAAAAACCTAGAAATAGATATTGGGGTTCAACCTAGAGATCAGAAAAGCAAAGCAGCTAGCCTCTGGCTCTCAACTCTACCATAAACTGAAAGGGTTATCCTGCCTCCACAAATACTCAGAATGAGGCTGAGATTAACACCTGTGTTCTCCCATATTATATCCCTTTCTACTGCTGGTATTATCCTCAGTCTGAGACTGAGCTGAGACCTATCTCCTTCCATCTTATTTTCTTCTCTAGTGCTGGGATTAAAGACATGTACCACCACTGCCCAGCCTCTATACCTAACAAGTATGGCTACTGGGATTAAAGATGTGTGCAGTCGCTGCCTGGCCTGTATGGCTGACCAATGTAGTTGCTTTACACTGGCATTCAGGCAAGCTTTATTCATTAAAACACAAATAATATACCACTATATTCTCCAAAAGGAGGATGGGGCACCACAATGGTTCCTCCAGGACTATGATAACACCACTAAACCGAAAAACACCATCTAAATGTTGACTTTGAACAACAAACTGCTCAGAACAATTTCAAGGTGTCTAGCTGAGATGACCCAGCCCAACCGACTGCTGAAGCCAGGACTTGAAATGAGCCATGCACTTTCCCATTATATAAATTCTGGACAAAAAATAATGTAACTACCTCTCCCGGGACTTGACAACACAAATTTTTCTTTCCAGGATCCCCTAAAGATATTGTCACCCCCAGACAGCAGGAATTAAATTTAAGAATAGGACCCACATTCCCAAGAGGTGGGTTGGTAGTGTTTGGTCATTTGATGGGTTATTGATATTTGTTATTGCTAAGGGGGATTGATTACAAGTTGTTATTGTTAATTGTAAGGAGAAGAGCTAAACAAAGGAAATTAGAAACAAGGTTCTTATTTTGAAAAGAAAAATGTGGGATATAAATATGATAAGATAAAAGGGTAGATTATTTAATCTACTCTGAGAAAGGGGAGGATATAGATATGATAAAATAAAAAGATAGATTATTGAATCTACTTTTTAAAAGCAACTACTAGTTTTAAATGTTTTACATTGGATTGAATGTTTGTTTATTGTATACAAATTTTCCATGTTGATAAAAATTTGAGATTAATTTTGTTAAAACATACTGAGTAAGGGAGGGTAGTAGAGAAAAATATATAGCTCAATAAAAACACAAACAAAACATACTGTACATGTGTTTCTATTCTTGTTCAAGGTAATGTGCTTATACAGATCATTTAACAAGGTAATGCAAACTTCTAGTTCTTGAAAGTTATTATTACCAGCTCTTTAGGATGATAAGGAAATGCAGGTTAGTAATTAGTTACTTATTACAATTGAACTTGTAGTCACATTAGGTATGGTTTCAAGATCAAATAGAGATATATTTTAAATATACAGATCATCTTCAGACACCTCAGAGACCTACAGAATATAGCATTTAAGATATTTTAATAACATAGATTCATTTTTTATGATGAGGCATGTCTGTTCCTGGAAGCACCAATCTACTTCAAAGAAGATGATGGGCATCAAAGAAAATCCACATGGAGTTTGAATTCTTGGTGGCAAAAGCTAAGGCACTAGGCAACAAAGTGCCCTTGCCTCAACTGCTAATAGTATGCTGTCCTAATGGGACAAGCAGGACACAAAGGAGAATGACTGTGAAAACTTGTATAGACAAGGTAAGACAGTCCTTCAAAAACCCTGCTTCATAGAAAAGTCTGTCAAACATCGAGGCCTGTAGCCCAAAGATGGATGCCCTAATGTTGCAGAGGAACTTTGGGTGACTGTCTAGTTGTTTCTGTCATTTCAGAATTTTTTGAAGTTGCTTGCTTGCACTTCCTGACCACTCAGGTAATATTATTTCCTTCTTGGGTTTCTGAGGGAGTTGAAGATTAGATAGTTATAATTATAGTTTTCCTTGTTTACCTATGCAGAAAACAAATTATGATATAAAGTAAATTTAGGTAAAAGACTTTGGACTCACCAAGAAAAGATAGATAATGGAGTATTTTCTCTGAATTTGTCAAGTGAAAATAGACTAGACATTGTTGATGTATTTACTGCATGTATTTATTGTATATAGTTATTGTACTTATTGTATGTAGTTTTCTTATATTAGGTATAGCCTTCCTTTTTATTCTAGACAAAAAGGGGAAATACCGTAGTATATTATTTGTGTTTTAATAAATAATGCTTACTTGAAGGTCAGTGCAAAAAAATCCACACTTGTCAGTCATTCAGGTCAGGCAGTGGTTGCACACAATGTTAATCCTAGTGCCACACTAGTTAGCAATAGAGGCTGGGTGGTGGTGGTGGTGTGTGCCTTTAATCCCAACACTAGAGAGGAAAATAAAATGGGAGGAAACAGGTCGCGATCTCAGCCTCATTCTGAGTATTCGTGGAGGCAGGATCACCATTTCAACTTGAGTTAGAGGTAAGAGCCAGTGAGTGACTACTTTGATTTTTCTGCTCTTCAGGTTGAACCCCAATATCTGTCTCTGGGTTTTTATTACTCATGCTATAGAGGACTCCTATATTATCTTACTTCATACTTTAGAAGGATTTCATCCAGAGCTTTTTACTCAAGATACTCTGTAATACTTACCTTCTGAGTTCCTCCTAAATATTCACATACCAGGACTTTATCCATGCTGAATTCAAAAGATACATACCAAAACACAGTAAAATCCAATCTTGAAATGACAATGCAAATGCTTTTACTAGTGATCTAAGAACAACCGTTTGAAGATGTAAGATACAGATATACCAAAACACTTTGATGACTACATCCTGGCAATTACGTCATCATGCTGACTTGTCTTCTACTATATTATCAATCAATGTTTTATCGATTCACAAAATTGCATCGAGTGCACATTATAAAGTAGTCATAAAGATGTGCACTGGTTACTGAAAATGAATAAGACATCATCTTAACCATCGATTTAGTTTGTTTTTTTAATACAGTAACAGAATGTCTGAGATTGAGTAATTCATAAAGAATCAAAATTGCAGTCTGAGTTTTCTTGTCCAACCTTAATACAAGGGTAGGCACCTAATCTTATTGCAACTTGATATACCATGGTTGGTTGATATCCATAGGAGGTCTGCTTTTTTCTGAAGAGAAATGGAGGAGGAATAGATGGAAAGGGGCAAAAGAAAGGAGGGGGAAAGGACTGGTAGGAGATGAGGGAGCGGAACTTAAAGTCAGAATCTAAAAATAGAAGAAAAGAAAAAGAAATTGCAGGCTGATAGTTATGCATATTGAATAGGTAGAATGACAAAATTAAATATAAAACGAGAATAGACAAATATAAAACCAGAGCAATAATCACAATAATCACAAAAATATATATGTGTGTGTTTTCCTATTAAAAATAAATACATTTTGCCTACTGAAAATATAATTTAGTTTATGTTGTCAATCAGTCAGTCCGTAAGCAGTCTGCAAATGGCACATTTCATTTTCACAAGAAAATGTAACGTCATCATATATTTAGGATTACAAAATTAGGATATTGTAGAATGTATTCATCATTACAGTAATACAGCAAAAACAATTTCCTCTGTATTATTGTAGTTCTTGATATTGAACCCCTAGGCACTGAATAGGTAATATTAAAAGGAGAGTATTATGGGGAAAATAGCTCATCCACATTTTTAATATAGCCAAGAAAATTTGCTTCCAATTGTGAGGCAATTCCTCAGCTTCTCCCTGGAGTTCATGGCACCCTTTTTGATGCCACTCACAAATTATGATGCGATATAAAGGCGGATATATCACTGCTCAGCTACTGCTAATTAATGGTTCTTAAAAATGAGGCGTGGTAAAACATGTAGAATTCTGATTATTCACTATACTCTCAGGAATTAACTTAAAACCTTTCCTATTGTAGGACACACAGCAAAGTAATTATTACACTTATTAGTGTACATTTGTAAGCATTCCTGAAGGTAACTACCAAAGCTAACGTGACTGAAAGTAGTTCTGTTTCCCCAAATGAGTATTTGAAAAAAAAAACTGTTCCTACAATTGGACCATTGCTGCTTTTAGTTCTGTGGGATATGTCACATCAGTGAACAGGCCCTACAATTTTTGCCATAGTTGCTTTTCTCTTGCTGTGATAAAACACCATGATGAAAGAAACTTATGAAAAAAATGTTTAATTTGGGCCTACCAGTTTTAGGGGGTTAGAATCCAAGAACATCATGGCAAATTATATGGCATCAGGTAAGCAGGCATGGTGCTAGAGCAGCAGCTGAAGGGTAAAGCACATGGCATCAGGTAGGCAGGCATGGTGCTAGAGCAGCAGCTGAGACTTAAAATCTTGATCCACAACCACAAGGCAAAGAAACTCAAGAGTCTTTTATAATATCAATGCCTACCCTACTAAAATATCTCCTCCAACAAGGACACACATCCTAATCCTTCCCAAATATTTCCACCAACTGGGGACTTGTATACAAGTATATGAGCCCATAGAAGCCATCCTCTTTCAAACAACAGCATTCTACTACCTGACCCTCATAGGCTTGTGGCCATATAATAATGTAAAATTCATTTAGTCCAACTTCAAAAGTTCCCATAGTCTTTCAATCTCCACAGTTTCAATAACCAAAATCTCTTCTGAGACTCAAGGCAATCTCTTAACTATAACTTTCTGTGATGTTTTTTAAAAAGTAAATTATGTTCTTTGAACCTCCAATGGCATAGAATATACATTACCATCCCCAAAGGAAAAAATAATATGACCTAGAGAAAAAATATTGGGTCAAATCAAGATCAAACCCCAACAAGGTAAATTTCCATGTCTGATATCACCAATTAGGTGAATCTTTCCTTTTAGCTTTTCTGCCTGCAACAAATATCTCTGTCTTGGACTATTTCCATTCCTTGTTTGCAGCTCTCCCTTGAAGACATCCCAAAGCTCTAGCACCTTCTCTATCATGGGGTCTCCAATATAGTCCAGGCTTCACTTTCAAAATTTCATGCAATGGTCTCTCAAGACCTTCATGTAGAGACTCCCCTGTCTCTTCAAATATGGAGAAATGATTTACATCCCATTTGCTTCTGTGTCCTTTACTATGCTGGATGCTGCTGCTAAGTGTGGCTGCCTGCTTGAGATGAGCCTGGCTCACTTCTTGAATCACATTTGCATAAGCCTTTCCTTTTTCTACTTTGTAAACTTAGTCGGATAAGGTCTTTACCTGAGGGCATCCCACCCTTTGTTCCATTCCAGAACAGGGCTTTCTTTAGTCTGCTCATCTCCTTCAACACAAGCTTTGTTTCAAAAACTACATTTCAAGGTGTTAATTTTTCCGCAAACTTTACATTTGTGCTTCTTTTTACCTCACTGTTCTTTTCCTTTGTAAGCCTGCATAAGAGTAATTGCTAATAACCATGCTAGAGAGTTGAACTGTCTTGTACTTTCTGACAAGAAATTAATCCAATATTTTTAAATGTAATCTAGGGATTAAAGACATGGGCAAAAGGCAGTCACTTTTTTTCTGCCAAAATATCACAAGCATGCTCTCTGCCACAGTTGTTTATATTGCTATGCTCTGAAAGTTCTTGATCTGAGCATCTGTGGTGATTTGAATGTAATTGGCCTCCATAATCTCATAGTGAGTGGCACTATTACGAGACATAGCTTTATTTGAGTATGCATGGCCTTGTTGGAGGAAGTGCATCACCTTGTGGGACAGGCTTGGAGGTTTCCTATGCTCAGGATACCACCTAGTGTTTCAGTCAACTTCCTGTTGTGTGAAAGCCAAGATGTAGCCAGCAACATGTTTGCCTGCACACTGCCATGCTCCCCACCATGATAATAGTGGACTGAACTCTGAAACTGTAAACAAGCCCCCTCAATTAACTGTTTTCCTTATAAGAGTTGCTGTGATCATGGTGTCTCTTCACAGCAATACAAACCTTAAGACAGCATCCATATTCCATGTTGCTCCTAGCACTACTGTCTTCCAATCTCCTATTCAAATGGCCATTGAATCTAGCTTATAGCATTCAAGAGCATTCCTACTCCAATGCTATAAAGTCTTCCACAATCCTCCAGAAAAATGTCATGGCCAGGACTGTGAGAGCAATAGCCCACTTCCAGGTACCAAATTTTCTCTTAATTACTTTTCTATTGCTGTGATAAAGCACCATAACCAAGGCAACATATAGAAATAAAGCATTTAATTTAAGGATTAGTTTCAGTGGGTTAAGAGTCCATGACTCTCATAGCAGGGATCATGGCAGCAGGTAGTCGTTGCATTAAAGCAGTAACTGAGATCTTATATTGTGATTCATAAGCAGCACTAAGCAGAGAGAGTTAATTGAGAATATCATGGGTTTCGAAACCTCAAAACCTGTCTGTCCCCAGGGACAGGCTTCCTCCAATAAGAACACACCTCCTAAACCTTCCCAAAAATTTCTACCAACTGAGCCTTGAGTATTCAAATACATAAGGTGATCAGCCCATTCTCATTCAAGTCGCAACATCTGTCATAGAGAAGCCATCAACTGAAATTGCAAAATAAAGATAAACATGATGATAATTTAGCATTATTGAAATTTTTAGTGTTAATAAATTTGATCTGAAGCAATACACAGTCAAAAGAGATTATCATGAAAAGAGAAGAAAGGGGTATAATAGATGGCTATTTATTTATTTATTTAAGATTTCTGTCTCTTCCCTACCGCCACCTCCCCTTTCCCTCCCCCACCCCCAATCAAGTCCCCCACCCTCGTCAGCCCAAAGAGCAATCAGGGTTCCCTGCCCTGTGGGAAGTCCAAGGACCACCCACATCCATCCAGGTCTAGTAAGGTGAGCATCCAAACTGCCTAGGCTCCCACAAAGCCAATAGGTGCAGTAGGATCAAAAACCCATTGCCATTGTTCTTGAGGTCTCAGTAGTCCTCATTGTCCGCTATGTTCAGCGAGACCGGTTTTAACCCAGGCTTTTTCAGACCCAGACCAGCTGGCCTTGGTGAGTTCCCAATAGAACATCCCCATTGTCTCAGTGTGTGGGTACCCCCCTCGCGCTTGTGCTCTCTCTCCTTCTGCTCCTGATTTGGACCTTGAGATTTCAGTCCGTTGCTCCAATGTGGGTCTGGAGGGATGGCTCAGCCGTTAAAGGATAGACTCACAACCAAAAATAGATGGCTATTTTATACTCAATGAGCAGTACTAATAATTATAAGCCAAAGCTTTTGTAAACCAGCTCTCCATTTTGTTGGCAGCACTCCACAATATAACTATAAGAAAATCTTCCTTTTCTAGTTTAATTTCAAAATATAAAATTTTAAAAGAGTAAAAGGGAGCACTAAAATATGTATTAGTAAAGGGATTCCCTGAATGAACTTAATTTAGATCTCTTTTTCAGTTTTCTATATATTTCATATCTTCTTCATAGAGATTGTATTCTTAAAATGTGAAAATAGGAAGAAAGAAAAGTGCTATGCTGGTCTGTATTATATTCTTGTTTTTGTTGGAGGACAGATGTCAACTTTTCAGGCTTTGATTAAAATTAAAAGCTTTAACTCTATGTGCCCATGATATACTACATTTATGTAACACATTAGAAAAGTAGCAGTATGCTTTTGTTTCCTGTGAAGGAAAGAGTTAGTAAATTATTTTGCTTAGTCGTTAAAAGACCAGATCAAGATGCAAATGCATCCCAATAGCTCTAAATCCCACTGTAATTCTTCCAAATTTAAGGCAGTTATGAATTCATAACAGAGGCTCAAGCTGTTCATATTTCTAGCTTATTTTATTTTCCTTTCTCTTATTACCTGTTCTACTCACAGTTTTCAAGTCTTGAAAAATCCCACAAAGTTAAGGACAGATTTCAACAACTAAATTGTACTACAATATAGTAGGAAAAATACAACTACTGGTTTGTGGAGACCTGCATGAGGTTATACTTTTCAGCTACCTTCACCCCTCATGAAATACCTAGAGAGTTCTAAGTTCTTCATTTTGACTATTTCAAATTATTTGTTAAACTAGGTAAAGAGAGTGTCATCAGTTTATTCTTTGAGAATTCCATACTTGTATATAATGTGTTTGGATCACATCTACCTTCTACTCTCGCCCCTCCATTGCTTGCCTTATTCCTTCCACTTCTCCCTTCCAACTTCATGTACTCTTTTATTAATCTACTGAGTTCATTTTTTTTTTGCTACCAGTTTCTGAATTGATATATGGCCCTATTGCTGAGGATACCCCATACTTAAGCCACAGGACATGCAGATATCAAACTTACTTCCTCACTGATGGCTAGCTTTCACCATGCTGGATGGTACATGAAGGCTGCTGGGAAAATAAAACAGCATTTATCACTTTTTTATAATGCTTGAGATTTTGGCCACAAAGCTGAAGGTTATTGTAACACTTAGCTTTCAAAAAGCCTTCTAAGACCAATAACTGGAGCTATACAGTTTATTAAAAGATTCTACAATGTCATTTTCCTAGTGATTCTCCAATAAGAAAATGGCAATTTGAAATATTTTAAAATATAAAAATCATTTAAGCCATTGTATAAAATGAGGAAAATATTCTTGTTGTGTTAACATCTCCCATATATTCTCAGGGAAGCTCTTTTATGAGGTCCACTGGTGCAATTTGGTTGTAGATGCTCATGATTTATGAAACAGTTCGTAGAAAAAGAGAATGTGTTTAAAGAACCAAAACAAGAGCCTTTGGTAGCACATTGTGTACATGTCATATTCATCACACTTTGCCAATTTGGTCTTACTATTGCTATGATGTTTGTGGCTCATGTTTTCTGACCTTCAGATATTTATGGAGTGGTTTAGGGTCCAACTTCCAGGTTATGTTTATTCTTCCTTATAGCCTGTAAGGTAGGATATTGTCTCAATATCCTATTCCTGATTAATTCCTACAAACTGCTCTCTCTCCAAAAGGACATTAACTATTTAGATTAGACTGCTTCTAAGATTTTTGTTATCGTCTTTCCGTTCCTTCCCTCTTTCCCATTTTTTCACTTTTTTCTTTTTCTTTTGCTTATGTATTTGTTCATTTTTGGTAATATTATTTATATTATGCCATTTCCTTTAAAAAATAGTGAATGCAGTTAAACATCCCAAAGTTCACATCTTAATGAAACAACCTAAAGTTCATATTTTTACATATACATATATATAATTTTGAATTTCTGTAGTTAATCTCTAATTGGTTTGTTATAGTTATTCATGTTTATGAGGACAATTTATTATGTGTATACAATATGTATTTTGACCAATTCAACATAATTAGCATTTTGATCTCAATTATTTATTATTTCTAAGCATTCATGATGTATTATCTTGCTGGCTGTTTCAAAATACATTATAAATTGTTGTAAACTATAGTTATCTCGTTGTTCTGTAGAATTCCAAAATTAATTCCTTGGAATTAACTGTAATTATCTAACCTCTATTATCTAACCTCTATTCTCTCCCCCCGCCCTTTTTTTGGTCTTTAGTTTTCTACTTTTCTACAGAAACAATTAACTGATTTGTCTTGGTGGGAAAAAAGGATGTATTATCGCCTACTTTGATACTTGCAAAAGTGTATTTTTGGACATCAACCAGTTTTTATTTGTTTGTTATTTAGTTTCTGCAGTACTGAGTAAGTAATACAAGTGTTCTATTGACAAGCAACTTCTTTGGTTAAATGTAGAAGTTTATGCTCATCCACTTATAATAGCATTAGTTACAAATTTGCTATCCGTCAAATGATATATCTGTCGACTGATCGCTGTATCCACTCACTCAACTAGTCATAAATAATGCCTAGAAAATAAATAGAGCAGCTAATTTTTCATCCAACTTCACAATTCCTCTAGCCATGGAGATATGAGCCACCAAGTAATAAAGTTCTGGGGCAAAAAAAAAAAAAAAAGAAAAAAGAAAAAGAAAAAGAACAGACTGTCAGTTTCATTCTTGTCTGTCAGAGCATACTTTTTATATGAGTTTGCCTAATGGATGTTAACCACGGTCTTATTTGTTGTGTTCAGCTATTCAAAGCAACTATTTAAGAATACTGCCATGGCATGTTCACAACTTTGCAGAGTGCCTAGCTTACGCTTATCCCCTCTCATGACCCAAAACATTAGTTTTTATTGTTTTTATATATGATTTTTAACATCATTTGTATATGTAATTATATTTAGTTTTGTGGATGTATTTAATTTGAATTTTGGTTTTAAAAAATGTTTTGGTTCAGAATAGTAAAAAATGAAATATCCATGAAATGTTTTTATAAATATGTTTATAAAAATTCCACTGTACATGAAAACATTCAAAGCATTCTTCCTTTACAATAAAGTTCCACTTTGATTTTAGTAGCACATATTAACAATGATATAAATGTAGTTTTCTAGCTGGAAATAGTGGACACATCTTTAATCCCAGCACTTGAAAGGCAGAGGCAGGAGGATCTCTGAGTTTGAGGACACCCTGGTTCAGGTAGTGAGTTCCAGGTCAGCTAAGGCTACACAGAAAAACTGTTTTTTTTTTTTTTAAAAAAAAAAAGAAACAAAATTATAGGTTTCTAGAGATAAGGAAGTGAGTGTTTAAAATCTTGTACTAATATCATATAATTTCATGAGAATATAAGAAGTATCAGAAAATACAGCCTAATCAGTTTAAAACACCATGTATACAGTGTTTCATTAACCTGAAATGCTGAAAGAAAATAAAGAATTATGTAGCTTAGCTTTTATTTTTATTTTTACATTTATTTTGAGTTTTATAAATGAGTACTGTATTTACATCATTTCTACCTCACCCTCTTTCATCTCCAACTCATCAATTCATGACCTCTTCATTAATTATTATTATATATAACCTATTGAGTCTGTTTAGTGTTGTTCATATGTGTACGTGTTTGAAGATTAGGATTGGATAACCAAGTTGGAGCCCATCCTTAGAGAAGATGCTTTCTCCATTTTTAGTAGCTATTAATTGCCCATGGATCTTCATCTAAAGGTAGAATCTTGTGTGATTACCCACATCTACACTGACATGTCAACTTCTTTAGACAACCCAAGTGCAAAGATTTCATGGGTGTAGCCTCCTCTCATGTACTGAAAATAGTATCTCACAGTCGACCATTCTGTCATCTGGCTTTGACAATCTTTCCAACTGGTCTTATCCAGTGTTCCCTGAGCCTTAGGTGTAGGGGTTTCATCGTAAAATTTTTCATTGGGGGCATACATCCCATAGGCAGTTGTTTTCTGCATTTTGACCAGTTGTTATTCTCTGTAATTATCCCTGCCTGTCACAAAAAGAGGTCTCATTGATGAGGGGTGAGAATCACACTTCTCTTTAGATATAAGGATAGTATTTTAGAATTATAATGGTTTAAGAAAGTGGCAATCATAGATTCTTCTCTAGGCTACATGGCCTCACCAACCACAGGTGTTGGCTAAGTTTATAATACTGAGCATGATTTGCCTCCAACTGACTGGTACTTAAGTCCAATTAGACAGCCATTGCTGTCTAGTTATAAATACCACAGTTGCACTTTTGTAAATATTTTACTATGATGGTCATTACTGTGGTTCATAGGCTTTAAAATAGTTAAGACTAGTGACTACTTTCTCCCTTGTCTCATTGCATCACAACTTTGAATATTATGAGAGCTAGTTCTTAGGGAATAGGCTTCTAGGTCAGTTCCAGTTCAATCTTCCAAATCCTAAGTCTGAACTATATGGTGTTTTCAGTAATAGGGTATTCAATTCTATGAGGTAATTAAGGGAAACTGAAATATACTCTGTTGTTTGAGGAGTTTTGTTTTTTTTTTTTAACTTTCCTGACATACAACTCAGTGGAAGGTTTCCCTCTTCATAGAACCTGTGTCATACTTTGTCTTCTCTAGAACTCCCCTGCCCCCACCTCACTATTGCTTTGGGATAATGCTCTTGTACACTGTAAAGATTTGTCACCTGTGTTGGTTTAATAAAACACTGATTGGGCAGTAACCAGGCAGGAAGTATAGGCAAGGCGACCAGACTAGGAGAATTCTGGGAAGAGGAAAGGCAGAGATGCAGTCACCAGTCAGATGCAAAGGAAGCAAGATGAGAATGCCTCACTGAGAAAAGGTACCAAGCCACAATGCTAACCATAGACAAGAATTATGGGTTAATTTAAGTTGTAAGACATGAACAATAGGCCAAGCAGTTTATAATTAATATAAGCCTCAGTGTGTTTCCATGGGACTGAATGGCTGCAGGACTGGGTGGGACAGAAACTTCTGCCAACACACCATGGTCACTTTCCTTGTTTCTACTACTTCTTTGGAGTATGCATATATAAAGACTGAGAGCTAGGATCCACAAATAAGAGAGAACATGTGCAATTTGTCTTTCTGAGTCTATTCTCTCAGTATAACATTTTCTAGTTCTATCCATTGTCTCCAAATTTCACAATTTCATTTTTTCTTTTATTATTTTTTTGAGATTATAATTAAATAATTTATTCTTTCCCTAGTATCTCTCCAATCCCTCCCACATGTTCTTTCTTGCTGTCTTTCAAATTCATAGCCTCTTCATTGATTGTTTTTAAATAAATATATGTAAATGTCTATGACCTGCTCAGTCTGTACATTACTTATATATGTTTCTGACCTTTTGGTATTAGTTAAACAATTGGTGTGGTCTTCCATTGGGAAGATGATTTCTCCCACTCTTGGCATTCCTTAGTTCTCCTTAGTTGCCTTTAGTTCTTTGAGTAGGGTTAGCAAGTCTATTGTGGTTGCCCATATTCAGCTCATGTTTAGGTAATTGTGTTGGTATTTCTTAGCCATTTTTATTTATTTCTTGAGAACTTCCTGGTCAGGATCATAGCCCATTTTTAACTGGATCATTTGTTTTCTTCAGCCTGTCTTTTTAAGCTCTTTGTGTATTCTGGATATTAATCCTCTACCAGATGGATAACTGACAAATATTCTTTACCACTGTGTGCTTTTTCTCTTCATTTTGTTGATTGCTGTACAGAAGCCTTTTAGTTTCAGGAGGTCTCATTTTCCAATTGATAACCTCAATTACCTAGTCATGAAATCCTATTCAGAAAGTCCTTTCCTTCTCCTCTATCTTTTAATGTTGTGCCTATGTGTTCTTCCAGCTCTTTCGGTATTTCAGGTTTCATATTGAGGTCTTTAATCAATTTGTTTTTGTACAGGATGATAGATGATTCTGTGATTGATCTAAGTTTGTGATGGATCTAATTAAATTAATATTTTCATGGAGTTTCTGGAAGGAAAATAACCTAGACAACACCTAGAATTTGATCCATTGAGCCTCATCTTAGAACCCTAACATACACAGCCATAGGGTAAAACATTTCCATTAAAGTAATTGACTTTGAAATTATTCCATAGGATATAAATTACACTTTCTTTTACTCATTCCTCAATAATTTACTTTCTGCACAGCAGGAAAAATGAATTTTATAAGTGTGATAACAACTAGCCACATAGGGCAAATGATGATGTAAAATATATATATGATCTGTTATCTATGTAAAATAGACACAGGATCTTGAAAACTTGGAATAAAATGTCAAAAAAGTATCTCTTCATTTTTAATGTTGAATTTGTATTATAATGGTGATATTTTTAATATCTTAGGTTAAATAAAAAATTAAAGTCTAATTTCATATCTTTTACTTTATATTTTACTGTGGGTACCAGACCTCAAAGTAATTTATAAACTTCAAATTATATTTATATTACTCAGCACTAATGTGGGTGAGTAGAATATTATTTCTATTTATCAAACCCTCCAATTTTATCCTACTATATCAAGAAATTACTTTGAACTCCTTAATTTGAACTTATAAGTTTTTGCATTTTTTCTCTTCTGAAGCCCATCAGTGTTAGTATTTTTCTTTTTCTAGTTCATTGTAATAGGCTAAACTCATTTTCTGAATGTTGCTCAATAGGCCCAGGAAATTCTTCATCCCTCTCTATATCTGACTGAGACGTCCCATTCACCTGAGTGTCATGCCATGACATTTTTTGTGTTCCCTAATTCTTAGCACTATATTCATTTTCTTAACTGTGCTTTTCATAAGTAACATGAGGAATTTATTTTAGTTTTTTGTTGGAAAAGACAAGTTTAGGGCTAGAGAGATGATTCATCAATTAAGAGCATTGACTTATCTTCCAAAAGACCTGGGTTTGATTCCCAGAACCTACATGGCAGCTCAGAACCTTAAATAACTCTGATTCTAGATGATCCAGAATCATCTTCTGTCCTCAAAGGGCCCTGTACAAATACTCATGCAGGGAAAGTACCCATACACAGAAAATAATTGTCGTATTTAACAAATGGTTAGTTCAGTATATGCTTTATTTATCACTGCCATTTAAAACTATACACATGATAAATATTCAAATATATATTAAAAATTATGAAATGACCAAATGAGGTTTTGGACATTGAAGCAGATTGGTTTAATGTACTAATTACACAAGGTATATTTGTCTTAAAATACTAATAAGCAGCACAATAGGCTGAATGGGTTATTGAAAAAGAGGTCATAAAGTTGAGTGGGGGAGCAAGGAGGAAGATGGATCTGTGAGTACTGAGGAAAATAAGAAGGGGATAATATGATCAAAATACCTTGTATAACATTCTCAAAAGTTAATCAAATACTTTAAAAAAATAAGAGAAGGGTGAGGATAGAAAGGAAAGAAATTGAAGTAATTTTTAAGCTTTTTAAAATATATTTATTTCAAAATTTTTTTATTTTTTGGAACAGGATTTCTCTGTGTGACAGTCCTAGATATCCTCAAACTTGCTTTGTAGACAAGGCTGGCCTTTAACTCACAGAGATTCACCTGTCTCTGTCTCTCAAGTGCTGGGATTAAAGGTGTGCATCACCACTGCCCAGCAATTTTAAAGCTTCAGATTTTTCTAGTGTCCTGGTTGATGTTTTGTCAACTCAACATAACCTAGGGTCTCAATGTAAATGTAAACTTGGTTGAGAAGATGACCCCATTGGGTTGGCCTGTTGATCCTGAGAATATAAGAAAGCAGACTGAGCAAATCACGGGGAGCAAGTCAATCTCATTCTTTCACTGCTTCTGCTTCAATCTCTGCTTCCAGGTTCCTGCCTTGATTATCTCCTGGCTTCCCTTTATGAGTGTAACCTCAAAGGAGGTGTAAACCGTTCCTTCCCCAGGTTCCTTTTGTCACAGCAAAAGAAAGCACAACAGGGCATCTAGTGTATACAGTTACATATTTAAACCTTTGAGGATAAATAGCCCAATAATGCATTGTCTGCAAACAGAAAAAAGTTTCTATAGTCATATTGAAAGATGAATTTCAATTTTTTCTTAAAATTTGTTTGTTGAAATAGGAGCGGCGGCAGGGCTGCGTCCCCGGCACCCGGCCGCCCGCATGGCTAGCTTATGCCCGAAATAATTACACGGAAACTGTATTCTTTCAAACACTGCCTGGCCCACAAGTTCCAGTTTCTTATTGGCTAGCTCTTACATATTGTTCTAACCCATTTCTAATATTCTGTGTAGCCCACGAGCTGGCTTACCAGGGAGGATCTTAACCTGCTTCTGTCTGGAGCGGGAGAAACATGGCGACTCTCTCGACTAAGCTTCTTTTTCCCAGCATCCTCTTCTGTCTACTCCGCCTACCTAATTTTCTGTCCTATGAGGGCCGAGGCAGTTTCTTTATTATTACAAGACCCACCTCCATCATTTGTTAAAAAGTTTTCTGTTGACTCACATTTTTCATTTCTCTTATTAAATACATAATTTCAATTTCTACAGAGATACGACACATGAGACTAAAGTAAAGAATGACAGAGAAAGACAAAACTTGAAATGACATGACTATGGTTTGAATGTCTCCTCTGTTCTTAATATTGAAATTTATTTCTCATTGTAAGGTCATTATTAAGAGATGATTTCAAGAGATTGTAAAGCATTAATGGATAACTTTATTTACCATAGGAGTGGGTTAATTATTGGCAGGCATAAATTCCTAATAGAAGGGTAAATCCAATCCCTATCAATCCTATTAAATATATACACACTTCCCTTTTCTTAAAACAAAAGATGAATTTATCCTATTTTATGTATAGATGCATTTTGTCTTTATGTAAGTGTCCATGCACCATGTGCATACAAAGGCCACAGAGACTGGAAGAAAGTGATGAATCCCCTGGAATCAGAGTTACAGATGGATGTTAGATGCCATGTCAGTTCCAGGAAAAGACCCTGGGTCCTCTGGAAAAGTAGCCAGTGCTCCTGACTTCTGAATCATCTCTCCAAGTCCCCACTTACCTTTCTCATCATGCTGTAATACATAATAGAAGCTTTTATCAGGTGCTAGTGTCATATTCTTGGAGTTCTCAGACTCTAGAATAGTGAGCCAAATAAATTTCTCTTGCTTATAAATTACCCAGATTGTGACATTGTGTTATAGGAGCAGAAAATGGACTAAGGCTAGGATCTATTAAAGGACAGCACAAATGGACCAATGGGAAACATTTCTACCATCAGCTAGTAACTTTGGTTTCCTACTAGTTATATTTGTTCGTATGAGTTCTATGGGTCCCCAAGTCCCTCCCAAATCCATACCTGTTTGTTAATCAGCCCATTCATCGGAACAAGCAATACACAACTTTGGAGAGTTCATCATTGTGATGTCATCTTGTCCAGACAGTGGCATTTTTCAGCCCTTCTATGGGTCTTCTGGCTCTCACATTCTTTCCTCTCCCTCTTCCCCAGTGTTGTTCTGCACTCTGGAGAGGATGGGATTAGTGTCTTCCTTAAGGCTAAGCATTCAACTTTTTCTCAATAACTACAAGGACTTTTTAATTGAATTGAGTTACAGGTGTATCTTGTAATCATGGGTTAATAGGCATGAGAACATTATTACAAAGCATAAGTTTGGAACAGAGTATGAGTCACTATTTAAAATTTGGTTGCTGGAAAAAACAAAAGTTTAGGGAAAATTCAGGCAGTCTCAACTCTATCTGCAGCCATTCGGTACATCCTGTGTTATGGCCTTGTGCGATCCATCACATTCCAGTGAGTAGGCCCAGTGGTAAGAAGTATTTGTACAATCTGTCATTTTCCCCTCCCTGCTGCAGGTGAAGCTATCCAGAGATACAAGTACACTCAAGAATGTTAGTTTTTGCAACACCAAGATGAAATATTATGTCCCTTAGTGTAATGTTCACACACACACATGTATAATTGCCCAATGCTTTGTGCATATTTTTTCTAATAATAAATGTAGGGTTTTTCTTTTTCCTGACAAAATCTTAAATGACCTTAAAGTGAATTTTCCAGCCTTCCCATCTTTTCAAAAATAGTTTCTGACTTAAAGTTAACCTTCTCATTAGCATTTTAATAGCTAAAAAAACTCTACCTTCTACTTAGATGTGAATTACAATCTGCATTTAAATAGGAATGTTGTAAAGGAAAGCAACAAAAATTACTTACGGTAGAAAACTTGTTTTTCAGGATTTTGTTTCTGTGTTTTCCTTATAGTATTACCTTTCTGTATCTTCTTAGAAGAAGATGAAAGCCTTTGTTTTTGAAGTTACTGAATTAAATCTCAAGAAACAGAATCAGGTCTCTAATTGGAACATGAACAGTATATTGTGGTATTAGAAAAATGCTACACATGGTATGATGATTTCAGAATCAAGATTGATCTGCTTATTTCAACTTCAAAATACCAAATACCATGTTAAGCCTTTTAGGTTCAGTGTGTTATCTTTAGATATACATATAGATACAGATGTATCAGACACAAGATAGGCTTGGAGGGAAAGTATGTCTTTACTAGGTGATGCGTCTTACGAAGCCACATGAAAGCCCTATTACACAATTCCTATGTACTTGACTCTTTTGCCTTAGGCAAATTTGTATCTTATGCTCCAATGGTCCATTTTATCTCTATCACAACACCCAAGGTTTTTCCACTTTTGCTCTGTACCTGCTGCACTCATCATGTTTGCAATGAGACTACTGAATTTGCATTTGTCTTTTACCATATGCTAAACCTTTAGTGGGATCTAGTCATTTCATTTCTCTGTGCTTCAAAATCTATTTCTGAAAGTGGATATAATGATAGTACTGCTTCATAGAATTCTGATGAAGATGAAAAGCAGCCAGTATAAAGTGTATTTTGGCATAATTGCTAGCAATGGATATAAGCTATTATTTTAAATTGTGCTACTAACGCTTACTTTTACTATTTTCCAATACCAGCCTTCTAAATCACTTGTGTTTATTAAAACAATTCCCTAAAGCATCCTCCTTCCATATCCTTCCTAGAATAAAGAGGAGAGTGCACCACTTTTACCTCAGTTTGATTTGCTTCTTATTGTCACGAGGAAAACACCAACTGTGTTAAAGCAGAGTACCTTTGATTAGTGCAATTCAAATTCTAAATATAATATACTAAAAATCCAGTAAGACATCAAAACTTTTTTTCATAGGCCCTCTACTTCCATCAAATATCAATATTCAAGTTACTATTTCTTCAGAGTTTGTTCCTGGTCTCCTATTCTAAGTCTTGCTATCTAACCTCCAATTTTCAAGTTGTGGCAAGTGTCTTTCTCCTTTCTTCTACATCCACAATTAGCAAGTCCTCGATGATCACTTATCCCTATGCTAAGATATCAGGAGTAAAGAGTGTTCTCAAGAAACAAAGCACTCATATCCTGATTCTCCCTCTATAACAAACAAAAAGCCAAAATACATAAAATCATGAGCCACTACTACCTATTTGATTGCTGATAAAGAAATTGCATTTGCATGAGATTTATGTGATAGTATTAGAAAATTCTGCAAGAAAGAGTACTTGTTTAGTTAACATTCATCATGCACACTGCCACTTGTCAGTTTTACTTTTTTGTCCATTACCATAGCTCCTCCTTTCTTGTAACTTCAGGCCTCATTAATACTATTTACTCTAGTCCTTGTCTTAAAATAGAAGCTCAGAAGTTGTTTATCAGATGTACATGTGGAAGGATAAAGGAGGGAAACTGAGACTTTAAAGTCAAGAAACAGAGAGTCCCGGATGGAGAGTTGATGGTTCAGGATCAAAGAGAGCTCATTGCTCTTGAACAGTTGATTCCAAGTGCCTGTCAGAAAGCTCAAAAGACCTGAAACTCCAGATCCAGGAAATTTAATAACCTCTTCTTACCTTTGCAGGCCCCACATCCACATCCATATACACAAACACATACATATGTGTAACATGAATGAGTGGGCTGCTTGTCATCCCAGCTGCCCCGCTAGCTTGCACCTGAAATAATCACATAGAAATTGT
Source organism: Alexandromys fortis (assembly GCF_014885135.2). Lineage (NCBI taxonomy): Eukaryota > Metazoa > Chordata > Mammalia > Rodentia > Cricetidae > Alexandromys > Alexandromys fortis. The sequence continues at coordinate 1,910,975 of NW_026068107.1, forward strand.
ATTCATTTAAACACTGCCTGACCCATTAGTTCTAGCTTCTTATTGGCTACCTCTCACATCTTGATTCAACCCATTTCTAATAATCTGTATGTCACCACGAGGTCGTGGCTTACTGGGAAAGATTCAGCATGTCTGACCTGGTGGCTCTCTCTCTGCCCTTCTTCCCAGCATTCAGTTCTTTCTACTCCGCCTACCTAAGTTGTACTCTATCAATAGGCCAAGGCAGTTTCTTTTTTCAACCAATGAAACTAACACATAAACAGAAGGACCTCCTACACCACATATGAATGCTTTAAAATTCTTTAAAAAGGTTAGCGTCTGTTAGATGAGACCACCTGTATATGTGAAAAAAAGAAAATGATAACAAGTCCTATTTTCTTTTCTCCTTCAGTCCCTAAGATGCAGCCCATATGATCTGTATGCTTATATGCCTAGTCCACAAATATCTGTATACTTTCTCTTGTTTACTGCTTTACTCATCCTCATTTGTCAAGAAATAATACCAATAATGTCTTTTCACTGAAATGGTCTCTGATCATTCTTTCCTCCGCACATTTGTTTTTTGTATTTCCACGTGTCTCTCTTACCACATAGTGAGGAAGATTGATGTTTTTGTTATCCTTCCAGGTTTAATGTGAGCTCTAAACTGATCAAGGCATTAACTGATGCATGAATTTCTGAAACTGACAGTAGTGTCTGGCATATAGTTAAGTAGTCAGCACCTAGTTGATAGAAAAAGAATGAATGAATCAAATGTTCGACAAGCAATTTTGGCAAAAGCCCTAAGGAAAGCAAAAAACAAATATAAGAGTGATTATTAAATTGTGTAGAATGTTCTCAATGCTAAAGTCAAATCCTGTTGTTCTTGGTTAAAATTCTCAACACATTAGTGAAACTCTTTTGTTTTGATAAGTTAGGATACCATTTGACTGTCCTTGAAGTTTCTATCACCATTGCTTGTTGTGGCAGACTCCATGAAAATACATCACAGATGTTTATGTGAAATCATGAATATGTTAATACTTCTAACATAATGAGGGCGTGCATAATAAATAATTAAAATAAATAAATAATAACAAATGCTAGTTATTTGAATATTTTTATTAATCATCTATAGGGAAAAAGTCATTAGCTTTTTAATGAAATGGGAGTATATATATATATATATATATGTGTGTGTGTGTGTGTGTGTGTGTGTGTGCTCTTGGTTAAATTTTCAGTAATTACCTCATTCCATATTAATCAATGGAATAGCATACAAGAAAGTCCATTAAAACAGTTGACAATAAAATATTTACAATACGTAGGAAGTGGTCTCCTGTGCCCACGTGTTGTAGAGTACTTCCCACTTTCTCTTCAATCAGGTTCAGTATGTTTGGACTGATATTGAGGTCTTTCACCCACTTGGACTTGAGTTTTGTGCATGGTGATAGATATGGGTCTATTTTCATTCTTCTACAGATTGACATCCAGTTTTGCCAGCACAATTTGTTGAAGATGCTCTCTTTTTTCCATTGTATACTTTTAGCTCCTTTATCGAAAATCAGGTGTTCATATGTTTGTGGGTTAAAGTCAGGGTCTTCTATT
>NW_026068107.1:1913689-1995666 GCF_014885135.2 Alexandromys fortis
TAATAAATAAATAAATTAATTAAAAAAATAAAAAAAAGAAAAAAAATATTTACAATAATTTCAATAATTCTCAAAAATACTGTTTTGTTAAAAAAGCAAAACATGCCAAAACAAAAGAAAATGTTGTTTGTGAAATTTTGCCTGTATTTTTAATCCACTCTATCTCTAGAAATGTCACTCATAACCTTTGTTAAAATCACTAGGTGTCCATTCAGATTTTCCTGACTTTCTAAGAAAAACAAAAGTGGACGGATTGCAATAGCCAAACCTTTCAGTGTAGCAAGCATTTTACAGTCACCACATAATCAGTTACTTCAGTACGTGTCTTCATTCTATATCTATGAAGGATCCCACATCTATTTACATAAGCCTCCTTCAAAGCCAGAATTTTACTGAATCGAGATTGGGCATGTTGTTTGTAGTGTTCCAGAAATAGACTTGCATGCTACTATTTTTTGAGCAGATGATCACAAACACATCCTCATGTGAAGGCAACAGATGTAAAGAAAAAGGCTATATTTATTTCAAACCAAGAGAAAAATGCCAGTATCAGTGCAAGTGTGTGCCAATGATTACACACATTCTTTTGCTGACAGTGTGGTGTACAAAGCTGCTGAAGTGCAGAGTCAGCAAGTTTTTCCCAGAGATAACTCCACATTGATAGAGAATATTTGAGTCAATAAATGAAATCAACTTGAAGTTTTAGTGTCAGTTACATCTTGCATCAGATGGTTCTTCACCTTGTCATTCCCTTTTTTTCTTACATTGGTAGACAGTTAATAAGAATTAACATGAAATGGTTTCTTCAGGATATTTATTTTTGTTTTCAAATTGTTATAAAGCAAGATTAATATGGAAGGAATAATATATATGTATTTTATTTTATATGTTGTTTAAGCACTTCATTTTGTTTAAAACATTTTAAAACATTTACATTATTGTTATCTAGTGTTTATTGTAAGTTTTCCTCATTTTTGAGACTTCCATATATGTATACACTGGCATACAATTATATCTATACTCCCAATTCCCCTTTTCCACTCCCCCCATATTTTCTCTCAATTGCCCCTTCACAAACACATGTCTTTTATTTTTGATAGCTCATTAAGTTTAGTTAGCACTGCCCATAATTGCATGGGTGTTCAGCCAACCAACAAGAACATGGTAAACTACCAATATCTTCCATAAATAAAAATTATTCGACCTTCTCAGAAACTATCAATTTCCAATAGCTCTGTAGTAACATTTCATTTGCATTTTAATAAATAAAACTTGCATGAAGACAGCCACACTGGTCAGTTTTACAGACCAGGCAGCAGTGACACACAACTTTTATCCCAGTAGCCACACTAGCTTGTCATAGAAACTGGGCAGTGGAGATGCACACCTTTAATGCCAGAGCTAGAGAGGATTATAAGATGGGAAGAGAAAGCTCTTGGTCACATTCTCATTCTAAGGTTTCTTAGAGGCATCATCACCGTTTTTGGACTGAGGTCAATGCAAGGGCCAGTGACTGGCTGCTCTGCTTTCCTGATCTTCAGGTTGAACTCCAACATCTGTCTCTGAGTTTTTATTATCCATACTTCATAACTCCTCAGTAAGACACGTGTGCCATAGAGAGTACCTCTCCATCTATACCAAAATATTCTATACATCTAATGTTGTACAGGTCTGGTGTTGTACAGGTAACCATGGTTCCTGTGAGTTCATGACTATGACAGCCTTCAAATACATATTTTATTAATAACATTAACTCAGTATTTTGAAATCTTGTGTTAAAAGGTTTTTTTTTTTCTTTTAAGTGTCCCAAATAAAGAGAACCTGTAATTTTGGAGAAATTAATTTATTTAGTCACTTGGTCCACTGATCCTTAAGCCTATGTGTTATGTACAAATTAAAAGCAGTCGTTGACAATAGGATCAGCATTAGACTCTGTTATAACTTGAGCACCCCTGCCCCAGATCTATGGACTTGGAGATTTTTCCACAGGGTAGTGGATCTGGGAGATTGACACTTTGAGAAGATGGAGCCTGCTAGAAAGTATTTGAACATTTGGAAAGCTGCCTTCCAAAGGCATTCTGATGTTTCTCGTGTGACTCTTGAGTCCCCAAGAGTGAGTTCTTTTGTTCTCACATTATTTTTTATTAATTTTTTTTATTTTACACGCTTATGACAGCTCTCTTACCCCCACCCAGGCTCCCCTCTGCCCCTTCACTGCCTGAAGCATGATTAATAAAAACTCATAGAGAGAAATTGGGGTTCAACCTAAAGATCTGAAAAGTAAAACAGGCAGTCACTGGCTCTTACCTTAACCTCATTTTGAAATGGCAATCCTGCCTCCTGGAATCTCAGAAGGAGACTGCATCTGAAGGACATCTTTCCCGTGTTATATTCCTCTCTAGGACACGGATTAAAGGCATGCACCAGCATCATTAAAGGCATGCCCTGCCTAGTTTTTATGGCAACTAGTGTGGGACTACTGGGATTAAAGGTGCATGTCATTATGGTTACTGAGATTAAAGGTGTGTGTTACTTTAACCTGGTCTGTAAGGCTAACCAGTGGGACTGTTTTACTCTCAGATTTTCAGACAGTCTGTATTTATTAAAATACAATTGAAATGCCACTACACCTGCCTCTGCATCCACTCTTTCTCTGTTTCTGTTCAGAATGGGCAGGCCACCCATGGATGTCAACAAAGCATGGCATATCAAGTTGAGGTAGGACTAAGATCCTCCCTTTGTATTAAGACTGGGCAAGGCAATCCAGTATGGGGAATGGGTTCCCAAAAGCCAACTCAAGCCTTAGAGACAGACTCTAATCCCACTGCCAAGAGTCCCACAAATAGGCCAAGTTACGCAACTGTCATCAATATGTAGAGGGCCTATGTAGGTCCCATGCAGGCTCTCTTGCTGTTGGTCCAGAATCTGTGAGCCCCTATAAGCCCAGGATAGTTCCTGTGGGTTCCCTTGTGATGACCTTGATACCCCCTTCTGGATCTTACAATCCTTCCTCTCTCCAAGGGTGAGTTCTTATGTGAGAAATATTACTGTCTCCTCCCCCCTCTGCTTCCTGGTTTGAAGTATGAGCCTTCTTTTGCATGCTACTCCATACTCTCTGCTGATATGTGGTGGCACAGTGAAGTAATGGCTTTTAGCCTAGCCTGTGCTATGCCATTTGGACTCTGAATGTTTGGAAATAGGAGGTCAATAAACCTCCCATCACTATGAATTTGATGTGTGCTAGGTGTTTCACTACAGCAATGAAAGTTGATGCAGGTCTCTGTTCTAACATTTCTGTTTTTGTAGATCTGAAAGTACTTACAGAGTATAGTATAATTTATTGATTCACCATTCGTGGGTTCCTGAGCTAGTACAACCCTTTGACCTTTACTAAGACCTTGATGTGATCATTAAATAAATCAAGGCAGCCCATTCCATCTGTAGAAAATTTTAATGGAACGTTCCATAAAATTTGTTTTCAATTACATATATATGGGGGCTATATGTACATGTATGTGTGCAGATGCCCACAGAGGACAGAAGTGGGCATTAGACCCCCCTGGACCCGAAGTTACAGATGGTTGTGATCTGTCGGACAGGGGTACTAGGTACTGAGTTTGCATCCTCTGCAAGGACAATAGCCATTCTTTTTTGTTGTGCTGTGTTTTTATTTAGCTAGACATTTTCCCACTTTCCTACCTTTCTCCCCTCTCCCCCTCTGCTATCTCCCATGACCCCCACGCTCCCAACTTACTCAGAAGATCTTGTCTTTTTCACCTTCCTATGTAGATCCCTGTATGTCTCTCACAGGGTCTTTTTGGTTGTCGAGGTTCTCTGGGGTTGTGGCCTATAGACTGGTTTTTCTTTGCTTTATGTCTAAAAACCACTTATGAGTGAATACACATTATATTTGTCTCCCTGGGTCTGGGTTACCTGACTCACTATAGTTTTTTTCTAGATCCATCCATTTGTCTGCAAGTTTTAGCATGTTATTATTTTTACCGCTGTGTAGTACTCCATTGTGTAAATGTATCACTTTTTCTTTATCCATTCTTTAGTTGAGGGGCATCTAGGTTGTTTCCAGGTTTTGACTATTACAAATAATGCTGCTATGAACATAGTTGAGGAAGTGTCCTTGTGCTAAGATTGAGCATCTTTTGGGTATATACACAACAGCACAATTTTTGGGTCTTGAGGTAGGTTGTTTCCTAATTCTCTGAGAAATCACCATACTGATTTGCAAAGTGGCTGCACAAGTGTGCACTCCCACCAGCAATGCAGAAGTGTTCCTCTTACCCCACATACTCTCCAGCATAAGCTATCATCAGTGTTTTTGATCTTGGGCATTCTGAGTTGTTTTGATTTGCATTTCTCTGATGGCTAAAGATATTGAGCATTTCTTTAACTGTCTTTCAGCCATTTGAGATTTGTCTGTTTAGAGTTCTCTGTTTAGGTCTGTACCCAATTTTTAATTGGATTATTTGTTCTTTTGATGTCAAGTTTCTTAAGTTCTTTGTATATTTTGGAGATCAGTCCTCTGTTTGATGTGGGGTTGGTGAAGATCTTTTCCAATTCTGTAGGCTCTCTTGTTGACAAAACTGCAGCTTTACAGGAACTTCTCAGCTTCAGGAGGTCCCATTTATTAATTGTTTCTCTCAGTGTCTGTGCTACGGGGTTATATTTAGGAAGTGGTCTCCTTTGTCAATGCGATCAAGTGTACTTCCCACTTTCTCTTCTATGAGGTTCAGAACTTCTGTGGGCATCACAATCCCAGTTTTCAAACTCTACTACAGAGCTACAGTAATGAAAACAGCCTGGTATTGGCATAAAAACAGACAGGAGGACCAAAGGAATCAAACCAAAGACCCGGATATAAATCCACATCCCTATGGACACCTGATTTTTGACAAAGAAGCTAAAAATATAAAACAGAAAAAAGAAAGCATATTCAACAAATGGTGCTGACGTAATTGGATATCAACATGTAGAATGAAAATAGATTCATATCTATCTCCATGCACAAAACTCAAGTCCAAACAGATCAAAGACCTCAACATAAAACCAGCAACCATTCTTAGCCACTGAGAAACATCTCCATCCCCAAGTTCTTATATGTTAAACCAAAGTTCTAGAACCCCCCCCCATAATATATGTCTAGCAATCTCATAATAAACACTGCATATTTATGCATACGCTTGATCTATTAGAATATCTTCTTTTGCTTTCTCAAGGCCTGAGGGCTGTACATAACATGCAACGCAATTGCAATGCAAAGCTACCTTTCTATCAGAAATTTAAAATCAGTACTTCTTCCTTAATTTTCAGGTACGCTACATTGGACAGTTTTATCTGCAATGGCTTCCTTGAACTTGTATCACGGTTAGGCACTCAACATTAAGGTGTTTCAGACTGGAAGGATTGCTCGGCCATTAAAGGTTAGGCTCACAACCAAAATATTAATGTTGTTTAAAAGTCACTGATAGCAATTATTCATTCAATATGGGGGTGTTTGGTAAGTTTGGTCAATGTGGCCCTTTAACCTATTCAAATTATCAGTTTCAACATTAGGTTGAACAACTGTCACAGGCTTCTGCTGGACAGAAAGAGTGTCATCTACTTAAAGGCAGACATGGCTGGGAAATAAATCCTCATGGAAATGATACCACTGAGAAAAACAGCAGTACACGCTTGGCGGGAGAAATGGAATCCCACAGAGGATTAAATTGAAACCAGGGAGAGACATCTAGGGGAAACTCTAGGTAAGCAGTTAGCAGGAGGACTGCGAAGTGACAAGCCTTCTCTTCCCACCTCATCCTCCCTCCCTGCGAGCTTATCTGTTCCTTAATTAGCTCTGTTTGCAGCAATGTAATGCCTCCTGATACTTTGGGACACCACCCAGGGGTGTCCTATTTTAGCGACCAGCTGGGTGTGGAGAGACGTGCTGTTTACTCAGAGTCTCTGTCCAACTGAGCCACCAGAGCAGGGTCAGACTTGAAAGAAATCCAGGGCAGACTTCTGCCCTGACAGATAACTGGAGTCCTCGGCTCCAGAGCTCAGCCAGCCTGGCTGAGGGAAGTTTAAACCTCATCTTGGTCCAGAGAGATTGTCACAAGCTGGAACCCTAACTGAGGACAACATTATGGCTCAGCCCGGGGTGAGGACGGGTGTAAAGGTGATTATTTAGGTTCAAGCCCTAATAACTCTGTGAAGAATGCAACCAAGGATGTAGATGTTCCTTTCTCCTTAAGTACCTGGCAGACTTGTGACAAAGATAGACAGGGAGAGAAAAATGCTAGATAGGGAAAAAGTGTGGTGAGAGTCGGGAAGAATAAGGAAAAGGGAAATTGAGGATATAGGCAAGGGGAGGGATTTCGTTTGGAAGACTGGCGGTCTCGCCTCTAGGAACTGTCAGGACTGCAGCTGCACACTTAACTATCTTTTCCTGTCCTTAAGCAGACTTCTATGGATACGATTCAAGTCGTTTGAAAATAAATGACACTAAGCAGCTTTTTTTTTTTATTATTTCATGGGACTCTCCTTTGCTCCATTCCAATTTTTCTTGCTAGTTTGTGAGCAGGCCCATTATCTAGAGGAAAGGCAGCTGACCAAGTGTGCTGACCTTGTCTCCTCCAAGTCCTAATTATTCTCAGGAGAATAACATTTTCAATTTATTAAGCCAGGGAGTAAAAAACAAAAGAGTGAAACTTTGCTGTCTGTGATCACCAATAATATCCCAGATACAATTTAGATCATTTCAATAAAACACACTAAAAAAGATAGATTGAGGGATGCTAGAGAAGGAACTAGTAGAATAGGAGTGAAATAAGAAAATAGGGAGGAAGTTTAATTGGGGGAGGAGAAAGAAGTTAATAGAGAAAGAGAGAGAGAGAAGAGGAAAATAATACATAAGATTATAATCAGAGTATATATGTGTATATATATATAATATATGCACTATATAACGCATGTGTGTGTATGATTGTATGTGTGTGTAAAATAACATTATGCCATTTGGGCTTATAATTTATCCCCCAAAAGCTATCGGCAATTTGGCAGTAATTTCCAGTACCAGGTATGAGAAAGCTTTTCAGTTGTTGGTCAGGGAAGTCCAACAGACTTCCCAAACAATATAGGCCATTGTTGTTGCATTTGCTTGCATTCCAGATGCTAAAGGTAACTCCCTATCCCTGAAGACACCATGCACTTTTGACACTGGACTCGTTAGATTTGAGCTGGATATGACCTGAAATTTTCATCCCTGAGGACTAAAAGGAGTCCCTTTTATTTGAACTACCAAGAGAGGTTAGCAACCAATAGTCCTACCAAGCTGTGATGTCTAAGAACCACAACAATGACCGGTATGGTAAGATCACCTTAAAGGTGCAATAGTAGTTCTCCTATGTTTCTGGTAACCAACATCTGTCTGCTTGGATTTAAGGCATGCTCAATAGGTAGAAAATTGTGTCTGGCACTGGAAAAGTAGCCAACTACTCAAGTCATGAATCTTATCAGAAAACCTCCAAATACTCCACTTTACTACATAAGTGTAATACCTTATCCTTACACTTACAGATAAGTATAGTTCTCACCTCTCAGGTTAAAAAAAAAAAAAGCGCTTTTCTTTGTAGCAGCTCGAGACTGTTTCAGAAAACCACAACTGGTCAGAATACAGACAGCAACTGATCCTAGAAAGCCAAGCTCCAGTTAAAGACATCTACAGTACTACTCTTATAACTAAGGCTCAGAGAACCTAAAGGAAAAGGGGTAGAAGGACTGTAAGAGCCCGAGGACCAGGAAGTCTGTTGTGAGATTGCATCTTTTAGAAGTGCTAGTAAAATTGGTCCATAGACATGACAATGCTGAAGGTGGAAATCTCCTGGGGCCTCAACCCTAAAACACTACAGGCAACTGAACCTCTAATTGGCTATCAAATTCCAAGGCGTCAGCCCTGACATCATATAAGCAACACTATGTGGCCTCCGCTGGTTGTATTTGTATACTTACACATTTGAATAGGAATGCGGAAGTAGCTGGAAGAGGTAGTAGGGAGGAAAGGGAAGACAGGAGAATAATTCAATTATATTTCAACGAATTTTTAAAAAGGGAGCAACAACAACCACAAAACCATAAATAAAACAAAAGCCTGTCCCTAGACATTGGGTCAAAAGGTCTCTCTACTCCCTGCTGCTCTCCGTAATAGATTCTACCTCTTTTTATTTGGTATCCCCTCAAAGCAAACACTGGTGTGGGAGGCCTTTATGTATGTTGTGAATATGCTTTATTACCACTGATTAATTAAAAAAAAAAAGCTGCTTTGGCCTATAGCAGGGCAGAATATAGCTAGGCAGGAAAGCAAAACTGAATATAGGGAGAAAACACCATCTTTGTTTATAGAGTTAACATTTGAATACTTGCTGATTGCATAGTGAAAAGTGAAAAGTGAATGAGTTAATTACCAGTATTCTTCCTAAATGTCACCTTGAAGCCTGAAATTCCTATTAGGATGCTTTCTTTACCTTGCCCTCTTAGGCCACTTTAGAGGAAACCTTGAATTAGAAAAGCCTGGATAACCGCAGTCACTCTAGGGTGCTCTGAATTGAAGATTACAAAATAATACTTTTAAAAAGGGGGACAAACACTTTTGATTTTATTTGTTTTGCTCAAATAGTTTCTGTGCAAAAGTGGACTTTCCCTATTATAAATGCATGATTCTTGCAACAGCAAGAACACATTCTTTAAAAATATTACAAATACAAATTCTCTAATAGGTGCCATAGAGTACTTTAGGAAGTTGGCCAGTGAGACGTTTGACTTGAGTCACTGTGGAACAGCTGTTATTCATGCTCCACCTTTTCTCTTTGTTTTGGGAGAAAGGGCTTGTGCATGCTCCTTCTCAGACCTGCTTGCTGCCTGACTTCTTATCCTTTCACCCGACACACTGGGACTTTCTGCAGCTGTTGTCTCTGCATCTGAGGGAGGCAGAAGTCTAAAATAGAGTGGAAGAGTTAGATAACTAAACTGTTGCAGGGAATTTTTCTCAAATGTGGCCACCTCAAATATTTATTTACTTTAGGATATGCCATTTTGACTTTGTATCTATCCTAGTGCATGTCTCTAAACTTTCTGGAGTCATATCTATAAATGCAACAGGTGTTTGCTCTATATGTAGACCTTGCTGATTTCAGCTCCTGCTCCAAATCCTTAGGTTCTGTAGGTGTTCAGTATCATTTAATTGATCTGAATCAAACTTAAAAGTTTATTGATATCATTATCAGTAATAAAATTCCAAAAGTATGTTTTCAAGGAATATCTCATTCATTCATCCATTTATTTATTTGCTTATCTGTCTATTTATTTTTGCTGCAATGTTACATTCTGAAGCCCATACTGGGGTGGGACTCATTTTGTAATTTGGACTAGCCTTGTACTCATGGTAATTCTCCTACCTCAGTGTCCTTAGTTCTGAGATTAGAGGTCTAAACCATTTCTGGCACCTTCATGTCACTGACATTTTGAGAACTTCATTTGTGTGAACTACATGTAACGGTGACAAGATTTGGCTTATGGTGGCCTGAAATTTAAGCGTGAACTTTTGACCTGTGTCAGGAGCAGGAAGGTACATTCAGCAAGTCTGTGATTGAGTTTATATTTGGTTTCTATTAAAAGCATTTAAAATAATATATCTTCAAAATTGCCAGAAGAAGTTGTTAGAGACTTGAAACACTTCATAAAAAGGGTCTGACTTAAAATATTAAAAATTGCATCTTAGAAACGTGAAAAGAAATTAAGGACTCATGAAAAAAATATTTTTATGTCAAAACTAAAATACAACTGATTTATCTAGTGTTATGGGGAGACCACCAGAGATGACCACTGAGATGCAGTTTATAGCCAATTGCAGGTCTCTACTCATGCAGATTGGGATTGCACTCGGTTATTCCGGACCTAAGTATAGCACTGAGTATCCAGAGCATGAGATGTTTGAAGGCAAAACCTGGCATCTTGCTCTGCATCTGTTGAGGGTGGAAGCGGGGTTCCCCAAAGCAAGCAGTTTAACAGAAGCTAAGTTGTTAAATAGAGGGTGAGGTTCTTCACACAGGAAATGTAACAAAAGCTAAGATAAGTTAGCTTAATTTCGAATTTCTAGAATAATGTTAAGTAAATTTCCATGAGAATCTCCATCAAGAAAATCAAAGCCTAGCTCAACCTGAAATGGCCTCAGCAAGAATACAGTTGGAGGAGCTTCTGCACTGTTTTTGTCTTATCACAATACTAATACCTATGTTTCTCTAATTTTCAGAAAGTAGAAAGAAATAACGGAAACAGCACAAACATATGTTATACAAATTTATCAGGTCTCTATGAGCTCCTAAAATTCCTTACATATGGACAACAGTTTTACAAGTTATAAAATCTCTCTAGTCTCTAGGGAAACAGGTAAATATGGTAATGTGCCTTTTTTCTTTGAAACTGAATTTCACCAAACCTCAGATTTATCTGTAAAAGGAGCCTACTCTTTCCTTTCCTGACTGCTCAGACCCAATTAATAACACAAAAGCTATATTAATTACAACACTGTTTGTTCTATTATCTCAGGCTTCTTATTAACTAACTCTTATATCTTAAATTAACCTATTTTTTTAATCTGTGTATTGCCACCAGGCTGTAGCTTACCTGTAAAGTTTCAGCATCTGTTTGTCTTTCTCCTTTGGCAACTACATGGCATCTGCCTGATTTCACCTATACTCACTCTCTATCTCTGTTCTGATTTCCTGTCCAACTTTACTCTGCTAAGTCATTGGCTGAAACAGTTTTATTTATCAAACAATAAAATCAGCACACACAGAGAAGGACATCCAACATCATTTATTCTCTTTCACAGGTTGAGGATTTGCTAACATGTCATTTTTCTTTGACAGTCTCAGAATCCATTTTCTTCTGAGTCCTTGACAACATCCAGACCTGGCTGACTCTCTCAGCTAGGTCTCTAGGGGTCATCAGATTCTACCACCAACATCCATCTCCTGTTGCAAAGAGAGAAATCTTGATCTTTTTTTGTTAAGCAAGTGAAAAACCACCAATTATGGCTGCAGTTTCAACACATGTAGCTGAGAGACAAAGCAGAAAGGATTTGAAGCCGACTTTCAAGATTTAAGTCAGTATTAAATATATGTTATATTTGTTTCTTTTATTAATATGGATACTTCAAGAATATGTATTTCTAGTAGATCTAGCCATTTATGCAGTTTTGTCTCATTTTCTGATTCCACAGATCACAATCATATTTTAGATAAAATAAGTGTATAAAAATCAGTTGTCTTGAGAATTCCAACCTAATTGAGAGACTTGGAAATTCAGCATATTGTACTTAGTTGTTACTTCTTTAAAACAGAAAGAAAACCAGAACTGTGATTTTTTTTTCATCTCCTGAAAGAAGTCTGTTGGATTAGGATAGAGATATATTCTGCCCCTAAAACAGAAACTCCAGAGCACCCACAAATACCTTGATCTAAAATAAACATCACTTCAGTCTTAACTGAAGAAAGTTTTAGAACCTAAAAATGTGAAAAGTGAGAATCCCAGAGTGTTACACTAAATCTTACTTTAAAACTATTTAAAATAATTTGAAATAATGTTTTTATAAATTCTTTAAGAATTTCATACAATATATGTATAATGATCATATTATCCCCCTCTCCTCTCTTTCTCTCACTGTGTGTGTGTGTGTATGTGTGTGTAATTCAATGAACAGTTTTGTGGACTTGATTTTTTCCCTCTACCATGAGGGCCCTAAGGATCAAACACGGGTCCTTAGGCTTGTCCACATGTACCTTTATCTGCTGAACCATCTTTTACTGGTCCAAACATTATTTTTTGAATCACAAAGATGCTTTCCCACTTGGCCGTTGGTATCATAATATACAGAGTCTAAGTAAGAATGGAACTAGAGAAATTAATATTGATGAAAATTGTAAAAATTGGATTCAAGGTATTAAGGAGCTATAGCTGAACTGCAGCAAAGGCAGACTACAATATTTATGAGATTAAATGTGAAATTTCTGTTAGATGGTGTAAGAACACCACAACTATATACAATCAATGTGATAGATTAAATATAGGACAGGCATTGTTCATTATTAGAAGATTTGATAATGAACCAATTTGGTGATACAAAACAGTAGTTTTCAGACTGCTACAAGCTTCATAATCAACTGTCATACTTGATTAATGCAGATTATTTAAACCTAATTACATAGAGCGTAGATATAGAGTAGGCCCAGGAACCAGTATTTTAACAAGAGATGTATAATTCTAGAGCTAGCTCAGCCCAGATTACTTTTTAGCAAACAAGATTCAGCAGATATTTTCTTTGAAGGAAATATTTTCTGCTTTGCCAACCAAATAATCTGCCTACAGCTATTCAACCATAGATAGTAAGTAAGCAAACAGGAATGGTTTTGTTTCATCAAATAAACCTTTTTTTTTTTTTTTAAAAAAAAAAAGGAAGTCTTAGGCTGGATTTGACCCATGAGCTGTGTAGCTGTTTCTCAACCTTTAAGTCTAAAAAATTAACCTGTCTTATGAACCTAAAACCTCCAGTCTCATGATTTTTTAAATATCTGTTATAATTTATTGGAGGAAGAAATAGCTCTTGTTCAACTGTTTCTTTGAAGTCCAGTTTCATTTATTATTCGGAAACCAAGTCAGAGTTCTCCGGAGGAATAGATCCAATAGTATGGATACATATCACAAAACAGGATTTGGTAGACTGGCTCACAATATTCAGGCGAGGGAATCCAACAACAGCTGGCTGTATGCTAGAGAGGCTGAGAACCTGGGAGCTACTCAGTCCACAAGACTGGATGCCACAGTAGTTCCAATCATGCCCTGGAGGCCTAAAGAATTACTGCACAGCTGCTCATCTTTTGTCCATATTGGAAGGCTGAAGAAGCTGGTCCAAAGCCAGAGAAGGACGGTAGCAGCTGCAGTCAGAGAATGGATGTGCTCACCAGCTAGGACTGAAGGTAGAGAGACGGAAGCCCTCTTGCTTTTCCATTAGGCAGACCTCTTAAAATCAGGGCTCAAAGGTCTTCAAGAACTTCCAGTTAACCCCTCTAGTTAATCCTTCTAGAAAATTCCTTCCTAGATCCACTTAGAAGCATATCTCTTAGTTGATCCCAGATCCCATCAAGATGACAAGCAACATTAATTGTTATACCAAGTAAGAGAGAGAGCAAAAGTCCTCAAGTGTTTTACATAAATAAAAGAAAAATATCGCGCCCTGTTTTCTCCACAAAAATCGTTTTAAAATATTTATTTTTTAAACTTTCAATTTTATATGCATGAGTGTTTTACATTTATGTATTCTAGGATACTACTTGCATGCCTGGTGCCCACAAAAGTCAGAAGTGGGAAACCAGATTCCTGTAGTTACAGATGGTTGTGAACTGCCATGTGGGATCTGGCAATCAATTCCACGTGCTTTTAACCAATTTATTTTTATTATTTTTTTAATTATACACACACACACACACACGGAGGTATATATACACACACTAGTACAGGTGTTTAGAGTCTCAAAAAAGATATTGGATCTTCTGGAGCTGGAGTTACAGGTGGTTTTTGTAACACCTGACTGGGTGTTGGAACCCAAGTTCAGGTCCTCTGCAAAAGCTCTTAACCATTGAGCAATTTTTTTCAACCCCTCATCCCCAAATTTTCTTGAATTAACTAAACTCAACCTCTAGTTAACTTACTTAAGCAGCATGTTCTCTTGCTTTGCTTTCAATGGCTGCCAAGGATGATTCTAAGCATCAGGATAAAAGTGATGTTAGGTCTCAAACCTGGGACAAATGACTAACTGAGGTGCCTATTTAACACATCAAAGCAGACCTGGCTACCAGATTCTCCCAGCATTCCTCAGTCCCTACCTGTTACAGAGTATGGCTGCAAAACCCTGCCCCCTACCCTACACTTCTCCAGGCTAGTGGCTGGACTGCACTTCCACCAACTGCCCTTCCCCCAACTGCTCTCCCCTATATAATCCCCAAACTTTGGTTCCCTACCCCTTTGATCTACCCTTTACCCTCCTGACCTCTTGATCTGGCTCCCCTTCCTTCATCACAGGGCCCAGCTTAGCGTCCTGTCCACTCTGGACTCCCCCAGAAGTTCTGCCTCTGACTTTGCTCTCCCTCATATATGTTCTGTACTGATCACAGTGTCCCCGCACAATCAACTAGGAGACCAAGTCCTGTATGTAAAAGCAAAGAGCCTTTATTCTTACACAAGTTTACAAACGTGAACTCTCAGTGTATCCAACATATTAGATTGGTCAGAGAGCCCCAAGCTCAGTTAGGTTTAGGATGTTATAGTGGCAAAGGTGGGGTGTGAAGGATTTCTAAGGTTCAGGACCCCTGACTGACTGACATTTATCTAGGGGTATCTTGGTGAAAAGCCATGGGTGTGTGTTGGCAGGTGATCTTATCTACAATGTTGGAACGTTAGGAATTTCCTTTGAATGTTCTGTTCCTGAGTGGTGCCTAGGTAGTCCCAGTTTGTGGTATTTCTTGAAACCAGGTCTTGCCTTAGGGTAAACTACAAGACTCAGGACTCTATTGAGCTTGTCATGGCTGGGTCCTACAATATATACAGAAACCTTCTCCTCCACCATTCCTAGTAACAGTCATGGCCTTCCTTTTTATCTCTTTTTTTCCCAATAAAGTAATGTGAGTGTATAAAATTCAACAAAGTAAATTATAGTTTAGTAGGAAATATGCCTGTCATTTTTACTTTTATTTCTTACACCAGAGGCAAACATTGGTGGACATTGATAAGACTCACTCTGAGCACATTATTCGGCTCTACAGAATCTTGCAAATTTTCAAGTATTGTGTAATAATTGATCAAAGTTGACACTGACATGAAAATTATGTGTCCTTCCTGAATAAACTATCATCCTTTCACGGTATTGCTATTATCTGTGCTGATTATATTATAGGGTGCATAGTATTTCTTCTGTTATTTCTTAATTCATATAATTATGAACCTTGCTTGATAAAAATATGTTTATTGTTTATTATTTTAATAGAACATAAATATTTAAATCTAGAGATAGCATATTCTACTATGTGTGTTCTTCTGAGATCATTCTAGAAACATTTGTTGCTGGTTTAGCTGGCATGTTTTCAAATTAAAATTTCAGTTTTCATCATGATTATTATATCATTGTTATGCTGAAAATTACTATTAATTACCTAATAAAACCTGATATTGTTGCCAATGTGTAAATCTCAGAGACTTGTTCTGTATCCTGATCTGATAACTATAAAGCTGTGGAATATTCTTTAAAATTTCATTTTAGCTCTATTTGGGTTAATATTCACTGTTAAAGCATTGTTTGGCTACAAAATCAAAATGTTCGCTTACTAAGTACAATGTAGTTTATAGCGTTAAATGAACTCCATTGCACAGCGTAATACTGACTCTGCAAACATCAAGTCATCTGCTAGCTATTTCAGTAGAACTTATTTAGTAAAACTTGGAGAAAATTTACCATTTAACAAAGCAAAGCAATTTCCAAAGCATTTGCAATTCCATCTTGGTACATAAAGCTCATGTGCAACAGGACTGTATCTAAATATTTACTGAGCTGGTAGCAAATGCTTTATGATTAGGAGGACTGAATATGAAGAATTGCATAGTGTTGAAATCCAAATGCAGAGGACTAAGCACTTTTTTCCTAGTTGTTTCCACTAAAGTTTCTAGGCCAGAACAGGGATAAATGGAACATTTCCACTGGAATGAGATCTGAAAGTCAGTCTCCACCAGACACCTAGCAAATGTGAAAGACTTGCATATACCAAAGTGAAGCAGATGGATAGTAGTAACTATATCTGGTATTTATGTTTCAGAACAAAACCTTCCTTACAGACAACCTACATTCTCCAGACTTTTCCTACATGCCTCTGTTAGGCCTTGGGGACATGATCTGACCTCTGATATTTCCAAATCTCCATAACAGAATCTGACTATATTTATTTTTAACCAACTTGCTTGTTTTAAAACATGGAAAATATCTTCTTGCAACTCAACAAAACTGTCAACAGCTTTAGGCAAAGAGGGGGCATTTGTTAACAGCTCTAGGGAGCCATCTCCTGAAATAACAGATTTCCCATATTTATAGTTTTCATGCCTGTTTTTGAGACAGACAAGAACCTGTCTCCTACATGTATTCTCTAGTCTAGACATTTCCCAATAGCATTTGTAAGTGAATGTCAACAAATGAAAAACACAGAGCTCATGTGCCAGTTATATGGGGAGAAAATACAGTCAAAAAGAGATGTTAAGGTAATAGGTAGATTGGAAAATAAAGTGAGAGTCAGAAACCTACTGTAGGGTGTTTGGACAGAGAGCAGGGGACAAATGTCAGTGTTTTGGGAGTTTGAACTGCAAAAAAAAAAAATGCCTAGGTTTATAATTTCCGTATCAACAAACTCAGATTATCAAACCAAGAAACTTCATGTTCTAGGATTGGACTAGGTCAGATTACCTGTAGAAATTGTAAGTGCCGGATTCAGTGTCCCCAGCTTATCTTTTCTATACTTTTCTCACCCCAGAAAGTTCTTACCATGTCACAGTTGGTGCTCAGTATCCTCTCATGCATTTAGTCAGTTGTTCTGGAAAATAACATCTGAAAAATATTTGGGGTATGATTCATTGTATGGTGTTAGTGACTATCATTGTGTTCCTGTTTCATTCACAGTGGCTATATTTATACTCAAAGTTGGAAGTCATCAAATATTTGGCTGGCCCCATTTTCTTGGCTTATTAAAACTACCTCCCAAGTAGAAGGGATCATTAGTTTATTTTACTGGTGAAAAAAAAAAAGGAAAAAAAATGTTTTTTCCTTAGTTGCTAAATCAGTAAAAATCAGCATTTGGATAAGATACCATAGCTATGTTCTCTAATATTCCTCCAAACACTAAACATCTATTATGTTTTAATTTGGTTTCACATAAATTGTGCATTAACTCTGATACCACTCTAATATCCCCATATGTTTAACTGACCCTTCCATTTGTCCCTATTATTTACCTATTTACTGAGTTCTTACTAAATGCTGATGATGTTGAGTCTAGTTTCAGAGGATATAAATCTACAGTAGACAATCTAAGGCTTATTTTCCAATTTTTGAGAAAGAATTGGAAACTCAAGTTTAGAGACAAAATGTTACAACTGTGCATTTGGCATAGAATTTCAAGTTCATGGACTTAGCCTCTTAATACTCCCCATCTTTCTGTCTTTGCTGTGTAACTACTTAGCCTAGACATAGATGTAAACATTAGTAATGTTAATGTGACACCAAAGTCGTGATCCAGAAAAGTAGAAAAATGAATAACTTGAATTTCATCAACATTTTAAACTTTGTTCTGTGAATAACACTAAATAATGAAAAGGCAAGTCACAGACAAGGAGGAAAAAACTGCAAATTGTATATGTATCAGTGACCTTGACTCCAGAATACATAAACAGCTCTCAAAACATAATAATAGGAAGTCAATAACCTGAATTAAAAATAGGATGAATAGTCACTTGAACCAAGAATATGTACAGATGGAAAATTAGCACATGAAAAGATGCTAAACCAGCACTAGTCATTAGGGAAATGCAAACTGAAACTATAATGAGCTACCATTAACATCCATTAAAATAACTAACATCTTTTAAAAAAGGCAATCTCATGTGCTGGAAAGGATGTGGAGAAACTGGAACTCTCTTATACTTCTGCTAGGAATGCAAGTATTTTAGAGATAAATTTAATGGGTTATTGGGAAGTTAAACACACAGTTGTACAACCCAGATATTACAATGAAAAGAAAACTAGTTTGCATAAGAAAATCTGTGCTTAAGTATTTATAGTAGCACTATTCACCATTAACCAAACTACAAAAAGCACAAATGTCTGAAGACATGTGAATGATAAACTGGTATATTAGAATACTGAAATGCTACCCAACAGTGGAAAGTTAACAGGATGGGTGAATGTTAAATATATTATGTAAAGTGAAAAAGCTTTCACACAAAAAGGTCCAAACTGTATAGTTCTACTTAGATGATATTCTGGAAAAGGCAAAACAATGTTGGGAAAAAATAGATGGGTAGTTACCAAAGGTTAAGAATGATTTGAAAGGCCAGCATAAAAACATTCTGAAAAGTGCTATTTTCATTGTGGATCCCTTTTCTAATTGTAGTTACAGTAATTTGTGTATGTGGTAAATCTTATAGACATGTGCATCAGGAAATATTACAAAATAGTTATTTTGCATTGATCCTGGTATAAACTTGGTCCTAGCCAAAATTTAAAAATAAAAGAGTTGAATTTAGCACTACATACTTCTACTACTGTGGTCTGTCAGTAGTATTTCTGTGGACAGCCAGCAGTATTCCTATAGACATTTCATCTTTTCTTGGTTGCCACACTCAACTCTCAGGATGTGATTTGATAATTAATGTGCACAAAGTTCAAATGATTGCAAACAGGCATGCGCTTTTATTCTATGGTGTCATTTTTCTTGAACAGGCCCCTAATTTTTAATCTAAAGAAATATGTGTTCAATAGTGGACGACAATTCAATGATTCGTTGGTGGATAAAGAATAGTTTAGGAGAAAGAGGTGGGACTGCCTCTTTAACATTACTGAAGAGAATGCATATATGTTTAAGTTTTTTTTTGAAAAATGTTTTAAATTGAAATAAAATGATATCACTCACCAGCTAAACTCCCTCAAATCCTTCCCATACCCACTACTTTCAAGTTGACAACCTCCTTTTTACTTATATTTGTTACATATGTGTGTACATGTGTTATGTGTGTGTGTAAAAAAATATATAAATAAAACCTACTGTGAGGTTGGCATTTTCTTTGGTCCCTCAACCAGCCCCCAAAATAAAGACATGGAGACTTATTACAATTATGCATGCTCAACCTCAGCTTAGGCTTGTCCCACTAGCTCTTTGAACTTAATTTAATGTGTTTCTATTCATCTATGTTTTGCCTCAGTACCTTTTGCCTTTCTTTCATTCTATATGTCCTGTTTCTTCTGTGGCTGGCTGGCCCTATCTCCCTGGTGTCTCTTTTTCTTTCTCCCCCGAGCCTAAATTTCTCCTCCTACTTACTCTCTCTGCCCAGAAGTTCTACCTATACCTCTTCCCTCACTATTGGCTATTCAGTTTTTAATTAGACGAATGTGGTGCCATAGTCAGGCAAGGTAAAAAAGCAACACATCTTTACATAATTAAACAAATACAACACATCTTTGCATAGTTAAACAAATATTCTGCAACACAGAGTTTGTTTTTGTTGCTTGTATATATAGTTTATCAGGCTGACCACTTGGCATTGGACAAACAAAAAGGGGACTCATCCCTAGCAGAGGTTAAATCACCTGTTAGAAGTCAATGGTTACCTGTAGTTCTTTGTCTAGGGGTGGGATCCTGCAAAATTTAATTTCTTCCACAGCAAACGGAGTCAGGGGGTATCCAGGCCCAGATATAAACCTCTACATCACAGCTTCTGCATCAGTGGCTCAGGGAACATCATGTTAGAGAGGACAGAAGATTACCAGGATGTCTGCTCTGAAACAGTGTCTCCTAGAAATAGCTATACAAACAAGACCAGAACAAGGCAATAACAAGGGACTGTTTTAAGTACTGAGTTTGTGTTTTCCAGATGTGTGACAATATAGCATAGTCTGTGGTGCGACAAATGAATAGAAAAGAATGCTCATGACCCTCACAAATCTTGATTATTCTTGGGCTAAAGAGAAACCCTATGAAGTAGTGAAAATAATATCTTGAAATCTTAACTTGTTACTAATAGAAGTCATTTTAAATGATTGATTTCTTACATCAAAAATCTGAAACTATCCATGCTCGTCTTAAATATCTATATAAATTTATTGTTACTTTCTGAGAAATGAGTAACTATACTTGCATATAAATTGCTTTAATGATGAGGATTTTTGCAAGATACAGTATACTAACTCAAAACTTCAAGTATTTTATCCATTTTAAAAGATACATTTGCATGTGAGGCTTTCTTAAAGTGACGTGTGGTCATGTAGAATTAGTTAGAGTCTCATTTCTGTGATAAAAATACTTTGCAAAAGCAATGGAAGCAAGGAAGAGTTTATTCTGACTGATAGTATGAGGGTATAGAATCCGATGATAAAGAAGATATGGCAGCAAAACCTTAAAAAAGCCTCTGGCCACAACCAGGAAGCAGCAAAAAAATTAATTTTAGTGCTTAGCACACTTTTTCCTTTCTTTGGTCAGTCCATGACCCAGCCCATGAACTAGTGCTGCCCAAGGCCCTCTTGCCTCAGTTGACCTAGTCTAGGTAAGCCCTCCTAGGTATTCCCAGAGGCCTCTCTCCTGGCTAAATCTAGAATCAGTCATACTAAGAATCAAATTGTGGAAGAATGGGGCGTTTTTGAGCACTGTAGGATTTTCATACCTTTCATTATTATTGATCTAAGGTACTGGTAAATTAGCTTTACAAGCAGTTTAGGGAATGTTTGTAATTTGTTCTATGAATTCATCTTAATGATATCACAGCAAAAGTAATAAAGGAGCCCAAAATAAATTAGAGCTGCATTTCTTTCTAAAGTAACTCCCAAGTCAACATGTCTGAATTGAAATATTTTATCTATATTCATTTTCATTTGAAAAATATTCTTTGTGAACTCTATTGATGCCCAAGGCGCATGTTGCTAATTGTACTTTTTTGCTTCTTCTCAGTAGCACAAGCACTGGCAACACGGCAATTAATAGATGCACAACATGGTGTTATTGCCCAGCTGGAGGGAGGTGGAATGAACTGGTATTTTGGGTTGTATCTATCCTATCCCAGTTTCACCAAGGATCCATTTAAAAAATAACCTATTTCAAAATTTTCCTTGCGAACAACACTAAACTATAAAGCATTGCAGTGAGTTAAAAAGGAGTTGAGGCATTGCACATTTTGTTACCATCATGAGTCTTCAAGGAGTGTTTTCCTTTGGGGAAGAATATTTTGATTTCATTATGAAAATTCAGTAAATAACTGACTTAATCAACACCTACTGTTAGGGTTTAAAAGTGCGAGATAAGTAGTAGATGGTATAAGGGAGATATGCAAGGCTCCTGAAGAAACAGTTTCCTCTAGAGAAAGAATAACTCATCAAATTCAGGAGACATGCTATTCCTCCATTTCCTACACCACCAACATAAATTGTCAATAAATTCTCTGTTGAAATATTAATGCCATCATCTCATCATTCTTCTAAGTATTTTATGTCTCTCTCTAACTTTAAGTGACTTCTACCCTTACCTAGTTTTCTCTAACCAGGAAAATGCCTAAAGTTTGAGCAATAGCACAATCGTGGATAATTTGCTTAACGGCAATATAATGGCTAGGGGCCAGGAATCAAAAAGAGGCTTTGGCTAGGAAGAGAGGAAAGATTGAATTCACATATGGCAAGATGTTGGAGTAGCCAAACTTCAGGTAAAGAGATCCAGGATTTTAAATCAGGAAGAAATTAGGGAAAAAAAAACTGAGTAAGTTTAATAATTCAGAGATAACTGTTTGAAGACTGTGTTCAGGAGTAACTTTAGGACAAGGTTAAGGATAGAGTATCTATTGGCATCAGATATAGTGGTGTGCTGGGGCAAAAGACTCACAGAAATATCAAATCCCAATTTGTGAAGACACAGGGACTGAGTTTGTCTTTTTGTTCATTTTGTTTCTGTTAAATGTGCTTTTTTCTGATGAACTCCAAACACTGAAACTTGAAGTTTTACTTTTCATTTTTTTAAGCGTATCGGAGTGACACCATTACAGGATATCCCTGTTGTCCTCCTCCTGTCTCGTTAGTCTTCATAACCACAAAGAGGACAAATAACTGGTCATGAGAATGTTACGTGGACCTCAAGTTCATGCAGAGTATCCTCTGTCTTATTAGTGACCTGACCTGTCTTCTGTCTCTATGCTATTGCCGTTTGAGACTCTGGTTTCTACCTATTGTGACTATGTTCTTGGCTTTGCTGTTGACCTAACTTTTGTCCGTTTATGATCTCCCTTCTTTTTTAGCTGCATCTGCTTTCCTTCAGATTCTAATTAACTCCTGTGTTTCTGACACTCAAAGCCCAACCACATTCCTAATTTCTCTTTGCAAGAGTGGTTTGGGCATTGTTTTTACATGGATTCTACCATGATTCCTATTAAGCTCACTGTAATGACTCAGTGAAAATGCTCATAACCTTAGTTTCAGAAATTTATTTCTTGATGCATGTGAAAAAAATGGGGTAAGAGAATATATAGGAAGTGATCCTACTCACCATTTTCCATTGCATCCTGCAGGTACCATGACCCATTTCTTCTGTAAGACATTTTAGTTCAGGTCAGAACAAAAATCACACTGCGCTGGATAGATAATTGTTCTGGCTCAGAGTGGTGTTATGTATGCCTGGAAAGAAGCCAGGCTCTGTGAGGACAAAAAGTATCAATGAGAATGGGATAGGAAGTTGAAATCCAAGATTATCTTGTGTAATGAAAAACATCTGGTGACCTTAGCCGACTATTAAATTAAACATGACTTAAGAGATGGTTTGGGGGTTTTAGGAACAAGAGTTGTCAGGTATATTTCCCTGTTGACAACTATTTGTGGATACAGAAACAAAAAGACTGCCTGAGCGTATGTCTTTCACAGCTAAATTGAAACATACGGACTCATTTAGAAAAAAAAAAAAAGGCACAGAGTTTTACCTTTCAAAATAAATTCATTTACTGACCCAGAAAACATCCACCCAAATAACAACATGAAGTTCTGTCCCCTTGGAAAACAAATTCACATTTGGATTATCTGTGCCTTGGATCTTAAAAATATTTAGTCACTTTATGTAGTAAAATATGGGGATGTTAGATTTAGTGACAGATGATCTGCCCAACAGCATTTCCTTTCTTCTTTCAATCCCGCAGTTGTATATTTGGTAAATTAGTTCTGATTGATGATATCATTTTAACCATGTGCTCGACTGTATGGTAAAATGCTATCACACTTGTGCTGCGCTAATAGTTTTAGATGTGAATATAGCACAATACATTTTTATACTTCTTCAATAGTGAAGCCACAGTTTATCCAAATAGATACATTTTGTCTTTTGCCCAAGCGACTTTGACAAAAACATGTCATTTAAAGTAATGTTGCTCATCCTTCAATGATGCAAAAGCTGAAGGCTGCATTGCTTTGCTCTGAAATAACTGGAGTTTTGAATGCCTGGTCAAATCTGTACATGCCACTAGGAGTCACTTAAGAGGTTTATACAACTGGAACCAAATGGAGAGGAACAATCACCTACAGCTATGATTGTAGCATAAATTGCACTAAGAAACAGGCTTTCCTTTTCAAAAAGAATGTGTTCTCTGAAAACTGGTTATAGAATGCTCAGATGCTTTCAATGTTTATTAAAACAATTATGCACACTGTAAAATATTAGTAATTGCAGAATATGTCCAGTCTACTGTTTTGCTTTAGGCAGTATTATTTGAAGTCTGATGAACATAAGATTTAAGATGAGTACAATGCAATTTTAGGAGAAAAGTATGTAAAATATTTTTTCAATCAGCGTATTCCTCACTAATGAATATTGGTCTATGTTCTTCTTTTACATATATTATGGTGGCGAGCAAAAGCAGGATTTGTTCATGTCACCTTGCTAGTGCAGCTACCACATCATGGTATTGGATGGCACTTCCTTCTCTCAGAATGTTAGTAGCCAAGTGTTCTAAGTTGGAAAACAAAGAGAACTTGAAATAAATTGATAAGAGATGGGGTTGTGTCTCAGAAGTGCTGAGTAATGGAATATTCACTTGGGAAAACTGGCCTTGAGAGGAGCTCCAATATTTCTCGTATTAAATGAATATAAGCTGTTCCAAATGCACCCCAGTTCATATATATATTATAATCACAGGACATAAGTCATTATTTTGGACTCATTTATATCCTTACACTGACCTTGGCTAGGGAATATGCTGGGAGATGAATTTTATTTTTAGGTATAGAGTACAAGCTTAATATCCCTTCTATGTGATTCTTCACTTTTAGTTTTGAGGAAAGGGGGAGAGAGGAAGGAGGGACAAAATTGATCAGGTAAGTGTGTACATTTATTCAGGTCTTTGTGCATCTATAATGTCTTTAAAATGTATGTCATGTAATCACGTACAGAGAAATAACAGGACACTGAGAAGTAGAAGAAAGAGTTCCGCTCTAAGTGATGGCTTTAGAAGGATGCACCCATACGTGGAGTATTTTCTTAACAGATCACCTTCATAATATATAACAGAAACTCTGTTCAACTCTTCTATCATACATTCAAATTTTAGGTCCCTTTTCTGTTGGGCCAAAACAAAGTCTTCTATTCAAGAGATATATCACCAACGAGGTGCACTTTATGGGTACTGCTTCAGTCACCCATTTGGATAGCTGCCCATCAATAACCAGTTCAACCTATTAAAACCAAAAGTAAATATAAACTTGACTTCTTTAAAGGCTTTTTTATTCCCTCAACAGTCTTCATGGATCACAAAGTTACATAGCGTTTGGGTGAAGAACTCTGAGAAGAAAGAGAAAATTGTATAAAAATTTCAGTGTGATTTTCTAGGAAGTTTTCAAGAGTAAATACTTATGCAGAAACATGACTTTGTATAACAGCGTTGTCTCTGAGTAAATCTACAGATAGCATAATCACATAAATTAGTTGATGTATTTTCTACAATGACTTTGTGAGGGAGGAATGGACATTGTCTTTATTATTTTATAAATCAGGAAGCTTAATTAACTTTGCTAAGGTTGTAAAAAAGATATTTATGATAAAGAACACAATCTAATCCCAGCTGTGTGTTTTATCTTTAGAGATTTATTTTTATATGTGTGTATGCATGTGTGTCTCTTTCTCCCTCTCCTTCTTCCTGTCTCTCTCTCTCTCTCTCTCACACACACACACACACACACACACAGAGAGAGAGAGAGAGAGAGAGAGAGAGAGAGAGAGAGAGAGAGAGAGAGAGAGAGAGATGCAGGTACCTGCAAAAGTTAGAAGGCATTGGATTTTCTAGAACTGAAGTTACAGGAGGTTATAAACTGTCAGATGTGGGGGATGGAAGCCAAGCTCAGCAAGCTTAGGAAGACATAAGTGCTCATTCAGGTCCTTAGCAAGAGCAGTAAGTGCTCTTAACCACTCAGCCATCACTACAGCCTCTCACTCTGTTTTTTACTGTTTTGTTAGAATTACAATTCTAATAGTATCAGTTCATTTGTTAATGTGGATTGATCAATGCAGCCTTTTCTTTGTACCTCTGCATCCTTTCATACCTTGCTCTCATGCCAATAATGCCCCTCCAGATTTATCCAAGGGTCATCTCCTCCATGAAGCCATCACCAATTGATTCATGAGTTTGTCCCTTAGAAATTTTTGTTAAATATCACACATATTTTGCCAAACATAAACAGAAAACGAGATACAAACTGGTCATTATAGTATAACTGTCCATTGGACTGTCTTATCCTTTGACTACTCACCTTATTTTTATGGTCTTATTTGATAGCCTGTGCTAAAACTTGCCCTTCCATTGAAAAAATGTCGTTTATCTTCCTCTTAGTTTTTATGAATCTGTCAACATGAAGACAGTAATTATGCTTCTTAAAATGTAAAAAATGAGTGAAAATAAATGTAGAAATCATAGGTATTAGTGCAGGAAACAGACATTAAAGTGTTAAAGAGAATAAGAGAATGGAAAGACAGTGTTTTAAATTTCTTTTAGCCTTCACAGTGGATCTCATTGGCTTTAGACATGTCTGGTTTCCACTGTTCCCCATGAACATCTGTGCTTTGATTGCATAAACATTCTTGTTTCCCAGATTAGTCTATCCATAATAACATCTGTGAAAAGATGAGGTATGTGTGCAAGTTTAATATCTATAAAGAGAGGTTAAAGCCATTTCTACACACATATTGCTTGCAAGTGCTCTTGTCATCAAGTCCAGTATAATGCTATCATTGTGTGTATGATGAATGAAAGATTTAAATGTATTTAGCAAATTAGCTATTAACTACATTTACTAGATATATGAATAGAATATATTCTTGGTATTAATTATAAACTTACAGATATATTTCTATATGATGCTTTGTCAGATTACCTAGTACATAATTACTATGGCAGATGTGGCCTATAGAAAAGTTTTCTACAACACTATTAGATGTTCCCCAAAGTTACATTTTCAACTGTACTCTTTGCCATAGAAGGTACAGAAAACTTATGCTTTGTTCTTGACAAAATCTATTGTGTCAAATCTTTCCTGTTATGCTAAATAGCACACTGAAAATGCTTTATGCCATCTGGTAATGATCTAAACTTAATATGTATGGTAAAAGATAGAATGAAAAAGCCAGTTCACATAATTTTGGCCAGTATTAGTAACCAAAGTGAGCTTTCTAATATTTTCAAGACTATCCGGAATTATTAAGTTCTTATTTTTCTGCTGTGTGTTTAAAAACAAAACAGATATCAAAAATCATAGACTACTTTAGACTCAAGAAAAGACTCTGAAATAACCTTCTTTCTTCCCTACCAAGTGAATAAAGTTATCCAACTAAGTGATAGGAAGCCACAGTAAAAAATTCCTATGCAAAGAAAATTTATATTTCATGTGTCAAATCTTTTGATACTTAGCACTTTAGGACCTCTGTAAAGAATTTGGGGGGGAAGCCCTAGCATTGTTGATGCATATCATTTCGTGAGATATCTTCCCTCCTTTCACTTGGTACTATCTGCTTTGCTTCCAGGAAAAGAACTGTGTTTCAGTGTGAATTTATAATATATAATCAAGGAATCACTGAATATCTTAAAGATTCTCAGTCCTGTAAATCATAATCACAGAGGCCAAAATTTCTCTAGTGAAGATTTTTCCAGATTCAGCTTTATATATCATGGAGAGCTTATATAGTACAGCTGTCCATAACATGAAACAATGAAAAGTGAAAATTCATGTATCTATTTAGTTTTTGAAATATCAGTGGAATTGTTTTCATCTGCTTTGTTTGTCTGGTTCTGATTAAATAAAAGAATATGTGTTCACCAAAACTTGTATACAAATATTTACAGCAGTATTATTCATTATAGCTAAATGTGAAATTACCAAATTGTTCATCATTTGATAGCTAGAAATAGAAACTGTACTTTAACTGTTTAAATTGAATACATTATTCCCTGGTGAAAGAGAAAGAATCACTAATAAATGAATGGATAAACATGAAAACATCTGACTCTATTATGAAGACCATTATGCAACCAATTACCGCAATCAATTTTCACTGTACTCTGAGAATTGAACAAAGAAACACTTGCCTGCTAGCAGATCTCCTATGTTCTTTTCTAGGCATGCTTATAGTCTTGCTCAGGCTAATGACTTTGCAAATGAAAAATAAAACACCTCAGTGTATTTCAGAATCATTTTTGCATGTCTCATTCTTCCATTTTTGTGTTCTGTCAGTTTTGGTCGTTGTAATTTGTTTGGAAATGCTACCATAATTATAAAATTAAACAATTGATTCCAATTTTTTTCCCTTTTATTTCTTTGGATAAAACTTTATCTGATCAAAGAAATTATGACCTGAGAATGGACCTTTTTGGACAAGTTGGATAATGATGGTTCTCTGGGGATATGACTTTTGGATTACTCTCAGTCCATCTGTTTCTTTTACTGGCTTCTAGACTACGAGTTTTGAAGCTAACATAGTTTTGTGAAGATTTGTTTCTAGTTTGCTGTGTAGGTGGGGATTCAGTCAAATAAAAGCAGCACAAAACTATTGTCCTTACTGCCAGCCACATTTCTGAAATAAATACTCATTAGATTGTTGCAAGCCTTTAATTAATTTCTGCATTTCAGGGACAAACAGTTGACATTGACAGTTTTTGTATCCTAGTGTTGTCTTTGTTTTGTGTAGGTGTAGATTTTGAGGGAACTTATTACCATTGAAAACTGTTCCTCTCAAATGGAGTCTCTTAATTAGTTCAACGGAGAGTCAATGGCTGTGTATGTATGTTTGTCTATATATTAATCTCCCTTACACATGTGTGATATTAATCCACTTAGATTGTTTGTCTTTTGTCTGTGGATTGGTTATTGAATATTCATTTTAAAATTTTATGTTTTTTACACAATCCTTATCTTTTCTTAAAATATCAGCCATGTTTGCATTTGTATTATACATTCATCTGGTTTAACTTTTAGCAGCCATTTTGTTTTCTATCTTAAGCATATGAGCATGACACAAAGCCCAATTACAGTTTTTCTTTAAGAGACTAAAAAGATTTCTATTATTATATATATATATATATATATATATATGCTAGAAAAATATATAACATCTTTTTTCATGTGGAAATTAAAGAAAACTCATTATTATTTGTTTGAATATTTCCAAATGAGTATGTGAATGCATTTTTTATGTTCCAATCAAAATAAACTTGCCATATGGTGGTGGTGCAGGCATTTAATTCCAGCGCTCAGGAGGCAGAGGTAGGCAGACCTCTATGAGTTCAAGGCCAGCCTGGTCTACAAGAGCTAGTTCCCAGGACAGGCTCTGAAGCTACAGAGAAACCCTGTCTCGAAAAATCAAAACAAACAAACAAACAAACTTTTTGAGTATGTAATTTTTTCCCTAAATGAGACATCTGCATAACTCTTTCCAAAGTTAAGGAAAATGAGGGAATATAAGAACAAAAAGAATGTAAGAGACAGAAGTTAAAGAGGAACACTATGAAACACTTTCTTTCTGGAGATGACTTGACCCTGTGCTCATGAACTCTTCAGAACTATGATTACCTACAAGTCTTTTCCATGACTGGGACCCTCATATTCTACCATAGAAATAAGAGTGGCTCAAAAAGCTCTGTCTCCTCCTAATGAGTTATAGGCAATTAAGGACTGCGAGGGGAGGCAGAAGCACTTTTTCTTTTCCAGCAGCATAGTCACAAATTGTCTATGTTTCTCTAAATAACCCATCATCAATTCTCTTGTAAGAAATTCTAATAAAACTCATTGGATCACTAAAGAAAAAAAGAAAGAAAGTAGAGAGGAAACTAGTTTGGGAGAAGAAAGGGATCAATCAGTGGTCAGGGGATGGGGACTAGAGAGGATAACAAGAGGTGAATGTGAATTAAACATTATATCCATATATGAAAAAGGCACTATGAAACATATTATCCCGTTATACATATTTAATATATGCTAATGAAATTTTTAGGCAGCAAAAGTGCTTTATTATCAAAATCCTTTAAATTCCCTTTCCTAAGTTGAATTTCTAACCTGTCTGGGATCATGGTACAAACCAAGTTTGTAAATTACAAATATATAGAAAAGGAAAGGCATACTCATTAAATTATTACTGAAGAACCTTGTTATTAAGAATACTATCCAAAAGGTTCTTTTCTTATAACACAGTCAAGCAGGTAAGCCTGGTCTATATGGTGCCCTCTAGACGAGCACAAAAATGTTTTTAGAATAAGTAGCACTATTCAAGAAAGGCAGGGCAAAGTACAAGAGGGAAGACATCTGGGATCTGTAGAGTCTTACCATGTATAAATATGTGTACCTATGTATCCATGTCTCTTTCAGCTCTCCCTTCTCTCACTCTCTCTTTTTCCCCATACACCGCTCCTTCTTATTTTTTTCTCTCTAACTTCTCTTTCTACTTTTTCTTTTCTTTCTTTCCTTCCTTTCAGTATCATGTGCACAACTTTTTATATTATTTCTCTCTTATATAGAGTATTCAGCACATAAGATTATAAATAATGACATGTTGTACTTGTAGAAATTTTCCAAAGTACTAGAAGTTACAAATTAAACTATGAACACACTGTTGTAGACAGAAGTTTTTGTTCTGACCAGTCCCACAGCCATTCAGTCCCAATGAACACACAGGGGCTTATATTAATTATAAACCCTTTGTCATAGTAGCTTAAACTTATTAACTATCTCTTACAAATTAAATTAACCCATAATTCTTGTGTATGTTTAGCCACATTACTTGGTACCTTTTCTCAGTGCAGCATTCTCATCCCGCTTCCTCTGCATCTGGGTGGTAACATCTCTGCCTTTCCTCTTTCCAGAATTCTCTTATTCTGGTTGCCCCACTTATACTTCCTCCCTGGTTACTGGCAAATCAGAGTTTTATTAAACCAATATGAGTCACAAACCATTGCAGTGTACAAGAGCATTATCCCACAACATTTGTCCATTTTTTCTTTTCAAAACAAGTACTCTGAACCTAATGTCCTTTGTTTAGTTTTTTCCTTATCATTATCCATAACAACTTGTAGCCAATGTTCTAAACAAAGACAAACATCCATAATCTATTTATTTTTTAAAGTGGGCATAGTTTTTGAGCTACTTCCTGCTGATTGGAAGTGCTGATAATTTTATGGGGATCCAAAGAAAATTTAGGATTACGGTCAAGTCCTGACAAGAGTATTCTGTGAGGCTAGATTATCTCAGTCAACAGCCTTGAAGCCATTCTGGATGAAGAACTTAAGAGAAACTGCAACAGAGGTACTCTGAAATGTTGCATCATCTGGAACATCCATTTCCATTAGAGATTTTTTCAGGGAATCTTCCTCAATCACACCTTGTTTTTCTTAACCAAGAATGAATCCACAGCCTTTCATTTCCCATGGAAACAAAAGTAAAATCTCTTCTCCAAATTAACATATCTTTTGACTTAAATTTTGAAGTCAAGGCATTTTCAAAATACATAGGTTAGATTAATCCAGCAACATTTATAACAAAATGTCTTTTAGCAGGTTTTGCTCTTTACTAAGCATTCAGACAATTCAAAAACAACACAATAACATACAGTATTCAGACTCTGTTTATTTTTCACTTTTACGTGACATTTTTTCTTAATCTATTTCTTTTATTTTTATTTTAATTTTTAATTTTTAATTTTTTGAGACAGGGTTTCTCTGTAGCTTTGGAGCCTTCCTGGATCTCACTCTTTATACCAGGCTGACCTTGAACTCACAGAGATCTGTCTGGCTTTGCCTCCTGAGGGCTGGGATTAAAGGCATGCGCCATCATTGCTTGGCTACTGTATTTCTTTTTTTTTAAGATTTATTTATTTATTAAGCATACAATGTACTGCTGGCAAGGAAGGCACCAGGTCTCATTACAGATGGTTGTGAGCCACCATGTGGTTGCTGGGAATTGAACTCAGGACTTCTGGAAGAGAAGCTAGTGCTCTTACCCTCTGAGCCATCTCTCCAGCCCCCTCTATTTCTTTTTTAAAAAGAACTTTATCCTTTTTATGTACTCTCCCAAGTCTATGTATATTTTTAGACACACTGTAAACTGTTTAGAGGTTTTATTTTATCTGAATTCTCGTAGTCTGGTTGCCCCATCTTTACTTCCTGCCTGGCTACTGGACAATCAGGATTTTTTAAACCAATACAAGTGACAAATCTTTAGAGTGTACAAGAGCGTTATCCCACAGCATTTCCCCATTTTTTTCTTTCAAAAGAAGAACTCTGAATCTAATTTTCTATGTGTAACTCTTCCCCTGACTATTATCAATAACACATTGTAACTTTTCCTCTACCTTCACTCTGAAACTCAATGAGAGATAGATTTTTAGAATACTATAATATTAAATATATAAAACATCTTATAATGTTCGTTTATCAACAGATAAGAAAAGTTCTCTTTCCTTCAATTTTTTCTCTGTAATCTCTCCCTGAGAAGCAGTTTATGCAGAATAGATCATGAACTTTTACAGATATGTGCATTTAAAACCCATTTTCCAATAGATCTAAGCCATATAGCTCACAAAAATATACTTTTTTTAGCCATAACAACTTTATATATGTGTATAAAGATGGTAACCTAATCAAAATGGATGAATTTCTTTTGTTCCTTGAGGGAAATTGTTTAAGTAACGTAAATATTAGGATAAAAATGGGCTCATGCCTGTAGTCTATTATGTATTGCTTAATTTCTTGGTGAATTAAAGGTGAATTTCCTATGTTGTTTTAAAGTGAAAGAGGTGGAAAAAATTAAGTAAAATCATTTATAGAAAGTGTCAGTTGCTGTGCCTGCCATGTAGTAGTTACTCAGCTACTATTATTGGTTTCTTTTGATATTAAAGGGGAGCAATGATATCCACAAGTCCTGTGAACATCTAAATAAAACCCATCCACAGTTGATAGATTATTTCTGTAATGTTTGCTCAACTGTACATGGTAAGGATCAAATACTGGAAAAGTAGATAGATATACTTGATAGCTTATATCCCATGGATACTTTCCTTTAGTTGTTTGGTTTTTTAAATCACTATTAAACCTACCTGTGTTAGAATTGATATTTAACTAACACTTATACCAAATGACTTGAATAGGTTACTTCAAGTAGACCATATGAGGCACTAAAAGAAAGCTAAATACAAACCCATACACATCTTAATTAAACTCGGTCTGCTTTTCTTGTCCCTAAAATAATTGCATAGAAACCATTTTATTTAAATCACTGTTTACCAATCAC
Organism: Alexandromys fortis; assembly: GCF_014885135.2. Classification (NCBI taxonomy): domain Eukaryota; kingdom Metazoa; phylum Chordata; class Mammalia; order Rodentia; family Cricetidae; genus Alexandromys; species Alexandromys fortis. Next base: position 1,946,322 of record NW_026068107.1, read on the forward strand.
TTAAGTGTATTGCTAGCTAGCACTTATATCTTAAATTAACACATTTCCATAATTATATATTGTACCATGAGGCTTGTGGTTTACTGGTAAAGTTCTTGGGTACCTGTCTCCTTAGGCAGCATGGTGTTTTACTTACTCTGCCTACTCTCTCTCTCTCTCTCTCTCTCTCTCTCNTTAAGGCTTTGGAAGAAAGCATCTCCTATATTAACCAATGACAATAAAACATATTCACAGCATACATTACCTCACACATCATCTCCCCTTTTCTGTCCAAATAGAAAGGAAAAGGAAAGTTTTAACTTTAATATAGTAAAATTTCATATAACAAAACAGGTATTAAGCAAGAACTACGGTTACAATATTTGTATCTATCTTTTACCATAACTAAGGAAAGCTATAACCATAACTATCTGTTTTTCAACTCCATCAAAGATTCCAGAGAGTTATAATATTACCTAAGTAAACAGGAACTGTATTTCAAAAACTCTAGAATTGACAGAGAAATCTCACTGCCTGAACAGTCAAATTCTTCTAGGCATTTATCTTCAGCCTACAGGCCCATCGTATTCAGCAGAGTTTTCCATGAAGCAGGAAATTTGAAGATTTGTTTTGCCTTGTAATGGCAAAGTTTATCAGTTGCTTTCTTCTGTGTCCTATAGAATGTCTGGCAAACTCCTCAATGAAGCAGGAACCCTGAAGGATGTTCTTACCTCCTTTAGACAACTTTAGCAGTCATGTTTTGTGGGTCCTGCATATTAAGTTTATATAGCATGATATCAAGCAGTCTAGGCAAGAGCAGTTTCTTGCCTAAATGTCTAGCTAATTCGTAAGGAGTATCTTCATTGTCCATCTTGCTCTTGAAGTAATTGGTGCTGCTAGGAGCAGATGTGCCTCATTGTCATGAAAAGTCATAACTTCTTAAAATATTTAAAATGCCATATTCTGTTAGTCTTTGAAAGATTTGAAGATTATCTAACAGAAATATATCTCTATATATCTAGAAAACCCAACTGACATGACTACGAATTTGACTATTATAGGTGACTATTAACCTGTATTTCTTAATTATACATTGCGTTTTTAAATGAACAGAGCAAACACAATATCTTAATTAAGAGAAGAAATATATAGAACAAGATCCATACCAATGCAAAGTATTCATATCTATAGAATATCCCCCTTTAAATGTAAACAAACAAAAACAATTATTTAGGGAATCTGGGTGTTGTTGTCTAGACTACTTCCTGATGATTGGGGTGCTGTTAATCAGGTCCATCATGGGGTATCCTGTGGAGTTGGTCCATTTCAGCCAGCAGTCTTGAAGCTTTCATGGATGTTGGACCATCTGGGCCATTGTTTTAAGAGGTCTTGTTTGGTCAAACCACATTAGTCTGGAAGAAACCCACAGGTTCTCATCCTCTGTGAAAACAAAAATAGAACCTCTTTCATAGCAACATATCCTTAGACCCAAATTTAGAAGTCAAGATATCTTTAAAATATATATGTTGGTTTAGCTCAGCAGCTCATACAATGAAATGTCTCTCTGTACTTAGCTCATTCACAATCAAATATTCAACGAAAACACAATAATATACATAACCTGGACTCTCTGTGTATATTTCAACTTTATGTGGTTTATTTTTCTTACTCTATTAATTTTTCTACAAGTTTAATATTTATTTTATTATCTTTACTCCTTTAATCTATGACTGTCTATCTGTCGCTTTAAAGACTTTGTTTTATTTTTAAAATCATTTATTTCTTTTTATAATTGTCTATATTCTTTTTCTTCTCTCTCCCAAGCCTATGTACATTTATCCAACACTGTGACCAATTCAGATATCATTTTTTTATCTGAATCTGTCTTTATTGCATATATATAATTATTTTCTGACCAGGAATGCTTTTAATGCTAAGCAGGCATGACTGGGACCACTCCATGATCCTGTCTGTTGGCTCTGTCCAGTCCAATATGGTGGAGTCATGTTAATTTCCTATGAGAATGCCAGGTGGGATTCTTCCTCACCACCTCAACTCTGGGAAGCACCATGCAACATATAAACTTTTTTTTTTTTTATCTGAGTAAAGGCTAAATCTGCCATGAAGCACACTGCACAGCCTGGAAATATCTCTGTGTATGGCAGCAGGAATCTGCCATGCTTTTCTGCCTGTACCCTCCTAGCAAACCAGACCCCACTGTCTGCCCAGGTAGGGAGTGCTTAGCCATGGGCATGGTCAGATACTTTCTAAGGATCTAGATCCGAAGTGGGTAGTAGACATCAACCCCCAAAAAGAGCCAGAGTTGTTCATGTAACTAGTATGAACCAGGTGACTTCCCTTAAAGAAACTACACAGTTCTTGCCACTAAAGCTGAGTCAGGAAATCTCTTGAAGGAGTCACATCTCTGCTTTCCAGCAGCAAAGAGAGCAAGAAGCTGTGTTAAATTCTTTTTGAAATGTATCTAGAACTCCTTCTCTGCATACACACACACACACACACACACACACACACACACACACATATTTCAGCATGGCCATGTTCTGTTAAGCCACTGGACAAAATAATCTTCTTTATTAATCAATGGCAATAAAATATATTCACATTATACATAACCTCCCACATCATGTCCCCTTGAAGGCTCAGGCTGTCTAAAGAGTAAACCACTGAACACTGGGAAATACTTATTATTTTGGCAAACAATTGCATACTGTTAGTATTTCACTTAGTAGAAAAATGGTGAGAAATAAGAGCAAATTATGGGTTAATAGTAAGAAGAGAGGATAAAAGGAATGACAATCAAGAAACATGTAAAATTTGAATGAATATAGAAGAATGAGGTTAACACCTTGTTGTGTGTGAGTTGTGTATATGTATATGAGTATATAATTTACTTTTCTCTTGCTGTGTAAAGACAGTATGGGCAAAAGATCTAATAAATTGGTTTATTTGAGGTTTGAAATTTTAGGGAGTTAGTCCATAACTACCATGGTGGGAAGTATGGCAGAAGGCAAACATATAGGCATGAGGTTTAAAGTTTTAGAGAGTTAGTCCATAAATATCATGGTGGGAAGTATGGCAACAGGCAAGCAGATAGGCATGGTACTGAAGCAGTAGCTTATATGTTGAGGCAACAAGTATGAGGCAAAGAGAATCATGTGGGCCTTTGAAACCTAAAATTCTACTCCAAATGAAATTGTTCCTCTACTAAGACCATACTTCCTAGTATTTGCAAACAGTTCCACCAATTAAGGACCAAACATTCAAATATATGAGCCTATGGGGGCCATTCTCATTCAAACTACCACAATGAGTATATATAGAAGTTTGTCAGAATGTTCATATGCATGCTTGTATAATTTATAAGGTATTCATCTTTATAAAAGAAACAATCTGTATCTTATTAGAGCTGTTACTCTTTTGGTTTCTCATTAAACAGGACACTAGAAAGCATCCTCCTTAATTTATACTCCTGGTTTTCCTTCCAGGCTAAGTGTCCCTCATGTAACACTTCCAAACTGCATCATTAATTCCTTCCTGTGGATAGACCTTATGTTTGAATGACCTCATTACTGGGTTACTTAATGCTATCAAAATTTGGTTTATTAAGAAATTATGTATGGCCTTGTTTTCTGATAATGCAAGTACAGTAACCATCTGGATTGAGATTAATATCTCACTTGGGGTTGTGTAATATTTTCTTTATTTCATTCCAGTTGCAATCCCCTTTCCTAATTTTTCAAAATGACACCAAAGCCCATTTTGTAAAATTGCAATGTAATCTGACAGTGATAAATCACTGTTCGACAGAGAGAATTTGCTGAAGCTATGGATTTGCATTCCTCATGCCATTTTAGTTAAGATGAGAAATGCTTGGAATTTATACATAAACAGCATTGTGTTTGGGTCATATTTATTACAGAAGACTCATGAAATAGCTGCTGGTTTTAATTACACCATTGTATTCAGAAGGGAAGAAATATCTTCTTGTCCTTAGCTTTTGCTCTCAGTATAGGACTTTTAAGAATTAGTTTGTTAAAATAGCTATTGAAAAATTTTAAGTTCAGAATGATTGTTCTCAGAGAAAAATCAATGCATACTGCCTGGCCGTTCATCAAAGGAAGGCTTCTGAGAATGGCATCCCAGTTGTTTTACATCAGCATTTTTCCTTTTGGCCAGTGTAGTTTTACAGACCTGGATCCAAATTAAGAGGTTAAATTATTCTTTGTAAGTACACAGGGCTTTCTGTCCAAATCGGTCTACACTACTTACCCTTTATTCAACTATCTAGAATTTTCTCCCAAACTGCTACCTGCAGCTCTGAACTCCATTTTCTTTTCTTACTGGTATAAAGAAGGCAGGTTGAAGTTTTTCCCTCATGGCCAAAACTCTCACATTAAAATCCCCAAGAATCTTCATTCTATGAAGTGAGATTCTCTGTTATAACCATAAATGAGAGTCTTGTTAATTTGATGTGTTTGGCATAATGGAGAGGATCACAACAATGTGTGAACTTTGTACTGAATAGGTGACTTTGTGGGTTTTTCCCACTAGTATTGTATCAGGCCACGGGGGCTTTTGGTTCAATGCACTATAAGGTATTAGCGAATGTGTTCGACAAAGGATGCTAATGGTGTGAGTCTGTTTCAGAGTTACATAAGCAAACTTGGATTATTTTTGAGTCATGGATTCACTGATATCATAATCTTCCCATAACTCAGAGAGGTTAAAGTTTAATTGTCATTTTTGTTTGCTATCAATCGAGTATTTGACTTTAAATAAAAATACTTATCTCTACTTCATGTTCTGGCTTTGTGGGAGCCTAGCCAGTTTGAATGTTCACCTTCCTAGACCAGGATGGAGGGGGGAGGACCCTGGACTTTCCACAGGGCAGGGAACCCTGACTGCTCTTTGGACTGGAGAGGGAGGGAGAGAGGAGTGGGGGGAAGGGGAGAGGAGTGGGAGGAGGGGGAGGGAAAAGGGAGACGGGGAGGGTAATGGGAGGCGGGGAGAAGGCAGAAATTTTTTTTCAATAAAAAAATTATATTACAAAAAATACTTATCTCTGTGTCCTTATTTATATAAATCTGAAGTATTGGACTCTATACCTGAAAAGTGTGTTTTAGATATTTTAATAACATACATAAATGTTATATATACTACCATTGTCTTAACTGTACCTTAATATTCATCAATCATAGTTGTAGTAGGAGGCTGCTTGTTTATTTCCTAGCTGCCCAGACTTCTGAAATAGTCACACAGAAACTATATTATTTGCAATACTGTTTGGCCAATAGCTTAATCATATTTCTGGCTAACTCTTACTTCTGAAATTAACCCATTTTTATTATTTTATGTTTTCCCATGAGGTTCGTGGCCAACGTGCAAGGTTCCACCTGGCAGCTTGCATCTTTCCCCTCTGGCGGCTACATGGCCTCTCTCCAACTCCGCCTTCTTTCTCCTAGCATTCAGTTTAGTTTTTCCTGTGTAGCTCTACTCTACCCTATCACAGGCCAAGGCAGATTCTTTATTCATTAACCAATAAAAGCAACACAAATACAGAAGGACTTCCCACACCAATTAGTGTTGCCTCTATTTAACTGACATTCTACAGTTTTACAAAAGAATTCCATTTTATGCATTTATGTATGTATGTGTGTATTGCATATGTGAGAGAGAAACAGAGAGAGACATAGACAGATGGGGCACTGTGTACATATAGAAAACAGAGAACAACTCTTTGAAGTTGGTTCCTGCTCTTGTGCAGTTCCTCCAGACTAAGTGGTCTGTGAACTTCTAGCTGATTCTACTGTCTCCACTGCTAAACCTGCCATATTGCCCTAAGAATACAAGTCACCTTGTGGTTCTGAAGATAGAACTCAGGTCTAGAGTCTTGCAGGCAAGTGTTTTTACCCACTACACCACCTCCTCAACTTGACTCTTTTTATTCTTCATTTCTATAAAATCAACCTTTTCTGTCTACATACTAGTGAGATTATGGAGGACTTATTTCTCTCTGTTTGGATTATTTCACTTAAAACAATTTCTGGTTTTATCTATGTTGTTGCAAATGATGAGATTTGACAGCTGCATAATATTTTATTCTACATATGTAGCACATTTATTTATTCATTCTTCAGTTTGTGGATGCAGAAATCATTTGTATCTTGGCTGTTGTGAGTAATGCAGCAATGAACAAGATGTATATGGTTCTCAAATGATTTATTTTACTTTGGTTATATGTCTAGTTTTGGATCATATTGGCCCATCATGTGTTAACTTGATTTTTAATTTTTGGTGAACCTACATAATTTTCATGACTGTACTAATTTAAACTTCTACCGAAAGTATGTAAGGGACTTCCTTTTACCTCACTCAGGATGATTTTTCCAGCTCCATCCACTTACCTATAAATTTTGTAATTTTATTATTTTTGGCAGCAGAATAATATTCCATTGTGTAAACATGTCCACATCTTTATTACCCATTCACCATTTCATGGATATCTGTACTGTTTACAATTTTTAGCTATTATACGTATATGTACTATAAGATGTAGAGGTATCTGGGTATATGCCAATAGTGGTTTAGATGGATCTTGTGGTTTTCCATGTTTTTCAGTCTTCTTCAGTGTTGTAAAAATTTCAATGTAGAGATCTTTCACCTGTTTGGTGGAAATTATTTCCAGGAATTTTCATTATGTTCTTTTATCTATTATAAATATACTCACTTTATTTCTGTTTCAGAGCTCTCTATTTCTGTACTGATTTTACAAGTTGATATGTATCCTGAAACTTTCTAAATTCAATGACTAGTTCAATGTGTGTGTGTGTGTGAGTGTGTGTGTACATATGTGCATGTGTGGAATTATTGAGGTTTTTTTCTATGTCTAATATAATACCCTCCATAAATAATAATAGCTTAGTTTCTTAGTCTCCAACTTGGATGCTCTTTATTTCTTTCTCTTGATTTATTGTTCTTTCTAGAACTTCAAGCACAATGATGAATAATTGTGGTAAAAATGTAGAGTCTTCTTTTTTTCCAAATGTTGGCAAGAAAGATTTTAGCTTATCTACATTAGATATAATGTTAACTCCTTCATTCAGGTGACCTTTATTTTGCTTATAGGTATCACTATAATATGTCTTTTAATGATTTCTTTTTTTCCTTTTTTATTTTATTTTTTAAAAAAGAGAAACAAACTATCTTTTTCATTTTATATTCCAATCCCTGTTCCCACTCTCTCCCCTCCTCCCATCCTCTCTACTTTTATCTCCATCCCACCCCCATATACTCCTCAGAGAGCATAAGGCACATTGCATTGGGAAAGGTCCAAGTTCCTTGCTACTAAATCTAGGCTGATTTTGCAAGGGGTGACTGCTTGTTGGTTTCCGTCCACCCGGCTAGCTTAGAACTGAAACCATCACACAGAACCTGAATTAAATAAATCACTGATTGGCCCATTTGCTCTAACTCCTTATTGGCTAACTCTTACATCTTAATTTAACCCATTTTTATTAATTTGCATATTACTACATGGCAGTGGGTTACTGGAAAAGTTCTGTCGTGTCTTACTCTGGTGGTGGCTCCATGGCATCTCTCTGTCTATCCTTTCTTTCTCTCAGCATACAGCCTAGCTTTTCCCAACTAGTTCTGTTCTACCCTTGCCATAGGGACAAGCACTTCTTTATTTATTAACCAATAAAAGTAATACATAGACAGAAGGACCTCCCACACCCTTTCCCCTTTTCTGTTTAAACAAAGAGGAAAGCTTTAAATTTAACTTAGTAAAATTATAGATAATAAAGCAATTATCAAGCAAGAGTTACAGTTACAATATTTAGATTTACTTTATCTTTTATCATAACTAAGGAAAACAATGATAATAACTATCTATTCTTCAACTCCATCAAAGTCTCTAGAAGGATATCATATTACCTAATTAAACAGGAAGTGCATTGTAAGCAACTTCCAAAACTCTAGAATTGACAGAGACATCTAGCTGCCTGGAAAGTCACCAAAAGTTCTTCTGTACCATTGGGCCATCCATCTTCAGCCTACAGACCCATGGTATCCAGCAGGATTTTCCATGAAGCAGGAAATTTCAAAGACAGTTCACCCTATATTGGCAGTTTGTCAGTCACTTTCTTCTATATCCTGCAGAATGTCTAGCAGACTCTTTTATGAAGCAGTTACTCTGACGAATCATCTAACCTTTAGGCAAGTTCAGTACTCATTTCCCTGTGGGTGCTGCATGTCCAGTTAAGCAGTCCAGGCAAGAGCAGTTTCTTTCTCAAATGGCTATCAAACTCCATAAGGAGCCTCGTTGATGCCAATCTTCCTCTTGAAGTAATTAGTGCTGCCAGGAGCAGATGTGTGTCATTGTCATGAAATGTTCTAAGTTCTTAAACCTTTTAAATGCCATATTTTGAAGGTCTCTGAAAGATCTGAAGAATACCTATCTAACTGAAATATATCTATACATCTAGAAAATCTAACTGACATGACTACAAACTTGACTATTATAGATGAGTATCTATTAACTTATATTTCTTAATTATACATTACATTTTTAAATGTGCTAACAAACACAATACCTTAATCAAGATCAGAAATAAATATACATATTAACAAAATTGACCTTAAATTTGTATCAATAAACCAAAATCCATATAAATGCAAACTATCCATCTCTATAGCATATGCCCCTTAAATGTAAACAAACATTTTTAGACAATATTTGGGAAAATTGGCACGGTTCTGTCCAAACTTCTTCCTGCTATTTATTGGGCAAAGTAAATTTTATGGGGTGTTCAAGGTGACCTTTCAGGGGGTCTGATTCCATCAAACCACACCAGTCTGTTAGCAATCCACAGGTTCTCATCCTCTGTGGAAACAAGAGAATAACCTCTTTTCTAAAGCAACATATCCTTAGACCCAAATTTGGAAGTCATACTACCTTTATAATATACACGCTCATTTAGTCTAGCAGCTCATACATTGAAATGTCTCTCTGTACTTAGTTCATTCACAGTCAAAAAATTCAAAGATAACACAATAATATACATAGTCCAGATTCTCTGATAATTATTCGTTTTTTCATGTCTTATTTTTTGGCTCCTTTTAATCTATGACTATCTGTACTCTGTCTCTTTGAAGACTTTACCCCTTTTTAAAGCATTAACTTTACTTTATAACTCTACTCTTTTTCTTCTCTCTTCCAAGCCTACGTACATTTATCCAACACGATGACTCATCTGGATTTGTCTTTATTACATATCTGTAATTCTTTTCTGTCTAGGAGTGCTTTTTAAAATGCTAAGTGCTTCTTAAAACTTAAGCTGCATCATTACTAGGGAAATATAGCACTTCCTGCTTGCCCTGCTTAGTCTAAAACTTAAGCTGCGGCATTACTATGATATCTATGGTACTTCTTGCTTGCCTGCCCAGTCCAGTATGGTGGAGCCACTCATACCTCTGAGAACCATGCACACAGCCCCATTCTCAGGCACACAGCTAGTCCATGTCACCATTAAGCAAGCTGCAGCAGTCTGCTCACAAACCCCATCCAAATACTCTGTAGCTGGGCCTCCTGCCTGAAATAGTCAGTTTTTGCTGGCAGGACGGCCCAGAAAGCTAAAATTTCAAAAAGGCATGACTTTTTTCCTGCTATACATGGCTTTGTTCCTGCTATGGATGAATCAGGAAAACCTCTCTTAAAGGAGCCATGCCTCTGTTTGCTTTTACCAAACAGAGCTTATCCAAGAAAATACTGCTAGCAAACCATGCTTAACTCTGTTATTTCATGTCTAGACTTAATTTTTAAGCTTTCTCAGGTTTTTATGTGGTTTTTAGTGGGTGCCAATTTATTGCAAGGGGGGCCACTTGTTTGTTGTCAGCCCCCAGGCTAGCTTAGAGCAGAAATAATCACATAGAAACTATATTAATTAAATCACTGCTCTAACTTCTTATAGGCTAATTCTTACATCTTAATTTAACCCATTTCTATTAATCTGTATATCGTCGTGTGGCAGTGGCTAGGCAGAAAAGTTTTGGCATGTCTGACTCTGGTGGCAGCTACAGGGCATCTCTCTGACTCTGCTCTGTTTCTCCTGGCTTACAGCCTAGCTATTCCCACCTAGTTCTGTTCTGCCCTTGCCATAGGCTCAAATCAGTTCTTTATTCATTAACAAATAAAAGCAACACATTGACAGAAGGACCTCCCACACCAGGCTGAGCAAGGTATTCATCCAAAGAGAATTGGCTCCAAAAAAGCCAGTCAAGTAGTAGGGATATCCTACTGCTGATTTCATTTTTAAGGAATAGTGTTATATAAATATTATACTTAATACCACTTTTTATATGTATATATCTCAGGAGCCTAGAAAACACAAATATATACATTTGTACTTTTATGCACCAACATGGAAGATATGTAAATCAAACATTCAGAATTCAGAAAAATCCACATATAAATTATTCTAGTAGGTAAGTTTCAATCTTTATATAACCTCTTAAATGTACAAGGTGATGTTTATGTTTAGAAATTTTACCTTAAGTAAAATTTCCATTTAATGTAGAATCAATAAATGAACCATGAGTGACATGGTCTTTGTATCTGTCTGTCCTCCTTCTTTGCTTCTGTATACAGAAATGAATTTTGAATCATTTTAGGTTATAGTCTTGGCCTTATTTTACTTATTATAGAGTAAACCTTCTTAGCTTCTACCAGAAGATATTTATAGTGTTTTTCCAAGATAGTTTGCATGCTTCTAAATTTATGTACATTCCTTGAATGTAGGAATGGAACAATTTTCATCTCCTTCTTTAAGTACCAAGACCATAATAGAGACTCAGTAAATACCTTCTAAGAAAAATAGACTTGAGAAGTTATATTGAGATAAGGCAACAGTGTTTTAAATTTTCCCCTGGAATTTTATAAAGATTATAAGTGGACAAATGGCACAGGATTGTGATGATAATAAAAATCAAATCAGTAGCCCCAAATTAGTAAGTAATTATTATGTGCCGTACATTTAAATGTTATTTTATTTAATCTTTATGACAGCCTTACAATATAAATGGTACAATTTTAACTTACAGATAAGGAAACAGAGACAAAGTAAGGTTACATCATTTTCATGACACTATAGAACTAGTAAGTAATGGGGCTTGGGTTTTAACCTAGATCTAGGTTAAAAAAAAAAAACCCTGTCATCTATGTTGTATTAACTACTGACATTACTGAAAAACACCTTGCTATAAGTGTACATACTATATTTCTCTAGTTTCAGGTTCTTGTTTCATATAGAAAGTAGAAAAGATAAAATTTGCTTCTTTTCCTTGTTTCAATTCTGAAAGGCACCAATATTTTTTCTCCTGGAAATGCATTCTTTCTGATTTTTTTTTCAGAGAATGCAAAATAAACATATTAAGAATATGATTGGATAAGACATATCCTCATTTGGATGTATCAGGGCATAGAATTATGCTTATGGATCTGCATCTCAGATCTTATTTTAAAAACAGATTGTTGCTTACACATTTGTTGGTTTATTTTCTTCTAGCATTAAAGAGATTTGTATTTTTCTGTAAAAACATTGAAACAAATGTATAATACTCTCTCACATTTTAAACTTTATAAAAGTTATTCCGTGTATTTCTAGTAGTATACTATTCCATCCTGATGAGGACCACTACAAACACTACTAAGCTTGGCCCTGAATCTGAGTAGCCAATAGTTCTTCTGAAGGTTTGTTTGCCAATTTAATGAGTTAAGATAGCAACAGTTTTTGCAGTTGGTTGATTGCTGCACTAACAATGAAAGTGATGGCAACAACTTAGAGTGGGAAAACTGGCCTATGTTTTATGTGTAAGATACCATTTCTATTTGTTAAAGAATAATGGGTTTTCTCGACAATATTTATCATACTGCTAGTTTTAAAGCTGTGCCTGGCTGTTTTGTTAGCTGTCAATATCTTTTTTTTTCCTCTAGACTTTTTTAAGTGCATGAGATTCCCTTGAGCATGCTCGTTAGCATATTTTAGACCTGACATTATTGATGTTGCACATATATCTTTCTAGAACATCCAAATTGACATATTCTAGGATTTGCAAGAAATAGTAGTGGCACCACTGAAAGCCAGAATTGATGGTCAATGTCACCTAGGCAAGTGATGATTTTGTCTCCTGCATCAGAAATCAGGAGTGTGTAAATTCCTAGGCATGACTAAGTTCCTTAGGAAGCTAACCTTTGTGGAATTGGATCCTGTGGCGACATTACATTTTAGGGTACCTAATTTCAAGTAATTTTGGCCTATTATTCAGCTGATTTTCATTGTCAAGACATATTCTGTCAAAATATTTTTGGAAAATGCATGTTCTCAGCATAAATGAATAATGTATTGAGTCAAGTTGTTTGGGAATCACAAGTTAAAACAGCTCTATCTTTTGAAGCTAATAATTCTTGGCACTGGTATTATGTTTCAGGGTGGCAGAACAGTCTGCTAAATGCTCTGATTGGTCACAGAATATTAATTGGTTGCAGACACAATGTTTAGAGCTCCAATTTAAGACTGACAAGAATGATAACTTTCATTTGTATGCAAAGACTTCAACTGTCCCTTTGAGATGAATATCAGATTCTGCTTTACTCATTACTCATTCTTTGCTTTCTAATATGAAATATAAAGGCAGATGAGAGGCCAATCCTACAACATACTTCTCAAAACTGCCTTGATGCAGATGGAATACTTTTAGCAGTCTTGTTGTTTCTTATAACACATGCATTTACTAGTCACTGTCCTATGACATGAGTGAGTCAGTTCAAGATGCAAACTTTATTCATTGGCAAACAAGAAATAAGCAATATTGTCTCTAATACTTTGGGAACTTAGTCGTTTCTCTTGCCTTCTATGAGATAGTTCTTGTTAACCAGAGAATCAGAAGCTGATTAGGATCATAGTAAAAACAAAGCATGGACTTCCATCACATTTACCTTGTCACTCAAGTCCTTCACAAGCAACTAGAATTCCTGGTTTTATTTAAAGGCAGAAAGTAAGCATCAACATAAGTAAATACACATCATAGCCCCTGAAAAATGCACCATCTTGGTTAAACCAGAGATATCATCTGAAGGCTAGATATGAGGACTTGCTTGCCAGCTGATGCAATTTTAAATAGATTTTGAGGTTTATGGTCTAATCAATGAGTCAATCCCTTGAAGGATTCATGATATAATGATATTATGGAAAAGTAGTATTATGGAAAAGTGCTATTATGGATAGTTAGGGTTCATTGGAGTTAGTGGGTCACTGTATGTATGAGCTTGAAAGATATACCTCATCCCAATGCCCCTGCTTTAGTTCTCATTACTTCTTAACAACCACACAGCAGCTTTCTCTGCCATGGAATTTTCCTCCATGGAGCTTCTATTTTGCCATCAGCCTAGAAACTATGGTACTAGCTGATTATGAACTGCACCTCTAAAACCACAAATCAAAATAAGTCTTCCTTTCTTCATATTATTTTTCTCAAATATCTGTGCACAGCAATGTAAATATCTGATGCAAGCACCACAGTTTGATGTAACTTTCTGAGATCTGTTGTTAAATATTAGCTTTAAGATAAACTTGCAAATCCCTGCTTCATATGGTATTCAATCATGTTCATTCTCTCAGTGAATGAGAATTAGGAATCCAGTATAGTTGCTTGGAGAAAGTTATCAGGAACCTTGACTTCTGCTTTTCTCTCACCCATAATCTGTATATAGACTTCCATCCCATATTTATAAGATGAGTGTTTGTTTCAAAAGCGAAGTCTGGGCTTTATGGAGGAGATTAACTAAAAACATGAGCCATGGGCCTATATACTGTCCATTATAAACTGGGGAGGAGGTTATGGGTCCTTACCCCTTCGTGCTTAACTATTGGCTACTGAGACTAGTTAAGGGAAGTGCATCCATTATCTTCTGTTATAAATCCACCAAGGACCTCACCAAGCTCCAGTAGATAGTTTAAAACCCATTGTCACAAGGTGATCCTTGTTAAAATCAATAGATTTCACCCCAGGCCCCCAAAGTAACAGTACCACCAAAATGTGCAATGCGGACACTTAGTGAAGAGGGGAAGGTGGTAGAAGTAGGAGGGACATTAGAGGGGGCTTATAGTTTTCAGAATACACATCATACATGAATAAAATTGTCAAATAAAAACTCAGTGATCTTTTAAAACATAAAATATATTTAAAAATCTGTGGGTACAACATAGGCCAAGACACATTATGATAGGAAAAATGAAAAGAAAATCCAAGCTTGTCAGGCTTTCAAATTGCCTTTGTCATCAGAATTTTTTGAATGAGGGCTTGTTAAACATATAGGTTTCTTCTCACTCCAGACCCACTGGATTCTATTTTGTTGACTAGAGAAATCAGAATTCCCATTAACCCTTGGGATAATTCTGGTAATAAGGCAATAAATTATTTAATGATACTAGCAGCTTACCAAGCAGATTCAAGAAGTCTAATGACATACATGTGGTATACATTTCTTTTTCGGCTTCTTTTATAACAAATAGTCTTACTTTGAGGACATAAGTGGTATCGCCCTTAAATATTCACTGTCTTTAGCAAATAGCTTCCAAGGTTATTGCTATCATCCATATGACGATTATGGAAGTGAAATTGACAAAAAATTGTGTGGAAAATTTTTATGATTCAAACCTGGAAGTAATGCTTATTCCTCCCATGTACATTGATTTGGCTAAAACTCAGACATTTAGCCACATCTAACTGCAAGGCAAGTTGGTAAATGTGAAGGCTAGGTAAGTGCTCAGGAAAAGAAGGAACTGACTTTGTTGAACAGACAACCATCCTTTATACAGAAAGTATGTAACAGGGTTGGGTTCACAGACATTTGACTTGTACAGATGTACGGTCTTCTATATGTAGAGACCTAGTACTTGCTTTAATGATCTGTCAATTATGGCCTTGAAATCCTAAATATTTTTGAGCAATGAGTCCCACATTTTAACTTTTTCTTGATATCCCCAAGTTATTTTGCTATGCAGTTTGGTTAAGAATGTAAAACAAAATCAAAGGGATAGAGCATAGCGTGGGGATTTGTTAAGACAGTGAAATGTAGACTTCAGCATTCTTTTCTTTTTTTATCAGAGAATTTCATTGCATTTATTCATCACCAAGTGTTCGACCAGGAACCTTTACATGCTTCAATTGTCAGTGTTCATGAAAATATGAAATTTTTGTTTCCAATGCTTTAAACATTTTGTTGTTCTCTGGATTTTCTTTTTTTTTAATTCTTTTTTATTTATTTATTTATTTATTGAAAAATTACCGCCTCCTCCCCGTTTCCCATTTACCTCCCCCTCCTCTCACACATCTCCTCCTCCCCCCTCTCACACATCTCCTCCTCCCCCAACTCCCCTACCCCTCTCCCACTCCCCCCCCACTCCATTCCCCCTCCCTCTCGAGAATGATGAGCAGTCCAGGTTCCCTGCCCTGCTGGAAGTCCAAGGTCCTCCCACTTCTATCCAGTACCAGGACGGTGAGCATCCAAACAGGCTAGGCTCCCACACAGCCAGTTCATGTATTAGGATTGAAACCTAGTGCCATTGTTCTTGGCTTCTCATCAGCCTTCATTGTCCGCCACGTTCAGGGAGTCCAGTTTCATCCCATGCTTATTCAGTCCCAGTCCCGCTGGCCTTGATGAGCTCCCAATAGATCAGTTCCACTGTCACAGCGGTGCACCCCTCGTGTTCCTGACTTCCTTGTTCATGTTCTCTCTCCTTCTGCTCCTCATTTGGATCTTAAGAGCTTAGTCCGGTGCTCCAATTTGAGTCTCTGTCTCTATCTCGATCCATCACCAGATGAAAATTCTAAGGTGATATGTAAGATATTTATCAGTATGGCTATAGGATAGGGTCATTTCAGATTCCCTCTGCTCAGTTGCTCAAGGTACTAGCTGAGGACATCTCCCTGGACACCTGCGAGCCCCTCTAGAGTCAAGTCTCTTGCTAACCCTAAGATGGCTCCCTTAATTAGGATATATATTTCTCTGCTCCCGTGTCCACCCTTCCTTTATCCCGACCATTCCATTCCCCCAAGCTCCCCCAATCTCCCCTTCTCACGTTTCTCACCCCATTTCCCCTTGGCCCCATGCCACCTCACCCCAAGTTCCCAGTTTTTGCCCGGCAATCTTGTCTACTTCCCATATCCAGGCGGGTGACTATATGTTTTCCTTTGGGTTCACCTTCTTATTATCTTCTCTAGGATCACAAATTATATGCTCAATGTCCTTTATTTATGGCTAGAAACCAGTTATGAGTGAACATAGGCTTCAGCATTCTATATTACCAGTATTTTGACCATCAGAGCATCTGTCTCAGCGTGCTATCCTGCCTTGCATTTTTTATCAGTGACTTACATGGCATATAAATTATACTTATCACATTGTCAGGAGTTAGGAAGTCGGGAGGGACAGTTAATTCTTTAGAAACATCACTCTTAGTCAAAAAGATCTCAGTAGTTTGGAATGATGGGTTGAAACTAACCAGATCGCATTCAATATAAAAAAATGCAAAACTTTTCATTCAGGTCCAAAAATCCAACTGCAAAAGTACAGTCTTGGGATTTTATTTGGCCAAAAGCAAGAGCAGAGTGACTAGGTTGCCAAAAAATACTAATTCCCCTCTTAGTCCAGGTCACAAATACTTAGGATCCAGAACAATAGCAGTATTGGTTCAATTGCACTTTAAATGACAACTTAAATTAGTATTCTGTTCATTGTGACACACTTAAGAGGCCTAAGAACAGACTAAATTGTGTCCATAAAAGGGTGTCTAAGACGGAGAAGAGTTTGGAAAACATGTCACCTAAAAGACAATGAACAATTGAAGGAAAAACCGAATCCTCAGCATTGAAAGGGGGTGGCAGAATTTTCAGACAGGCATTGGAGACCAAGACATGTCTATAAATATTTTAGACATTGGTAATAATTTATTCTTTATTATTTCTGACAATAAAAGTAATACTTATGGCAAAATGTCAAAATGATAAAATTAGCAGAATAAAAGAATGAATTTTTCATGAAATTATATATAAGCTTGTTACATAATAATTTTTAATTTACGTTACAATATTTGGGCATCTGTTGAAGGAACTCATGTATTAGGGAGGAAAACTGGGGTCTTTATACGATTTTCTATGACTAAATAATGTGGACATACTGTAAATCAGTTAAGATACTCAGAATTCTACTTAATAAAAACTGTCACATTAGCCTTGTTTCTTAGTAGCTATGTAGTTGGGTGTATCATACGATTTCTCAATGTCTCCATTTTCAATCTACAAAATAAAGATAATATTAGTATGTGCATTTATAAGTAGAGTTTTTAGAAGCATTAAATGATAAACCTTTCAATTAGTACCCAGCTTATAGTAATAGTACATTGTTATGCATTATTTTCCAGAACTATAATTGATGATCTTCACTTTTCTTCAATGAAGCTACCTTTCATTACAATTAGGTCAACTTATAAGAAAGATAAAATAGAATAGTGTAGTGGGAAATTAAAAAAAATAGTGAACTGGCAACTGAAATGGTCTTGTATATATTTCCAGAAGTCCCTAAGAAGTGAGAATGACAGCTTTGTTTCTTGACTATATTGTTGAAAGAAGTGACATTAGGAAGACGTTTACAGTTTTAAAACTCATATATTTACATTTTATTTTTGTATACATACGAGTACTTTTATAATTTCTTATTTTGTTTGCTTTCAAATTAATTCTACAACTACACAGGAAAATTCCATCCCTGTTTTGAAGATGAGGGCCCAAATCAATAGAAATATTAGCTAAATTGCACAAATGTTCTGCTGTAAATTACTAGATGATTCGGGATTCCAATTCAGCTTTCTTCAATTTTATCCCAGGGTCAGAGACAGCACATAGAAAGTGAGCCACTTTTAAATTATCCAGTCTGTGGAAGACAGTATTTCAGCTGATGAAATGACTTGTTATCCTGCCAATAATTTGCCTGTTTGCTTTTCAGCCAAATTGCTGACATCTTGCCAAAACTCCAGTCATCTAGCTTAATTTCCCTGTGATTTTGCAAGACCTGGTGGTGGGATTTGGGGAGGGATAGATTCTGCTAGCTCATTCATTTCTTTGTGCATTATTGTAGATGTGTTTAAGCTTGGAGAAAAAAGTTGGTGCACTTACCAAAGCAGAAGCTAGTATGTTGAATTTTAGAGCTAGATTTCAAGGGACAGAGTATTGTAATATTTCATGGTATTAGAGACCCAAATATTTCACGTTCAAAAGATCTGTTTTGGTGAACCTGATTCACGTTGTCTCTGTTACACACTACCATCTTTCCATCAGAATCCCACGCCTTCCATTTCAACATTCCTATTCTCATAATTATTTCCCAACATTCATTCACTCTAGAATAATTAATTGGCTTCCATTCTTAGGAGGGAAAGCAACTCAATGCAATTTGCTACCATTTATTGAAAACAAAACTATGAATTGGCCCTTGTTCTAGCATTTTATAAACTCATTATTATTTAACCCTCACAATTCCCAGAATTGGGTGCGTGTATCATCCTCAGGTTTGCATTAAGGGAGCACAGTCCCATCAGAGGTTAAGAATGGTTGATGCAGGTCAGACAACAAGTGGCAGAGCACAAATTTAAACCCAAGTATTCCTCATCTAGAGAGTGTGCTTCCAACAGCAATGCTATAAAGTTTTGTGACCTAGATAGTGGGTGGCAGGTGTTTTTGAAAGCTGGGAGAGACTTTTCCTATAAAATCCTAACATACAAGCTGCCATCTGCTCTGAATTAGGGTGCGATCAGATGCTGATGAACATCACAGACATTTCCAAGGTCTGGAAAGACATAAAACAGGCAAGGGTGAGGAGATTTTTGCTGTCCTGGGAACTAAAATTCCCTTCTCAAGAGCAAAGCAGTGCCTCTCTCTTCTTTAAGACTGGGTAAGGGGAAATGGGTCTGTGCTAGCAAGCTCCCGCTGGCAGGCTCATGTTAAAACTCTGATGGACTAGATGACCTTAGATGAAGGTTCGAAAGGCCTGGTTTTCACTCAGTTGTGTAACTAGCCTCTCAGGCTAAAAGCAAATCAGCACACACTAATTCACCTGATGCAGCAACAACTACTTGCAGGATTTTCTCTGGTTTGTAAAAGCAAGCGAACACCCCCACAGAAGTTTCCTGAAAAGCCTTTTGTTCTTTCACAAATGACCCGATCACTTCTTGACTGCAGACATTCTCAGGGAAAGCTTATGTTATCTGTAGAAACATTCAGTGGCACCATGTCAATTGGGCAGGAAGCCAAAGCAGCATTGAACACCTGGGTTTCTGTCTATACTGGAACGTTCTTCAGAGAAAGTGTCAGTCTTCTAGACCAAGGGATGAAAAGGTCAGATGATACGAGGGAGATGTACAGAACCTTGGGTAAATTCAGATTATAATTAGAAATTTATTTATTCTTCATTTAATTGTTTATAAGGAAGGCAAGTGGCAGTGGCTCACCTGTCAAACCATTAGCCTGCCTTCTAGGATTTCAAACACTGCTTGTGGAAACAGGCAGTCACTTTTTCTAAGCACTGAGCCCAGTGTCTGAACAAAGCTATACCAGGGGGTTACTAATGACAGCTCAAGAGGTCCAATCTTATTAGAAAATCTGGGGCATCTTCAAAATTCCATTTAGTGGGCAAGTTTATAAGGTTAAACTCAAAAAGCAAGAAACCTGTTTTTCAAGAGTTTCATCCTCCTTAGAACCTTCCCAAGTTTCCCTGTTTAACCTTCTAAAGATAAGTCTTGCCTCCATAGTTTCTCAGTTGTACTTAATGTGAGCTAACTGAAGAGGGGCAAGAGCTTTGTAGGTTCAGTTCAGTTTTTCCCCCCTTTGATTCTTCTTCATCCACTAATGGCATTGTAAAATCACTTAGCTTATATTTTCTCCTTGGAACTGTGAGAAGTCATAATTGGCTTCGTTTGAAAATCAATTTCAACATCATAGATCATCAACTTATATTTGATTAATTAAATTAGTGCTCATCAGTGTTATGAAGACAAGGAACAAGCTTGGGAACCTCCCAGAGAGCTCCCATCATGTGGAGAAAATTAATCAAGATTTCTAAGGGCTGGGTCTTGACTTCAGTGATGAAAATGATTTTCAGATATTTTAGTGTGATTGAGTTCAATTAAAACACTATTACATATTCATTCTAGAGAGATTAGGGACAAAGATTCCAGTTTTAAGTTCAAACAGATGAGTTTCAAAGACAGCCCTGCACATTTTGCTAGCTAGGTGACTTTGCTGAGGTTACCCAAAGTCCTCTATGGTAAGACAACAGTAACTTAAGTTCTCAGCTCATATCAATAAGACTCAGGTGAAAATAGGATTCTACAAAATAGTGATCACTAAGGTGGAATGTAATACTGGGTCTAGAGTCTAGAAATGAATTCTTAGGTCCAAAAAAAAAAAAACCTCTCCAAGCTCCTCTTTCTTCATCTGTGAAATGTAAACAATCTTTCAGTTTATAGATTTGGTTAGCTTTTGTTTCGTTAAGTGTCACATATGACCGATAATGGTCTTGAATTTTTTCTTATCCTTCTACTTCTGCTAACCAAGTGGATTTTGGTAATCGTCCCAGTTATCAGAGTATTTAAGTTAAATTAAAAAAAAGTTGACTCTGGAAGTTCCAACAAGATAATCTCAACTACCAGCTCCCAATTCAACCATTAAAGGGACTAGTGACAGTGAAAACCACAGATTTAGTCTCTGTGATCACATTGGGAAAAGGAAAAAATAAAGAGATTCAGTAACCCCCATGTCTGACATCAGGGGCAGAGAGAGGAGGTTTGGGTTTCAGTAGAGGATAAGAGGTATACATAAGCAGAAAAAAAAATAACGACAGCTTGACTTGCGGGCAAATGGATGGAGCTAGAAAACATCATTTTGAGTGAGGTAACCAGATACAGAAAGATAATTATCACATGTACTCACTCATAAGTGGTTTTTAAACATAAAGCAAAGAAAGCCAGCCTACAAAGCACAATCCCAGAGAACCTAGACAACAATGAGGACCCTAAGAGAGACATACATAGATCTAATCTACATGGGAAGTAGAAAAAGACAAAATCTCCTGAGTAAATTGGGAGCATGGGGACCTGGGAGAGGGTTGAAGGTGGGAGGAGAGGTAGGGAGGGGAACAGAGAAAAATGTAGAGCTCAATAAAATATAAAAAATGAGGTACACATAAGGAAAATTTCCCAGTCAAGTTGTGGTTCTGCCCATCATTGATCCACATTTGTCTGGGCTCTCCAATCTTTCCTGAAAAGTGGTAGGAGAACCTTTCAGAACTTCGAGAAATATTTTCCAGAGATGTAAGATCATCCTCTGGCTGGCACTAAGCTTCAGTCTTCCCCTTCCTAAAGCATGATAAATCATTTCAATAGACTGATAGCCAAAGGGAAGGGAACAAATGTCTCTCTTTAGAGATTATCCGCCCTTCTGCCAGGACAGTTGCATCAGCATGCCTGGCACCAGTTTATGAGGTTTGATGATTATGCATTTGGCTTTCTCTCTTGCAAACAAATTAGTTACTGACAGTTGTCAAAAATAAATGCGGAAATAGCTCACATGGAGAAGGCTAAAAGAATAATGCCTGTGATTGACACCAGCTTTATTACCACTTCAAATCCTGAACTAAGTAACTCTTTTTATTAGGGTAGTTCTGCAATCAGGAAAATTTCTTCCTAAGTTCTAAATATGACATTTTGTTTAATGTCCACCAAAAGACGATTCTGTGAGTCAGATTATATCGTTCTTGTCATGAAACACCTGATTTTAAAGAAAGTGTTTGCTTCATACCGACACTTGTCTGTCATCTCCGTTGGGTACTATTAACACAACTAAACAGCTAAACTTGCTGAAGTGCTATTTTGCATTTCCCTACACTTTTGCATTAGGCAAAACATTATGTTGGCAGGCTATGAATGCCTAATGAGTTTTGGAAATGATAAAGAAATAAAGCATTAAGCTAAAAACAAAGGCTTTAATACTATTCTGAAAATGAAACTTTTAATAATTGCTTTGATGGATTTTTATTTGAAATACAAACAGTATGTTAACAAGTTGATTTGAATGAAATTTAACTGGTAAAGAAAAGTCCGTTTGATAACTATATGAAATATGCAATGTACATTTTACTATATTTCAGCCAAAATGCAATATTATACTTCTTTTCCTTACATTCTATTTAAACCTAGGAGTGTACATCATATAGAACCTTGTCTAGCATGCACGAGGCCCTTGATAAACAGGTTGTGGTAGTACATTCTTATATAATGTCAACACTCTAAATGTAGAGGAAGGAAAACCAGATATCTAAAGCCATCCTTGGCTTCAAAGAGAGTCTGAAGCTAGAATAGCTTATATAATAACCTGTCTCAAACAAAAAAAAGCAAAATTATACTATTATTTAATTTAATTAGTGTATGTGACATAGTGCTCGGCCAGATAATGTCCCTTTCCAAAGATGTTTATATTTTCATCTGCTATAGAAAAAGGAAGCTAAGACTGAAATGGAGTTATGATTGCTAACTACCTGGATCAGAAATGGAAGTTAACCTTGCAGATCAAGATGCAGTCAATGTTGCTGTGACTAAATACACGAGAAACACAACTTCAGGAAGGAGGTGTGTTTATTCTGGCTCACAGTTTTGAAGTTGCAGTCCAACATGGTGGGAAAGTCATGGCAGCGGTAACTCTAAGCAGCTAGTCACATTGCACTGGCGCTCAGGTAGAGGGGAAGAGATGACATCTTGTGCTCAGCTCAAGTTGTCTTATTTATTCAGCCCTAGACTCCAGTCCTTCAGATGGCATCACCCACGTTCAGGGTGAAGCTTCAATTAACCTAATCTGGAGACTCCCTTTTATATATGCCCAGAGGTTCATTTCCATCAAAATTCTAAATCCCATCAAGTTCACAATCAAGATTATCAATAAAAGGGAGAAGGAGGAGAAATTCATTATAAAGTGAGAAGGGCTTCGCTTGTCCTGGTTAGCACTGAGGATGAAAGAGGGATAAACGTGAAGAAATGAGGCTCCCCCCCAAAAAAAAAGGAGAGGAACAAAGTTCTCTCCTAGGTGTGGTTTATCCAACCCCAACACCACCTTTATTTTAATCCAGTGTGAACTGTAGCAGAGAACTAGGCCATCATATAAAATCTCATTAATTCAGTCACATAGACAGCAATGTTTGCATAGGACCATATGGTTTTCTTTCCTTTTTTTGAGAAAGGGTGTCGCTATACAGGCACAGCCTGCTTAAAACCCACTACGTGTCTCAGATAGCTTAAAAGTATAGAGATCCTTCTGTCTCAACTATGGTGTAATGACAAGTGTATTCTACCACATTTGTCTCTAATAAGCTACACTAAATCTTAGAACAGTGACTAGAGGTGGCAGTGTAGTATAGTGGCTACCAACTTACACTCAAGGGTAAGAATGATTTGTGCCCTTGACCTGTAGTATATTTGCTAGCTGAATAAATTTGGGGAAATAATTTTATCTTGGTGAGCATACTCTTTCTTACTTATAAAATATTGATGATTATAGAACTTGCTTTATGTGTTTTGAGGATTTAAAGAGAAAAATAAATGTTAAAAGTACCCTGTTTTAAATTTATGGTGACTGAATGTTAACCATTGTGAAGTGGTAAAAATATTAGACTTTTAAAATTCTTGAATTTTAATCCTTTTAGGACAAAAGTGCGGCATGATGCTGAACATATTGATTTCGTTTCTGCCATTCCATTTCTTCATCTTTCAAAACTTTAAGGGTTTGCCTACCTCCAAAATTACATATCTTTCAGTATCTTATATCCCTATGTATTTTTTTTTAATTTTTATTTATTTATTTATTAAAGATTTCTGTCTCTTCCCCACCGCCGCCTCCCCTTTCCCTCCCCCTCCCCCAATCAAGTCTCCCTCCCTCGTCAGCCCAAAGAGCAGTCAGGGTTCCCTGCCCTGTGGGAAGTCCAAGGGCCACCCACCTCCGTCCAGGTCTAGTAAGGTGAGCATCCCCGAAACTGCCTAGGCTCCTACGAAACCAATAGGTACAGTAGGATCAAAAACCCATTGCCATTGTTCTTGAGGTCTCAGTAATCCTCATTGTCCACTATGTTCAGCGAGACCGGTTTTAACCCGGGCTTTTTCAGACCCAGGCCAGTTGGCCTTGGTGAGTTCCTGATAGAACATCCCCATTGTCTCAGTGTATGGGTGCACCCCTCGCGGTCCTGAGTTCCTTGCTTGTGCTCTCTCTCCTTCTGCTTCTGATTTGGACCTTGAGATTTCAGTCCGGTGCTCCATTGTGGGTCTCTGTCTCTGTCTCCTTTCATCGCCTGATGAAGGTTAATATTCAGGAGGAAGCCTATATGATTTTCTTTGTGAAATTCTAGATTTTCACAGATCAGCAACCACACATGAAAATGATGATTTTTTTAAACTTTCTTTCTATTTATTCTTTGTGTCTTTCACATCATTCACCTCCACCCCATTCATTTCTCATATCTTAATATCTGCCCCCTGCCCTTGCAACCTACCCCCCAAAATAAAATAATACAATTTAAGGGGGAAAAAATCAGTCTCTTCATGGAAGCTGCAGTGTGACACAGCAAGTCAAGTCACACAGTAAACCATTTAGTCCATACATCTTTACTTGCAAGCATTAAGTGCAATGAGTCAAACATCTGGTTCAAGGCCTCTAGTGTCTGCTATATTATCAGTAGATGCTGGGCCCTCACTGGGATTCCTCGTTGATATCCTGCTGTTGTCTTGTGTCATGGAGATCCTGCAGCTTTGGGTCTCCAGAACTGGCCTCTTCATGTGCATGTGCCAGCATATCACAGATCTAGAGCAGGTGTTAGAGTTGGTCAACTCATAGCCTTGGTCTGGGCTATGGGAAAAGTTTCAGAGTTGGTCAGCCCACCAGCTCTCCCTTATCCTCACCACCAAGGTGAGCTCTCCAGCATTGTTCTGACTGGTTCATCCCTTTTAGCATTGATCAAGGGGTAGGGCCAGTTCTCTGGTTCTCAAGAGAGTTCTCTGGTGGCAAGGGGTGGGGGAGGGGGACAGAAAACGATGATCTTAATGCAGATATAAAATGACCCATCTGTAATGCTTAACCTTTGTACTTGTTTGAATTCTAACTATATCCCAGATTCTCTGTAGAATCAGAACATATACTACTTTGTGAATTTCTTTAATAATAACCATGGAATTTATTTGAAATCAGCAATATTAGTCCTGGGAGTACTCTTTTATAGAAAGAGGGTGACTATCTTACCTGAGACAGAAAAGGCAAAACCAGGGAAAAATATATTGTGAAGGGAAAGGGTGGGAGCTACCATAACAACCTCTGTTTAAATTTCCATTTCTCCCCAAGGTTGTTTTCTTTTCAAGTCTGAAGAAGTTGCTTTATGTCTGAGCAGATTTGTGCTGAACAAACAATCTTCTCTCCAGAGAAAGACCCTGTGTCAAATGGCGTTGAGAAGAAATTGCCCCACTTTCGTGCTAAAGCTTTCTCTCAAGCCCCTGCATTACTCAAATTCAAATATTAGTGGATATAAATATGGGATCTAGAGAAAAGGTCATCTGAGGGCAACTTCACAGCAGCCCTGACCATTCACTACCCTCAGGGCACATCCTCTGAATTGCAGGGAAGGACACAGACCCTGAACCAGTCGCCCTGAAGGCTCTGAGTTGTACAGGGGTAATGGCTAAGTGAATTTTGTCTTACTTCCCCAGGAACCTATCATCTCCCTGTTAAAGGACCCTTTTGTTTATTAAAGGGGATGATTAACTTTTTGTTCTAGCTGGGAAACAAAGGTAAATGCTTGCAGTGATTTTAAATTGAGTCAGGGATAATGTGTGCGTGTGGTGTGTGTGTATGCGCAACAAAAATGTGTATTTCAAAATAATTTAATCTTCTGAATATGACTTCTATCTGCCTCATTGTTAGTGGTTATTAACATTTTGTCTTTCTAATACACATATAAAAGACATAATCCATTGTCATCATCTGTTGCTTATTAAAAATACAAAAAAAAAGGATTTTTAAGTGAGGGATAGGGAAGTAAGTGAGATGAGTAACTGAATGGTTTGACAAACTCTGCAAACAATTATGAGGATCACTAATTGTTTTCCCCGAGTCCTGCACAGCTTATTTTGTCATAACTGAGATGTCTAGAGAAAATATCCCCTTTGTAAACAGGCTTAATAAATAGTTCATATCATTTTGTCTGCTGTTATAAATAAGGCAGAATAAACAATAATTTCAGTGGGTGAAAATAATTTTACAAATTAATTGCTAGAGTAAATAGTTGGCAGAAATAATAGCAGACTGAACTCAAAACAGTTTGACTTTTCACAGATATTTATTTACTTGAAATATTACCAGTATCTCTTTCCTAAAATATCACAAAGAGGGAGAATTACTCATAAAATATTCGACTATAATATCAAAGAAAATATTCTCAGATTTCATAGAGTTCTACTAACATCCAGTCTCTTTAAAATCCAAAACTCATATATATAAGAAAGTCTTATTTTCCTTGTACTGTGCATGAATGCAGGGAAGGACAGTAGGGTCCAGTAAGTGTTTTCCAGTAAACTGCCTACAAAGGGATAAAGCATCCCTACAAGCCTACAAAAGGAACTGAAGTAGAAGCATCTGAAATTCATAATAAAAGTCACCTTTGTAATTGATTTTGATGAGAGATGTGCAAGTTTGGATACCCAAAGACTAGAGAAAAATCTCCGAAGTGGGAAACACAGAACAAGAAATAGGACAGAGGAGACACATTATATGTGACAGATTCTGGTTTTGTTTATAGGTTTGGGTAAGACTGATATTGAATTATTGTAATTGTGTGTGTGTTTCTTGGATTATCACCTAAATTATGTGGGTTCTCATCTTTGTAATTCTAATAAAAATGATTTAGATTAAATAGTAAAATGTGCACACCATATTTAGACTAAGAAAATATATGTATTTGATTTTCCAGAAAGATGTTTTCTTGGCCATGGGAAATTGTTACCTAATTTACAAAAAATACAAAATATTTCAATGAGTAATGCTACTTTTGGTATGGTCAGAGTTCAGAAACTTTTGCATCAATTCTGTGTTTGATATCTTAAATCTTCACACTAATCAACGATCTGGTTAAGCTTGGTAAATCCCTGTTGGTGTTTGTAGGAAAATTTGAAGGCTATTTAAAAGATATCTGGCTTCTCTGAAATCTAATCCGCTCAGGAAGAGCTTCTTTTCTGTCTTCATATAGAGAGGCTATCATTAATTTTCCTCCTAAATTCTTTAATTCCCTCAAAGCACCACATAATTTATGATTCTCATGCACCTTGCCATTTTGGGGTTATGCATAGATTTGTTATGACCCCATCCCCTCCTTCGTTTTTGAGTTAGTTTGTGAGTTTTGGTAATTTGGAAGACACACGAGTCCAGGGAGTAGTTTGTGCCAATTGGAAAAGGTTCATCAGTATTTTGGAACTTTGAATGTATTTGAACAAATACCATTGTATTGACTAGTGAAATGCACATTGCCATCCATAGTGAATCTGGGTGGTAAAAACACACCTTATTAATAGTACCTCTTGTTGACATAGAAATTAATAAAATATGCCCATACTGTGACTTAGCTACATAGTTTTTATTTCTCTTTTTAGTACCAACTTTCATTTCCTTTTTGGTTGAGAATTATTACCAAGGATGATTTTATTCCCCTTTGGCCATTGGCCAATGTCTATCATTATGATAGGCTTTGCTGACTTCTGATTGGGCAGAGATTCTAATGCATCCAGCAGTGAACAGACCAGTCATTTTTGATTAAAAAAAAATTGTCTAGCAAAGGGTTTCTCCCTCTTCCTAATGTTGTGACTCTTTAACATAGTTCCTCATGTATCCCCAGCCATAAAATTGTTTCCATTGCTACTTCATAAGTGCATCTTTTCTAATGTTATGAATTGTAATGTGAATATCTGCGTTTTCCAATGGTCTTAGGCAACCCCTGTGGAAGGATCCTTCAATCCCCAAAGGGTTATGACCCACAGATTGAGAACTGCTAGTTTATCAATAAGTTTTAGTAATGTAGAAGCTGAGCAAACCTGCTTTTAGGGGATTCTTCTTTCCATCATGATATGTATGTTTTCTTGATTATAATATAACTCAAAACTTGTCTATTCTCTTTATTTTTCTTAGTGTTTTTAAATTTTGACCAAAGTGAGACAGAATAAAAAAAAAACACAATAAAGTAAAACACAGTCGAGAAGTCATAAAACCAGTTTAAGTCAATTATGGAAATAAGATGAAACTATTATTTAGTCTTTCTTGTCTGTATACCTGGCCTAGTTTCTTTCATTCCTATACCTAGTTCCCCAGATTTCTCTGCCACCCTTGAAAGAGCTCCATGATAAGTTCTTTTTTTTTTTTAGCTGTAATCGGCAAAATTGTGTTTCTTGCAATCAAAGAGGCCCATGGGAAGTCCTATTTTCTAGTGAAAGTTAATTTTCAGATTGTGTTTATTTGTTCTCCAAGGTCAAATATTACTTTGTATGCTGACTTATTGGAGGCATGATCTTCATCCAGAAGATTAAAAATCCATTTGGGATAACTTGGCAGATCCATATAAAGTGAGGATGAGCTTATAATCAAGGCAATGCTTGCTATTTACCAAATAAATAGTTCAAAGAACTTGTAAATACTTTGGGATTTCAGATGAGAAAAAAAATGCTTTTGTGGTTATCAGGGCTGTTTTGTGGGAGGTCAGGTAGAACTCACAATGGAAGTGGAAGGTAGTAAGGAGAATATTGTGGACATGCTGATATCAGAAAGGTCTCATTGCAGCTTTAGGAATGAAATCTATGGAACTTTATTTGCAAGTTATTTGCCAGACATAATGCAAAATACCTTAGAATGACACATAGTCACAGAAGATGCTAAATAACCAATCTGTCTTAGCGCTCTATTGCTATGAAGTGACAACATGGACATGGCAACTCTTATAAAGGAAAATGTTTAATTTAATTGGGCTTGCTTACAGTTTCAGATTCTTAGTCCATTATTAGCATGTGGGGAAGCATGATGGCATGCAGGCAGACATGGTGCAGGAGAAAGAGCTGTGAGTTTTACATCTGGATCTGCAGACAGCAAGAAAAGGGGAGCCACTGAGTCTGGTTTGAGTAATTGAAGCCCCAAAGCCCACCTTCAATGGCACACTTCCTCCAATAAAGCCACATCCACTCCAACAATGCAATACCTCCTAATCACTAGCAAATAGTGCCATCCCCTACTGACCAAGTATTCAAATATGTGAGTCTATGTGTGCCACTCCTATTCAAACAACCACATGATCACTTTGATAACTATTCTAAAGGATAACTTTGGCAATTATAAACTCGGGGGGGGGGATTTCAGTCAGAGTGCAGTTTTAGAAATTAATGTAGTATACTAATATGTTAAATGAGGAAAAAAATCTTTGATATGTGCAGCTGATAAGTTAGAGGATAACTAAAAATTCAACACCATTTTAAAGACTATATTGTCATCACTGTAATTTATGTTCCTCAGTGATCAGTTTAGATTTTATCCTCCAGTAAATGCAGGACATACTGTTAGGTGTGAACAGCTAAATGTTGCAATAAAAATTGAAATTTTGGTATGTGATTTGAAATGCTGTTTTAAATAGTGATTTCTGTATGTGGGTTCACGTGTTGGGGTACTTACTAGGCTTTGTGGAGCTGGTCCAGTTGATTGACCCTAACATACTTATTCCAAAATGGCATCATTTGCAGAAATTAATGGCTGATTTTAACTCCCTTTCACTTGATCTTTTTGGAAATCTAATTAAGTAGACAAATGAAAAGCCAAAGAGGGAGATAAAAAATGTAATACTAGTGTATAGTGTAAAGGCAACGTAATCAACCGATTCATCCATTTCAATAAATAATGCTATTCATATATCCACTACGTTCATGGCATTGTCAAATCATTTCCGTTACACTGACTGATCTGGCGGTGCATGACGGAAACTACTGGACTCAATAGAAATGGGTTCATTTGAGCATATGCCTCAAGAGTGTTAGTGTTGAACACATAAAACCTCACTTAAGGAAGACGCAGACAGTGACTTTAGTAGCTTCAGTAGCACATTAAGCCCAGCATGTTGGTATGCTCTGTAGAGCAATTATATTTAAGGATAATTAAACAAAGCAGATAAGCAGCCACAGATGGAAGGGCAGCGGAGGGAAATCAGTCTGAAACATGTGTATCAAACGGAATCCTTTGTTTCCATTCTTCCAATCACAAAGTAACATTTAGTTATACCCAAATTAATCCCTCTCATGTCTAGGATTGGTTTTCTGATAAAATTGTAAACGTCTACTCTGTTGTTCAGGATTATTGATTTCAACAGATCTTATTTTCCCAAGCCGTAATTGTGAGTTTGATATGAAATTTTTAAAAGAGGGTTGTGGGGCAGACAAATGAGCTGTCCTGCCCATGGTAGCATGTATTCTAGCTAATCTTATTGCTATCATTACATGGGGGTGCCATAAGGTTTGGCTTTGAGCTGGTGGTCAAGATCCAGATGAATGGATCAGTTGCTAGTTTATTATGAAACACTCAGGACTTTCTGGTAATTCCAAAGCCTACGCATGGTTCTAGCATGAAATAAGGGTCCACATTTAAATATCCTACAGTGAATTGTTGGACAGAAGATGCAATTTTATTTTCTCCCTCTCTTGAGTTTTGGGGTTAAAGGTGTATATGTGTGAGAAGTTCTAAAGCAATCATTGCTCAGCTGACTCATTGCCTGTCATGAAACCACTGGATTGGCCTAGGGATCACAATTCAATTAGCTGATGCGCCTTTCTTGGTAGGATTGGTTGATGGGCGAAGATGATGTTAAATTCTCTATAATATCCATTTCTCTTTAATCTCCTGAGAGGTATGCACCCTAAAGATGTAAAGTAGAGCTGATTGCTTTTCATGTATAAAAGTTTAGGTTTGTGATTCCTTTAAGATTCCTTATAAGATTACCTTTCAAGATAAGTAATAAAGTGATTAGTCCTTTCTTTGTAGTTACAAAAATGCAGCCTGCTAGTAAAAGAATACCTTGCTTGCCTACACTGTTAATCTATAACGAGCTGCTAGGGTATGAATGTTCGTGAGTTCTTGGAATAATGTGTTTTTTACCTGTAATATGTAAAATGTTTAATCATGTAAAAATATGGAAAACATGTTTTTACTTGTACTCATTGTAATCATTCACTTGAAAAATAGAATGTAACCACATTGTAATTTTTATATTGCCCTAAAGATTTTGCTGGCATATATAATCTGTAAGGAAAAGAATAAAGGTAGTGTTAGAAGGGGTTAGAAGGAAAACATCAAGAATAAAGATAGAGTTAGAAGAAAAACATCAAGAATGAGGGAATGAAATTACCAGGAAAATAAAGCATAAAGAGGAGGTAAAAGAAGAATAAAGAAAAGATTAGAAGGAAACCATCAAGAGAGTGTATATCTTTTCCCTTACCCCCGAGATAAAATGTTTTATGCTCATGCATGGATTAACTTTGAGCCCTGCACTGCTGAAGGCTAATCCCCTAGGCAGTGAAAATTCATGGCCTCTTTTTCATTAAATTGTGATATATATAATTTGTTTATGTATACTGCTAAATATATACCTGCTCAATCTGCATAATGTTACTTGAATTTTTGTATAGGCTACCATTCTGCATTGCCCTTGTTTCCCACTATTCCTCAGCTAACCAGTTCCTCACCTTAGTGACACCTTATGACAGAATATTCCATATTTATCTAAATTTTATGCATTTAAAACATTTGCAGTTACATATTTAGTAGTACCACGCTATATACTGTATTTATGACCTTGCTTCTTTGCAATGTGTTGTAGAGATATGTTTATATCAGATTTACAAATGTATCTCATTCTTTTAATCTACTGTATCTCATTCTTTCAATCTAATGTATTATAATATATGATATAAATATATAAAATTACTACAATTTTATTTAGCCAAAGTTTTATCAATGGAAATTTAAGTGGTTTCAAATATTTGGTTGTTACTGACAGTAGTGAACTATAAAAGCCAATCTGAGTATCATATGTGATTGGATTTTGAATTCAGATGTTTAAGCTTTTATTTCTTATATTCTAAATAACAATTAAAGATCATATTATTAAAATCAACTGAAAGTATAATACATTATAATTATTTATTATACATTGTAAAGATTGTATATTAGATATTTAGGTCTGTATACATTATTTACAAGTCTGCTTGAATTAAAAATGTTAAATTCTGTAAGACTATTTTGTTGGCTACCAATGAAGATTTGTTAAAAAATGAAAACAATTCATTTAGCATTTTTTTTCTATCACGGGCAGCTAAGGAAGATGGAGCTTATGTTATATAAATATCTTTTCTACATATATTTATGATGTATTTTTGGTTATCAAGAAGTATTTTTGAGACTCTCATCATGATCGTTTATTTCTATAACTGTACATATCCTGTAATCAACACTTCACAATGAGATAGTGCCCCTATAATCAATGCTCAACGCTGAGATAGACCCTTTCACATCAGCAGAGATTTCCCAAATGGTTTATTAATTATGATTTAATTATTGTCTTTTGTAACCTACCCCATAGCTAAGCCTCTTGTGCATTAAAAGGACTTATAAAACATTTTAAAGAGGCAAGATCAAGTTATATAGTTTAAGCAAGATATGAAAACAGTAGTAATTTAAATAAATTCAATATATGAATAATAGGATAAGACTGTCTTTCTGACAACAGTATATTTGACATATTCCTCTGCTGTTTTCTTCTGATTATCCTTACGATTTGTTTCTTTTTTTACCGTTTTTCCAGACTCATGGTCTTACTCATTGCTTTACCCTGCCTCGCCTTTAGTACCATTTTCTCACTCACTTTTCTTGCACTCCAGCACATCCTACATGCCATGTTCACCATCATTAGATTCAGTTGACATTTGAGTAATTGTTTTACTCCAAGAATCACTAATGACATTATAGCCTACCATATCATGCCCCAATCCATTGGTATATTTCTTAAAACCCTTCAGGATTGAGTCCTTCCCTGTCTATGTGGTGTCATTTCCAAGTTGTATTGTTTATTCCATGAACCATTGGTTCTTCACATTACCCATGCAATTCCTTCTCATCAGGTGCTTCCTTTGTACATACATCATTCTTGATAAGTCTCATCACAAAGGTCCTTTATTTTATCCTTTAAGTTTCACATTGACATCAAAGTCCCTACTTAAAAATTCCTTCTCTGTAGCTTTGTTGCCTGTCCTGGAACTCGCTCTGTAGACCAGGTTGGCCTTGAACTCACAGAGATCCAAAGAGACTGACTTTTTAAAACCAGTCCCTAAAGAGCTATCAGTCTTGCTTGCGTTACTGAAGATTAGGGCAAAAGTGGGGATGCCTTGGACTCTTGCAAAGTTTATGCTACGGGAAATCTACTGCAATTCGTTTTCACTATTTAGTGCTACAAAGCAAATATGTGAATTTCAATGTTTCTATGATTTTATTTTTTTCAATCTATATTTCTTGACACATACAAGCTTATGAATATACATCCAAAATAAGCAGTCCATTTGTATGAATGCGTTGGAATATATAGCTGTGCGGATATCCTATTTTAAGTGAATCAATGGAGCTCTAAATTTACTGGGAAATGGATATTGTATGGCTAGAGTAACAGCCCAAGTATGAACACTATCTAATAAATGTTTACACACCATCAAGTCTATAAACATTAAATATCATACACGATGGAATCATCTTTACTCTATAATTTATCTCAATTTTTCCATTACTTTCTTTCATTTTCTCTTTTAGCTTTGCTCACAGACAAGCCTCCCAAGCCATTGTTCCCCATGGAAAATCAGCCAAGTGTGATAGATGTCCAGCTGGGTAAGTCTTCTTCTGGGAATAATAATAGATCCTAAACTTGTTCTCTGTTAACAGATGGGGAAAATTGCATGAACCAGGAAAGGTTTATTGCCACTGTTATTACATGCAAATCAATTTGTGTTCTGCTCATTTATAACCCTGGCATTCAGTACAATAGCAGTTTAAGGAAATGAGTTTGTATTGCATGGAGGAATGGTAATACTAATTTGTTACACTGAGTATTAAGTGTGCTATACGACAGAGCTTTTTAACTCTGTGATTGATAGATTCATGGTTGTCTTGCATCGATGATTGGTACAGAAAACTTTCCATACATGTGTCAGCCAAAAAAATTTTATTTGGAGACCATTAACTTCTGGAGACTAAGCACTTCATAAAAGACAGGGCTTGGTGCAGCCTTTAAAATGATTTGATAATATTATTTCCAACAACACAATCCAGTGTTATTTAAAACCCATTTTAAAGACAAGATCCTGAATATTTATGAATCATATGATATCAGGAAAAGTAACAAGTTGATTTATGAGTACTACTCTCTTCACAGTCTCAAACAAGAGCATAAAACGTCAAGCTTGTGTGCTTGTGTGTGTGTATGTCTTCCCTTTCTTCAATGCACATTATTTGAAAGAACAATAAGAATAAAGCTTAGAGGCAGGCCTACTTTGTTTTTTTTTCCAAAATGTGGCCTTTAATCTAAAATATGTTACTTAACATTTGTGAGCTTTTTTCTATCTTCAGTTTGACCATAGTAATCTGAAGTTTTTCAATTAATAACAAAGAGTGGAATAGCTAAGTGAATTTTCGAAACTATATGATCTTTTGTAATTTGTGACCATGGTGGTGCCTACAAATTATACACAATATTTCTACTTGCTTGTGAAATTATAAACTCTTGTTTTGATTTTACCAACCAAACTTGGATTGGTAGAATTTTATTCTAATTTAAAAAGAGGAGAGAGAAAGTTATGTTCCTAAAGTCTTGTCTGCTATTCTAAAATGTAGCTTTTAAATGCTGCCTAACAATGTGAGTACTCATGTTAAGTCTGTTTAAACCAAAAGATGAGATATAATAAAGATATTGGACTTTGGGGGTAGTAGATGATTTGTAAATGTTGCTGAAATATAAGACTATTGTTTTTCCAACTTTCCCATATTATTTTTTAAATTATTATATTTTGTTAAAGGAAATGAAAAACTATAGATTTACTTAAATTTTTTCTACCCAATTAGTTTAACTTACACTATTAAGATGCAAATATGTCAGCGGTGTGCTCTGGTTTTCCAGGGGTTGCATAAAGACATTCATGATCTTTTATTATTATTTTACATTGAGACATCTAGTGGACAGATTTTTTAAAAAGAAAACTTATATACTAAGCAGAGAAGACAAAATTTTCAGAAATATCCCAAATAAAACTGGAATGAATTTTGTTTATGATGACGGTGGAAAGACCCTTTGTTCTTTTCTGCCATTGTGCACACTTCCATAGAAAAGTTGTAAGTTTCTCTCAACCTAGCTCAAAACAAGGAAACAGGCCTTTTTAAGGGATAAATCCTACTCAGTTTCACAAAGTATAGCCTTGTATGGGTTGTTTGCAACATCTACAATATATTTGCTTTGTATGAACAAATATTCCAACACATAACAACACATCCCACTAATATTACCACCTTATAAAATTATTATAATTATCTAATTTATATTTATAGTTTATGTCTAAGGTATCATGTCGAACTATTTAGTCTGAACACAACTTTTTTGACAGAAAGATAGAGAAGTACCCATTTTTCATCTCAAAAGGATGTTTCTACAAGATGTTGAAGTAACCAGATCATTTAGCAAAAGTAAAACAAAATTGGTCACTAGATCTTCTGCATTTAAACAAGTACAGTGTAATTTGTAGTGGTTTTATTTATTTGAAACTATTTCTTCAAATGAGAAATCATTTTGTAAGTTCTTTGTAGTCCTTAGTAGTAAAGAAATTGTTATGAGCACTGTAAATATCAAGTTCTGAGCCTTAATGAGAGATCTGTAATCAGAATGATAAACACTTAAAAAAAACCTCATTATAGGAAAAAAGAATTAGAAAAAGACAATAGTTTATTGGATGTCTCAGTTTATGTCTGAGGAAATATAAAAAATTAATATAGCATGGTAGTATTGGAGGGATACTTTGGTGTATATTGGAATACATGTTCACACAAAACAGGGCGGATTTCAAAATTCAATAACAAACATTGATAATTTAGTAATAATAAAACATCTAGAAATCATTTTCACCAGATTCCAAAATTTATCCAGTGTATTTTTTTAAGCTTCAGATATCCTCAAACTAGATCAAAATGTTTATAAGTTTCCGAGGAACACAATAGCCAAATCCAAATACCTAAGCATCTTCTTAAATGAGGGTCTGATAAATGTAATCTCTTAAAATTCAAGGCAACTATATGGTAAAAACATACATGTTTCTGCTACTCCTACAATATGTTTGTGGGTTTTGTTACTCTTCAAACTCTTGGTTGGTCTCAAGGGTAGGCTTAACTAATAGAGTAGGACATAAATATTGTTTTAAGATTCTAGGAGCTAGGTTGAGGGACTTACAACTTCTCTCCCAGTCTTTTGATCAGCTTTAAAACCACCATGCTACATGAAACTACATGAAACTCACTCAAGTCACATGGGCACAACATCAATCATGTGGAGAGAAAAAGTTCAGTTAGTACCAAGGTATCAGACATGTAAATGAAGAAACCTTCTTGGAAATGAATCATCCAGTCCAGCTGTTCTAGCATCTGTTTTCTTGTCAGAGGCTAACTATTCTTAGACTCTGACACAAAAGTCATCAAGAAACTCAAATCATTGACAGTGGTCACTAAAATAGAGATACTTTGTTAGGCAATGGGTATACTTTTATTAAAAAGAACAAAATTTAGGTTATCTAGATCATCTTTAATTCCATTTCCCCTCCGGAAGAACACTCACATTCTCATTATGCATAAAGAAAATTGTATCAGAAATATTGAGCATGAATTTCCAGGTAGCTTTAGAAAATGTGGTGTAAGGAACTTGAGGTTTACAATCTGTTTTCAGTTCTAGCTGTCCCTAAAGGTAGTCTAACAACATTTTTCAGTAAAAATAAGTACTTTAGGACATAGATTTGGCATCAGTACAGATATTTTGTTGTGTCTCTAGAGGAAAATAAAAATCTCAACTTCTTTCTGTTATAGTGTAATCCATTAGTCATCCACAAGGTTCTAGAAATTTACATACATTTTTGCTGACAAAGCGATGACAGTTCGGTTGTTGCTAAATTGTGTTCACATTATAATTCTGAGAGAAGATTAATCTTAACTGAATAACTATACACTGTGAGATTATAAACACATTCTTAACAAAGTAGTCAGAAAACTACTGCTCCCACATAACAAGCTTATGCAGCTGAAGCTGCCTGGAATAATGCACAAAATATGAAAAGAAAAATAATATGCACTAAGATTGGGCAAATCCAATTCTTTCCTCTTTTCTCTTTATTTTCTTTCTCTGAAGGTAAATTCAGCTTTTTATTTAAGAAACAAACCTTTACTATACCAATGTTAATAAATTTCTCAACAGATGAAAAGGAAAGCACTTAATATCTTCCCAATAACTATTAATGTTGCATTGCAATTTATATTGCTATTTTTAATAACAAAATATTAACAAAAGATACAGAATTGAATGAAATGAACTTTCTAGAATGAAGAGGTACTCAGTTTAGTTGGTGTTTTAGTTAGGATTTCTATTGCTATAAAGAAACATCATGACCATGGCAGCTCTTACAGAGGAAAATATTTAATTGAGGTAGTTCAGTTTCAGAGGTTCAGCCCATTATCATCACAGTGGGTATCATGGTGGTATGCAGGCAGGTATGGTGCTGGCTACGTCTTGATCAGAAGACAACAAGAAGTGGGCTGAACCACTGGGCATGGATTGGGCATGTATGAGACCTTAAAGCTCACCACCACAGTGACATATTCCTCTAACAAGGCCATACATACTCCAACAGAGCCACACCTCCTAATAGTGTCACTCTCTATGAGCTTACAAAGGCAATTACAATCAAACTATCATAGTAGAGAAGGCAGATAGATAAGAAGAATTCCGAGGTGATATGAGAACACCTAAAACTGAAATGAGAAATAGGAGAGTGGCTGTCCTGTGGCAGAATCTAATACATTAAAGGTGTTTGCCCAACACCTTTACATAGATCGCTAATCTCAACTCAAACACTAGATTCATTAGAAAAAATTAAAAGTTGCCAGAGGTAAAATCTTTTAAACCCACTATTTACTTCAATACAGCAATATTAAAAATAGGCTGCTAGAGACTGATAGGTGGCTCAATGGGTAAGGTGTTTGCCACACAATGAATAGAACTTGAACTCTGATCCCTAGCATCCACATAAATATCATGTGTGATAGCACTTACCTGTAACCCTAGTGTTGGTTTGGGAAATCGGGGCCATGCATAGTCATATACTTTGAAGTTCTTTGGCCTGCCATTCTAACCTAACCTGCAAGACCTAGGTTCGGTGAAAGACACTGTCTTAGAAAGTCATAAGGAGAGTAATAAAGAAAGATACCTGAAGCTGACCTTTGGCTACTACATACACATACATGGATAACTGAGTTCAGTCACACTAAGTACATCTGCATGCACACATGCACAGACACACAATATCCCAGAGGGCAAAATCTATTTATTACACATTTGAGTCAGTTTAGCTTATCAAAATTATTAAAATTATTCAGCTCTTTCTAAAGTTTGCAGAGAATAAGCAAACCAAGGGAGATCAACTAATTATTCTAAAAACATGAAGAGAGAATTATTTATATGAAAAGGGATACATGATTATTTCATTAAATGTTGTCATAATTTGGAATTTAATGATGTGTATATGATGAAAACAAAAATATTTATTATGATGATGGTGATGATGATGATAATGATTACTGTAATCTGAGGATGAAGTTTGAGCCTTACATATGCTAGACAATTTTTTTAACCATGGAGCTATATCCCCACCCCTATGTATTTGAGATAGAGTCTCACTATCTAAATCAAGGTGGCCCTGAAATCTAAATAGTCCAAAGTGGTCCTGAAAGAATGATCTTCCTATGTCTGCCTCCTGGTTGCTTGAATTATAAGCATGAACTTCTTTAGTAACACCAGATATCTGTAAACCACGCCTGACATATCTGAGTCATGTCTTGAAGAAGTCTATTTATAAGGGAGCAAAAAAATTGCAGTGATTACTTCATGCCTATGTTTTTAAAGTATAAAGGATATTTAAGGAATTATCTAAATTATTCGAAGATGTTCTTCTATCTCAACTGTGAGGACATTTAAGGGTAGCTCATATGTGAATGTGCTAGACACTTCCTTCAGATTTCTAGACGTGTAGCTAAAGTATAAGATAAAGTCATGCATGGTCATTTGTATTTATATAAAATTATATACACCACTCAAGGTATAAGGGAGAATATATGTGTTTACCCTAGTTCACGATATAGAATTATATATAGTGAAAAATTATTACTCTGTTTTCCAGTATCAGACATTGAAGAGCATCCATTAATCATTAAGTGTCCTAGAAGATAGAACTACTAATATCTCCTGCAGAATTGATTCTATTGCTGTGGAACATAGACAAGATAAACTTTGGGGGAATAATGTCTTCCCTCAGTGGTCACATATTCATTAAAATTTTTTCCAGTAGTAGAACGTTCTTAGCTTTAAACTTATTTTTGTCTCTTGCTTACTCTCCCTATATAAATGTTTTTTGACAATATGTTATATAGGTTTCTGATCATTTAACTATACACTCTTACAGGAAACTTTGATTTATTGCCTTGCACTTGATAGCCACTTTTTAGGTATCCCTACAGTTTCCGGATTAGTTTACCACTTGGAAAGGAATTTGAGCTTTGGTTTCAAAGCCAAAAATGCTGTTCATTCAATGATATTTGTCTTCTCACTGAATCAAATCATAGTGGATACTCACCTGATTTCCACAAGGATGGTTACTCCCTTTCTGTCCAAAATCTATTGAAAAAAATAGAGAGAGAACAAAGTTATGCTTCCAGTATGATGGAACTGAAACAACAACATGTTTAACTTCAATAGGCACTATGGGTAAATTGTAAGTTGCCAATTTGGTCTTATTACTTACAAACTGCTTTCTAGCTTGGAAAAGTTTGTAATTACTCACAGCCCATTTTTATCATGTAAACAAGGAGCTATAGACATTTCTCCAAAAAGGTATACAGACAACCAATAAATACATTAAAAGATGTGTAATATAATTAACAATCAGCAAAACATATCAAAATTATATCAATACATATTTGGGTGATAATTGTCACCAAATATGCTGTGATATAGTTTATGAATATGATAGTAACCTGGGACTAAGTCTAATGTATATTTAAAATTTGCATATTATTATAAGGTACTTCATTTCCATTAACAGAAGAGTTCTGGCTCACTGAGGGCCTATATCAGACTGTTTAATTTTTTAATTAGTTGCAGATGTGTTTATAGTATACCTTTGCTATTATGGTAATTTTCCATCTATAGCCAAGATGTTTAATTACATTTAACTTGTTGAGATGTCAACCATAGTGTATCTTGAGGCTTACTTTGATGATGAGTTAGCACTACACAAAAAGTGTGAGTACGGCTAGGGATGAGGTTTTAGACCAGAGAAGGAATCAGGTTACAAACCCCTGCTTTAAAACCTGCTTTTCTCAATTATGGGAAAATAAAAGCACTCAAGAAGGAAGGAGACTCATGCTAAATCAAAGCATCAAAGAAGGGGAAGGGTGAATTTCAATAACATTTCATAGTCACACAGTGTTTTTCTCCAAGGAACTCGAAGACATTTCAGGCATCATTTAATTAATTCCATTAATATTTCAGTAAAGTAGGGTGGATACAAAATAACATTAACCAAGGCCATATACAGTGATTAAAGTCTTTTCTAATACCCACAGGCAGTTTAGCTGAACATATGTAAAAGGGATTAACTGCTCCACTAGCAAATCACTGACTATTAACCTGATCCTATGTGTTAGCTCAGACTTGTTATTAACCTGCTAGTATATGCGTATGAGTGTATTACAAAGATTATTTATTTAGTTCTCCCTGTGTTGACTTCCCCTTTCAACCAAGTAGTTTATTAACCTAAAAACACCTGTTCTCTTAAGTGTTTATTTTGTTCATAGAAATAAAAAAAAAACTTGTAAACTTTCCACACTGGTTCTCAATGCAACTAGTTATTTCTTGTTCCCCATGTTTAGTCCTGAGCATTCAGCTTTTATAACCTTCTGATGGAAAAAGAACTCTTGAAATGAAAGACAAATGACAGCAAGCGATGCGCTAATAGCGCTGCGGAAAACTATAGTGTGCAGAACAGGAGATCCAACCCCCTTGTAATAGACAGAATTAGCTGAGTGAGAGTGAGGTTTTCATTTGTCAATAGCAAGACTGTGTTTACATTTTTCCATGAAGCTCTGGTCTCTGCTTAACACTCTGCCTTTCATTGTGTCTAAATATGCCAATAAATAATTCTATCAGTATTGTCCAGCTGTCTTTTCAAGGGGATTATTTTAGTGTATGTAATCTACTCTGCATAATATTTGTTTTTAATTAATTATTCCTTTTTCTTTCAACTCCCCTGCTGTATATCTTATTTGTAAACATAACTATCAATGTCTCTTTCTTTTTTTTTATTGAGAAAAGGAAAAAAAAGTTTCCGCCTCCTCCCAGCCTCCCATTTCCCTCCCCATCCTCCCACCCTTCTCCCCCTCCCCCCACTCCTCTCCCTCTCCCTCTCCACTCCAAAGAGCAGTCAGGGTTCCCTGCCCTGTGGAAAGTCCAAGGTCCTCCCCCCTCCGTCCATTTCTAGGAAGGTGAACATCCAAACTGGCTAGGCTCTCACCAAGCCAGGAGCGGAAGGAGGGAGAACATGAGCAAGGATGTCAGATCCACAAGGGGTGCACCCACCCACTGAGACAGTGGGGCTGATCTATTGGGAGCTCACCAAGGCCAGCTGGACTGTGACTGAAAAAACATGGGATAAAACCGGACTCTCTGATCATGGCGAACAATGAGGACTGATGAGAAGCCAAGATCAATGTCTCTTTCTTATATAACTTCCTGTACATCTAATATTCTGATTTTGTGTGAATGACTCCCAAGAGATTAATTGCTGTCTCACATTACTGAATGTGAATGGAATAAGCAGATTTTACGTGGTTGGAGATGTATACCACTACAGACTGATATAAAAAGGATAAATAAATTATGCATTCTTGGATAAAATCTGGAAATGTTCTATAACTGAAAAATGATCAATATAAGCCCAGATAACGCACACACAAAAAAAAACACTGGATGCTTTCAATTTCTTGAAAGACCTCAAGAATTTCTAATTAGACTGGGTAATGTAGGACTTTCTTCAGATCGAGTTTGTAAACACACACTCCAACACAATGCTTGAAACATAGCAAACAGAGTCATATGACCTAATCAAACTAATCAAACAAGCCTATATAAGCTGGATATAAATAAATGGGCATATATAAATTACATGGGAAAGAATTAAAAATAATCATAGTGATAATTCTTCCCTCCAAATATCACTTTCTGTCTCAGGCTTTCTCTCTGTCTCTTTCTCCCTCCCTTTCATACATACTCACACACACACACACACACAGACATGCACACATACTAATAGAACTTAATGCTATAACCAAAGTGGCTCAGAAAAGCAAAAAACAAGCTTTCTTCACAACATTGAAATACCATCCAGAGTCTTTTTTAAAAATACGTCTGGAACATATTCCAGGTTTTATCATGTGCTATGTCCTAAGACAACTATTTACACATTTAAGTAGCTTTTCCTTCCATTATGGAATAAAAGTAGAAATTGAAATGTTTTAAAAAAAGATAAAATTCATATGGGTAAACTAAAGAATGTTGTTGGACAACAAGTGGGTTAAACAAGGAATCAAAAGTTAAAGAGAGGAGATACTATCTTGAGACAAAAAGAGATGAAAATGTAACATTAAAAACCTACGAGATACAACAAATATAATGCTAAGCATTTTAGTTTTGTGTTAAATAAAAAAGTCCCATAAAGACAAGTATTGCATGTTTTATGTCATATATAAAATCAGCGGCTGGAGCACACGAAAGACAACTGGGGACTATTAGTAAAACAGGAG
This sequence comes from Alexandromys fortis, assembly GCF_014885135.2. NCBI lineage: Eukaryota > Metazoa > Chordata > Mammalia > Rodentia > Cricetidae > Alexandromys > Alexandromys fortis. The sequence continues at coordinate 1,989,675 of NW_026068107.1, forward strand.
AAGGGCAAGAAGGACTAACACAATTTAATAGAATTGGTTAATATGACTAAATACATTATGTGCATGCATTGAAATATAATGAAAGCCCCTTATGCAGTTAATACACTGACAAAAAAGTTTATAGTTGTTAGTAACCCCTTTAAACAAGAGTCAATATTTCAAAGTAACAATCTATCTTTAATTTAGCTTTATACTTCTAAACAAGAAATTAAGCTTAAATGCCCAAATTTAGCAAAGGAGGAAGAAGAGGAAGAAGGGGAATAATAAAAATAGAGAATAAAAACAAAATAGAAAAAAATCACTAAAACTAGGTACTACTTCATTATTAAGACATTGACAAAACTGTTTCAGAGGAAGGCGACATTATTGCTGTATGTCAAGTGTATAACTTGCCTAGAATGCAAAGCTTGCATCCCTGGATTAAATTCTAAGTATGAAGGAATAGACTCAAATAAATAAAATCATAAATAAAAGCATAGAAATAACTGGTGACACAATATTCTGTTACTTCTATGGTGTTAAAATCATATAGACAATGACTTAAATAATTTCAAGGTCATGAGTAAATTCCTAGAATCATAAATCAAGGAAGCTAAATCATAAAGAAAGAGAAAGTTTGAACAAATAATAATGAATGTGACTACTGGATAAGGAATAAAAAGTTTCACAACAAAGAAGATTCCAGGCGCCCATGGAATATATATACTGGATAAGCCTACCTTACATTTACAGAATTATTTGCAATTCTCAATGTTTTTAGAGCATTTAAATTGAGACACTTCCAAACACATTCTACTAGACCAATATTACCCAACTAGCAAAACCAGACAAAGACATTACTAGAAAACTAAAGCTAATCAATATTCTTGAAGAATATAAATGCAGAAATCTTCAATAAAATGCCAGCAACCTGAACTCAATTGCATGTTAAAAGGATTATGCACCATGACCAAGTTGGATTTACCCTGGAATGTACAGATGGTTCACCATATGAAAATCACATAAGCATCTTAATAGCTGTGGGTGAAGCTTTTGAAAAATCTCAACAACCTTTCATGATAAAAACATATGGAGCAAATTAGAAATGGAAAGAAATTACTTGAACAGAATAAAGGTCATATATGAAAAACTCAGTGAAAATTATATACTGAATGTTGAAAAACTGTAAGGTTTTCCTATGTGATGAACAAGAAATGGAGTAAGGATCCTCAGAGTTTGATATTTCTCCTAAACCAAGTTGGTACATGAAGTCTTAACCAAAGCAACCAAGCAAGATAGATAGATAGATAGATAGATAGATAGATAGATAGATAGATAGATAGATAGATAGATACCCAAGGCCAGAAAAGCCTGTACAAGTATCTTTATTCTCAGGTGACATGACCTTATCAAGTAGATTTCAAAAAACAAAGTTGTATGAAATAAATTAAACAAAGCTTCAGGACATAGAACATGTACAGAAAGAGCATTGTGCTTTTACAGACTAACAGTGAGTAATCTACAGAGCAAACTAAGAATTCCAGTTTTAAAAAGTGTATAAAAATAACATTTTAAAACACATTTTGCTAAGTAGGTATTGTACTCTGAAGTTATAAAGTACTCTTGAAATAAAAAGGCACAACATGGGATGAAGAGATAGCTCAGTGGTTTCAGAGGACCCAGGTTTGCGTCTCAGTTCCCATTTGTATAGGCTACTGCTGCTGCTGCAATCCTTTACTTGTACAGAACCAAACTTCTTCAGGCTCCAATCTAATAACACACACACACACACACACACACACACACACACACAGCACTCCACTTTGTCTTCCCATTCCAGTCCCCCTGTATCCACCCTTAACTATCTATTCTAGTTCTTTTTACTAGGAAGATCTGTTTGTCCCCAGTCCCTTAATCTATACTTAACCATTGTGGCCCTACGGATTGTAGGTCAATTATTATTTACTTAACTTTTAACATCCTGATATAGGCAATTACATACCATATTTGTTCTTGTTGATTGGGTTGTCTCACCCAGGGTGAGTTTTACTAATTCCATTAATTTAATTGCAAATGTCATTATTTAATTCTTTTTAACGTGTGAGTAATACTCCATTGTGTAAATGTACTTTTACTAAATACCTAAAATCTGTGGTTCAGTGGACTGTAGCTTGGTTATCATTTATTTAAAAGCTAAAATGTACATAAAAGCTAATACATGCTATTTTTATCTTTCTGGGTCTGGGTTACCTCATTCATGATGATTTTTTTTCTAGTTCCTTTGATTTGCCTGCAAATGTCATGATGTCTTTTTTAAAACCTGAGTAATAGTCCATTGTGTAAATGTATCACATTTTCTTTACCCATTCTTCTGTTGAGGAACATCCAGGGTGTTTCAAATTTCTTGTTATTATGAATAGAGCATCAATGAACATAGTTGAGCAAGTATTCTTTTGGTCACATGAAACATCCTTTGGGTATATGCCTAAGGGTGGTATAGCTGGATCTTGACGTAGAATAATTAACAATTTTGTGAGGAAATGCCATGTTGATTTCCAAAGTGACGTAAAAGCTTGCACTTCCACCAGCAGTGTAAGTGGAGGAGTGGGAGTGTTCCCCTTTTTCCATATCCTCACCAGCACGAGCCATCATTTGTGTTATTGATCTTAGCCATTCTGGCAGGTATAGGGTCAAATCTCAAAGTAGTTTTCATTTGCCTTTTTCTGATGGTCAATGATGTTGAACATTTAAGGGTTTCTCAGCCTTTTGAGTTTCCTCATTTGAAAATTCTTTCCTTAGATTTTTACCTCATTTTTAATTGGGTTGTTTTCTTGATATTCAGCTTTTTCAGTTATATGTATGTTTTGGATATTAACCCTCTAACACATGTGTATTTGGCAAAAATTTTCCCAATCTGTAGGCTGCCACTTTGAATGAATGATGGTGTCCTTTGCCTTACAGAAGCTTTTCAATTTCATGAGGTACCATTTGTTAATTGATGATTTTAGTGCCTATAATGGGTTATGTTCAGAAAGTTTTTTCCTGTGCCAATGAGTTCAAGACTCTTCTCCACTGAGTTCAAGGCTACTCTCCACTGTCCCTTTTACCAGATTCAATGTATTTGGTTTTAAGCTGTGGTTTTACTCTTTCCTCTGCCTTGTGTTGCATATTTTTCCAACATTGTTTAAACATTCTTTAGAATATTCTACATCAATCATTACTCAACAATTTCAAATTCCGCTCCATTATTTTTTGCAGGGAGAAGTGTTATAATAAATTCAAATTGATCTCTTTGCCTCCAGTTCTATGGATTATCACTGCATAGCAAAATGAAACTGTGAATTGTATCATTTGTCTTTAGTTTAATACATCAGTAATTGTCTTTCTTTCTTTCCATTATTTATTCTACTCTCACACAATACCAACCACAGTTTCCCTTCTGGTCATTCCTCCTACTTCCCTCTTTTCGTTTAGGTGGCATAGAAAAAAAATAATTCCTGACCTTGATCAGAGGCTGCCACCTACTTTAGTTTTATTTTATTCTTTCACTCAATATTCCAGTAATAGCCAACTGCTTGCTTGCTCGTTTGCTTGTGTTCATTTGGCAAGTCATCCCCCCTCTCATTTCCAGCCCCCAGCTTACCATCAACTCCCAATGATACCTTTCACCATTAGTGGGCCACAGTCACGGAAAGAACTTATTCCTCTTTTTATCAATATTCTTACAGCATCTTTTGAATTTTTCTGTCCTAGCATGTTTGGCTTTTAGTTTTATTTATTGGTCCATCTGTCTCCCTTTACTAGACTGTGACCTTTACAATTAGGGATGTCGGTTAATTCATTCCAAGCAGTAAGAACACTGTCTGAAGCTTAGTAACTTGGGATACACACACACACACACACACACACACACACACACATATATACATCTACAGACTTGTATATGAATAAATGCACAGATATATAAATTGATGGGAATGACAGGTAATAGTTTGTGCTATTCTGTGATAACTAAAAATGCCTGACAACACCCTTCACTGAATATGTCCCATTAAATTCTTTTACATTTTCAAAATTCAGTTTTAGAAAGGATTGTATTTTTAGCATTCAAGAAGTACAGTAGGCTGAAGATTTATTATTTTTGGTAGAGTTTCACCAGGCATTTGTGAAGGCCAGGGTTTCAACCCCAGTGTTGATTGTATAAACTGGGCATGGTGGTACAAACTCATGATCATGGCACTCAATTTTTCCAAAGTAGGAAAGAAATTCTGAAGTTCAAGGTCATCTTTGGCTACATAGTTAACTTTCTAAAGAAATTAAGAAAAAAAACTATCATATTTGGATAGAAAGAAACCTTGGTGGTTATATTAGTAAGGGTGATAATAACTAATATTTTAAAAGAAACAAAGGTCACAATATTTTAACATGGAAAAATATTTACTTGTTGAAAAGATATGGTCTGTTTTGGGGTATTCAAATAACTTTCCATGCATCTCAAGGTTTTTCTACCATCCCCATAAAAATCTTTCAAAGTTTTCTCCTGGAATTCCTATACTTACCTAGCCAAGTAAACAAGAATGCAGAGGGTTTCAGTGGCATTAAATATCAGCATAGAAAGTCATGTATATATAGTACTTCCAATCACATTTTCTTGTCCAGAGTTTAGCATTCCAATGGAATTCCAATGAAAGCTGCTGCACAGTTAGGACTATTTAGGTATACTGCCAGATAGTCTGAAAGGGGCAGAGACCAAAGGTCCTGAGTTCAATTCCCAGCAACCACATGGTGGCTCACAACCATCTGTAATGAGATCTGGTGCCCTCTTCTGGCCTGCAGGCAGACACACAGACAGAATACTGTATAAAAAAATAAAAAAAAATATTCAGTACTAGGCTGGGCAGTGGTGGCGTCCGCCTTTACTCCCAGCGCTCTTTTCCCTTTCAGTCTGTTCCTGCCATCTTTTGTTCACTTCTATGGGTTAATTTTTCTGTCACTTTATCAGTATTGTGACCTTATTAATTCTAGCTGCACAGTAATTATTGGCACGTACTAAGACAAATCCCATCTCTATTTCACAGTAGTATCTTGGCTTCTTTTGGCATTGATATTCTACAAACACCAAGAGTTTCACAAAGGTCTTCAGAGACTGTGTTTGGAAATGTATCAAATTCTACAGAAAAGTTTGAGAAACAACATATTTAGGAAAAAAATGTTTGATTCATACACAGAATATTTTACTGCATTTGAAGGAATTTTTAGCATGTTCAATATTTTAACATATTCCCTAACTTTCTATTACAGACAACTCTTGCTATGCATCAACCCATCCCAAAATTTAGTGACTTAAAGACACATCTACTTTGCTCACAAATCTGAAATCAAAGCAGAGAAAGCCTCATGTCTATGCTCCCTCTCTGTGAGTGGGGCAGTCACAGGCAAGCAGATACATGAAGAATCCTAAATACATGCAGAGGTGGATGGATCCAACTCTTCAACAGCCCCCCAACTCAAAGTCTAAGACCACATCTAACCCTAAGTCAGACTTGGGTGAACATACTTCCAGTTCTAATAGGTGTCTTTTCCTTTGTATTTTTTATTTTATGAATGTTCGGTCTACATGTACATATGGGCATCACATATGTGGCTGGACCAGTGAAGGAAAGAAGAGAACATTATTAGATCCTCTAGAACTGGAGTTTCTGATGGTTTTGAGTCACCATATAGGTGCTGGGAACTGAACTCCGCAAGAGTAACAAGTGCTCTAGACCATGGAGCCATCTTTCCAGGCCCTCCCTCCCTTCCTTATTTTATCTATACTGTATCATTATACAAAGATATTACATGCTGGTGGAAAATGGATAAAATAGCACGGCAATGGTGGTGCACACCTTTAATCCCAGCACTTGGAGACAGAGCAGGCAGATCCCTGTGAGTTTGAAGCCAGCCTGGCCTACAGAGTGAGTTCCAGAACAGTCACGGCTACACCAAAACAAAACCAAAAAAAAAAAAAAAA
>NW_026068107.1:1995764-2043383 GCF_014885135.2 Alexandromys fortis
TATATATTCTTAAAGGAACCTTACAATATTATGTCTTTCCTTTTCTGGATATATTCTAATAAAGAACGTCAGGGTAAGTCTTAAAATATGAGTCCGTATACCTCTCAGAGATACATAACTCCTTTAGAGCATAAGACAACTGACTTCCTATTTTCCAGCCACTGTGTAAAATGAGATCATCCATCTGCAAGCACTTTTTACAGTAAAAAGCAGCACATTCATAGAAGATATCATTATCCTTATAAATGTAGCTTGAAATTGCATGAGCTTACTCAGCAGCCACATCACACTGTTGGCTAGTCTTTTAAACTTGCGGTTAGATAAACTCCCCAACCCTTTTCACAGGAGTTACTATGCGAAAGAGCCCATAATCATTAGTTCTGTGGTCAGTGATAAATAAATCATTCACTTTTTTTGTCCACCATAAAAAGAGGACTAATACTGTCTAGCTATCAGGAATAAATACCAGCTTGAAGTTCTTTGCAAGTTGTAGAACCCATCGACCAACACAAACCACTTTAACCAAATTGATTTTTTTTAGTGTAAATTCAGTTAACTAAGCATATTTTCTTCTCTGCATCACACCAAATATTTGATTTTTATCCACTTGTGGCATTGGAGTAGGAACAGCTTTAAAATTTTGATTTCTTCTTTGGTAGTTAATGGTTTTGTTTTCATTAACTTCTCAATGGCCAAGAACTGGGAACTTTTTTTTTTCTGAGGATTGTGCAAGCAGTGTAAACAACTTAAAGTATACAAAAGTATGGAAATTGTAAACGACACCAAGCGTGAGATTGCGGGATTAATACAATTAAGTAGAAATATGAAAAAATATACCTTTTCTGCCATGTTCTTCTTCCTCTCTAGGAACAGTTTTGATCATTTACTTCTGAAACCCGTTAATCAGGGCCCATCTGCTAAATCCATGATTAGAGGTCCATAATGAAAGGATCATTTTTTTATTGCAGTCACTTTAATTGCTTAGTCTATTTGTACTCTTCCACGGGGAATTGTTGATGGCATTTTCAAATATTGAGCTTTTGAAAGAAAAACTTCCCAACTAATTAATTGTATTACTTCAATCAGGCAAAGGCTACTTATTACACAATGTTTTATTAACTCCCTTTGGTCTTGGCAGACGAGAATTTCCAGTTTTCTCTGTAGGAGAAAGGCAGCTTTCTTCCCAGATCGTGAAAAGGACCCAGCAGTTTTTGCTGGGTCTGGGTCTAATGTGTCTTGAGATAGTCACCAGAGGAAGACAGGACTGTGTCATCTGGAGGTCTTTCCTATGCCCTCCCTCCATTACTTTATGTGCCAGCTTCCTAGAGCTGCTTTCAAAAAAAGTTACAAGCTGAGAAGCCAAAAGTGAGATTACCAGATCGTATCCCAGTTCCTGAGACAAGATATCTAAAATCATTCTCTTAGTAGTGTTGGTTAATATTGAAGGTACCAAAGGAGGATGAAGTTTGTTTTCTCCAACACTGGGCCATCTTTGGTATATCTACACCACTTAGTATTCTGCCTTTCTGCTATGTATGTTTCTGCCTGTAAATATTCATCTTCTTCTCACAATCCATTGGATTCTAGGGTTCCTTTATTACAGATGAATATCATTCAAACACTGAAAGGCCCCTTTGCCACCAAGGTTTTTTTTCTTTTTTTAATTTGATTTTATTATTTTTTCAATTATTATTTATTTATTTATTTATTTACTAAAGATTTCTGTCTCTTCCCCACGACCACCTGTCATATCCTTCCTACTCCCCCAATCAACTCTCTGTCTCTCATCAGCCTGAAGAGCAGACCGGGTTCCCTGCCCTGTGGGGAGTCCAAGGACCTCCCACCTCCTTCCAGATCTAGTAAAGGTGAACATCCAAACTGCCTAGGCTCCCACAAAGCCAGTAGGTGCAGTAGGATCAAAACCCAGTGCCATTGTTGTTGAATTTTCAGCAGTCCTCATTGTCTGCTATGGTCAGCGAGTCCGGTTTTAGCCCATGCTTTTTCAGACCCAGGCCAGCTGGCCTTGGTGAGTTCCCGAAAGAACATCCCCATTGTCTCAGTGTATGGGTGCACCCCTCGCGGTCCTGAGTTCCTTGCTCCTGCTCTCTCTCCATCTGCTCCTGATTTGGACATTGGGGTTGTAGTCCGGTGCTGCAATGTGGGACTCTCTCTCTGTCTCCTTTCATCACCTGATGAAGGTTAATAATATCCAGGAGGATGACTATATGTTTTTCTTTGGGTTCACCTTCTTATTTAGCTTCTCTATGATCACGAATTATAGGCTCAATGTCCTTTATTTATGACTAGAAACCAAATATGAGTGGTACATCCCATGTTCCTCTTTTCGGGTCTGGCTTACCTCACTCAGGATAGTGTTTTCTATTTCCGTCCATTTGCATGCAAAATTCAAGAAATCATTGTTTTTTTACTGCTGAGTAGTACTCTAATATGTATATATTCCATACTTTCTTCATCCCATTCTTCCATTGAAGGACATCTAGGTTGTTTCCAGGTTCTGGCTATTACAAACAACGCTGCTATGAACACAGTTGACAATAAACTTTTGTTGTATGATAGGGCATCTCTTGGGTATATTCCCAAGAGTGTATTGCTGGGTCCAGGGGTAGGTTGATCCTGAATTTCCTGAGAAACTGCCACACTGCTTTCCAAAGTGGTTTCATAAGTTTGCATTCCCATCAGCAATGGATGAGGGTACCCCTTTCTCCACAACCTCTCCAGCAAAGACTATCATTGGTGTTTTTGATTTTAGCCATTCTGACAGGTGTAAAATGGTACCGTAAAGTTGTTTTGATTTGCATTTCCCTGATCGCTAAGGAAGTTAAGCATGACCTTAAGTATCTTTTGGCCATTTGACCTTCTTCTGTTAAGAATTCTCTGTTCAGCTCAGTGCCCCCTTTTATAATTGGGTTGATTAGCCTTTTACAGTCTAGTTTCTTGAGTTCTTTATATACTTTGGAGATCAGACTTTGGCAGTTGCGGGGTTTGTGAAGATCTTCTCCCAGGCAGTGGGTTGCCTTTTTATCTTAGCGACAGTGTCCTTTACTTTACAGAAGCTCTCAGTCTCAGGAGGTCCCATTTACTCAAAGAGGCCCTTAATGTCTGTGCTGCTGGGGTTATACGTAGGAACTGGTGTCCTGTGCCCATGTGTTGTAGAGTACTTCCCACTTTCTCTTCTATCAGCTTCAGTGTGTTTGGACTGATATTGAGGTCTTTAATCCATTTGGACTTGAGTTTTGTGCATGGTGATAGATATGGATCTATTTTCATTCCTCTACAGATTGACATCTAGTTTTGCCAGCACAATTTGTTGAAGATGCTCTCTTTATTCCATTGTATACTTTTAGCTCCTTTATTGAAAATCGGGTGTTCATAGGTTTGTGGGTTAAAGTCTTGGTCTTCTATTCGATTTCCATTGTTTGACTTCTCTGTTTTTATGCCAATACCAAGCTGTTTTCAATACTGTAGCTCTGTAATAGAGTTTGAAGTCAAGGACGGTAATGCCTCCAGATGATCCTTTATTGTATAAGACTATTTTGGCTATCCTGGGTTTTTTGTTTTTCCATATAAAGTTGATTATTGTCCTCTCAAGGTCTGTGAAGAATTTTGATGGGATTTTGATGGGGATTGCATTGAATCTATAGATTGCTTTTGGTAGAATTGCCATTTTTACTATGTTGATCCTCCCAATCCAAGAGCAAGGGAGATCTTTCCATTTTCTGGTGTCCTCTTCAGTTTCTTTCTTCAAAGACTTAAAGTTCTTGTCAAATACATTTTTCACTTCCTTGGTCAGAGTTACCCCAAGATATTTTATGCTATCTATGGCTATCATAAAAGGTGATGCTTCTCTGATTTCCCTCTCTGCTCCCTTATCCTTAGTGTATAGGAAGGCAACTGATTTCTTGGAGTAGATCTTGTATCCTTCCACATTACTAAAGGTGTTTATAAGCTGTAGGAGTTCTTTGGTAGAGTTTTTGGGGTCGCTTATGTATACTATCATATCATTTGCAAATAATGAAAGTTTAATTTCTTTCTTTCCGATTCGAATCCCCTTGATGCCCTTATGTTTTCTTATTGCTATTGCTAGAACTTCAAGCACTATATTGAAGAGGAATGGCGAGAGTGGACAGCCTTGTCGTGTTCCTGATTTTAGTGGGATGGCTTTGAGATTTTCTCCGGTTAATTTAAGGTTAGCTGTCGGCTTGCTGTAGATAGCTTTTATTATATTTAGGTATGACTCTTATATCCCTAATCTCTCCAGGACCTTTATCATAAAGGGGTGTTGAATTTTGTCGAATGCGTTTTCAGCATCTAATGAAATGATCATATGTTTTTTTTTTCTTTCAGTTTATTTATATGATGGATTACCTTGATAGTTTTGCGTATGTTGAACCAGCCCTGCATCTCTGGGATGAAGCCTACTTGAACATAAAGGATAATTTTTCTAATGTGTTCTTGGATTCGGTTTGCCAGTATTTTATTGAGAATTTTTGCGCCGAAGTTCATGAGTGAGATTGGCCTGTAATTCTCTTTCTTGGTTAAGTCTTTGTGAGGTTTTGGTATCAGGGTGACTGTAGCTTCATAAAAGGATTTGGCAATGACTCTTGTGTTTCTATATTGTGAAATACCTTAAGGAGCATAGGTATTAGCTCTTCTTGGAAGTTCTGGTAGAATTCTGCATTGAAACCATCTGTTCCTGGGCTTTTTTTTTTTTTTTTTGAAGGGAGGTTTTTGATAACAACTTCTAATTCTTCGCGACTAACTGGTCTATTTAGATTGTTCACCTGATCTTGGTTTAACTTTGGTATATGGTACTTATCTAAAAAAATGTCTATTTCTTTTGCATTTTCCAGTTTTGTGGCATACAGGCTTTTGTAGTAAGATCTAATGATTCTCTGAATTTCCTCTGTGTCTGTGGTTATGTCCCCCTTTTCATTTCTAATCTTATTTATTTGTGTGTTCTCTCTCTGTCGTTTAATTAGTTTGGATAGGGGTTTGTCGATCTTGTTGATTTTCTCCAAGAACCAACTTTTTGCTTCATTAATTCTTTGGATTGTTTTCTGTGTTTCTATTTTGTTGATTTCAACCCTGAGTTTGATTATTTCCAGTCTTCTACTCCTCCTGGGCATGTCTGCTTCTTTTTTTCTAGAGCTTTCAGGTGTGCTGTTAAGTCTCCAATGTATGCTTTTTCTGTTTTATTTAAGTGGGCACTTAGTGCTATAAACTTTCCTATTAGCACTGCTTTCATTGTGTCCCATAGGTTTGAGTATGTTGTCTCTTTATTTTCATTAATTTCAAGGAAGACTTTAATTTCTTTCTTAATTTTTTCCTTGACCCGGGTGTGTTTCAGTAGTTGACTGTTCAGTTTCCATGAGTTTTTTGGCTTTCTGGGGGTAGCATTGTTGGTGAATTCTAACTTTAATCTGTGGTAATCTGATAAGACACAGTTGGACACTGATTTTTTTTTTTTTGTATCTGTGGAGATTTCCTTTGTTACTGCGTATGTGGTCAATTTTAGAGAAGGTTCCATGAGCTGCAGAGAAGAAGGTATATTCTTTCCTATTTGGGTGGAGTGTTCTATAGATGTCTGTTAAGTCCATTTGCTTCATTACCTCCAATAATTCTCTTAGTTTTCTATTAGGTTTCTGTGTGATTGACCAGTCCATTGGTGAGAGAGGTGTGTTGAAATCTATTTCTTCTAGTGTGTGTGGTTTGATGTCTGCCTTGAGTTTTAGTAATATTTCTTTTACATAAGTGAGTGCTTTTATATTAGGGGCATAGATATTCAGGATTGAGACTTCATTCTGATGAACTGTTCCTGTTATGAGTATAAAATGTCCATCTCGATCTCTTCTGATTGAATTTAGTTTGAAGTCAGTTTTGTTAGAAATTAGTATGGCCATGCCTGCTTGTTTCTTAGGCCCATTCACTCAAAAAACCTTTTCCCAACCCTTTACTCTGAGTAGATGTCTGTCTTTGTGGTTGAGATGTGTTTCTTGTAAGCAGCAGAATGTTGGATCCCGTTTTCGTATCCAATCTCTTAGCCTGTGCCTTTTTATAGGTGAATTGAGTCCATTAATATTAAGTTATATTAATGACCAGTAGTTGTTTACTCCAGTTATTCTTATTGTTTTTGGTAATAGAGTTTGTGTGTCTCCCTTCTTTGAGTTGTGCTGGTGAAGGGTCGCTAGATGTCTGAGTTATTGTAGGCAGTGTTGGCAATGTTGGATTCCTTGGGTTGTGATTTTCCTTCTATTACTTTCTGTAAGGCTGGATTTGTGGCTACGTATTGTTTGAATTTGTTCTTATCCTGGAATGTTTTGTTTTCTCCATTGATAGTGAATGATAACTTAATTGAGTATAGTAGCTTGGGCTTGCATCCATGGTCTATTAGTTTCTGCATTACCTCTCTCCAGAACCTTCTGGCTTTCATGGTTTCCATAGAGAAGTCAGGTGTAAGTCTGATCGGTTTACCTGTATAAGTTACTTGGCTTTTTTTCTTTGCAGCTCTTAATATTCTTTCTTTAATCTGTACGTTTTGTGTTTTGATTATTATATGGCGATGGGGATTTTTTTCGATCCAGTCTATTTGGTGTTCTGTATGCTTCTTGAATATTCAAAGGAATATCTTTCTTTAAGTTGGGAAAGTTTTCTTCCATAATTTTGCTAAAAATATTTTCTGGGCTTTTGAGCTGTGACTCTTCTCCTTCTTCTATCCCTATTATTCTTACGTTTGGTCTTTTTATTATGTCCCATATTTCCATTTCCTGAATGTTTTGTGATGAGAATTTGCTGTTTTCTTTGATCAGTGCGTTTATTTTCTCTATGGTGTCCTCAGAATCTGAGATTCTTTCTTCTATCTCTTGTATTCTATTGATTATGCTTGTTTCTGTAGTCTCTGCTCATTGACCTAGATTTTCCATATCCAGCTGGCCCTCAGTTCGTGTTTTCTTCCTTGATTCCATTTCAGTTTTCAATTCTTGACCTGTTTCCATTACCTGTTTGATTGTTTTTTCTTGGTTTCCCAAGGTATCATTTACGTATTTACTCATTTCTTCAAACTTTTTGTTATACTTCTCATCTGTTTCTATAAGGGCATTTTTTACATGTTGTTTGAGGGACTCTATTTCTTTCATAAAGTCAATTATTTTCACTTCTTCTGTGCTAGGATGTTCAAGTCTTTCTGTTGTAAGATCATTGGGTTCTGGTGTTTTCATGTTGTTTTTCAGATTGTTGGGTGAATTATTGCCTTGGCACCTGCCCATCTCCTCCTACCAATGCTATCTAGTGGGTCTTCTAAAAACAGGATCAGATTTCCTTGCTGGCCAGGGGCCCCACTTACAAAATGCCCCCGCTCTGTTTCCTGGGTCCTGCTGCAGGTCAAGAACACTCTCACCACTTAGGAGGTTCAGGTCAAGTCCAGGCTTCCCATTCACCAGGGACCTTGCCAACAAAGGACCTCCCACTCTGCAGGCCAGCCACCAAAATACCTACTTGAATTAGTTGTAGTGGGATGATCTGCTCTCAGTGTGGACTTCACTGTTTCAAACTTGGACCATCAAAAAATATAAGTTCGCGTCTGCCACTGTGTTGGTCTGCCTGCACTGCCACCTGCGTCTGCGCCGGTCTGGCTGCGCCACCGCCCATGTCTGCACTGGTTCTGCCACCAAAGTTTATGTTCACAGGTATTATAAGTAAGCCCACAGCTTCTGAATGGTGCTCAGTTCCATTCATAAGGCCATGCCTACTTACATTTAGACTCAGAATACAGTTAACAACAGGAGGACACATATAAACTTGATTTTTAGAGTGAAAAGTTTGACAAACCAAAATATGAGCACATGGGAGCCTGCATTCCTGGGTGTCTATGTGATATGGATTGGTGGAGAAACACACATGCTCTTAAGAGGGGCATTTTCTGTACAATTGAGCTTTAACCTCAGGGCTGAACCTATAAATCTTGCTTTCCAAGTCCAGGAATAGAAATCCCTGTGTACATATAAAGAACCTTTCAAAACTGGGATGCATTTCAAGGACTGTTTTCTTCCCTCCCATTTCCTGGGGACATAAGGGATTTCTAATTTTAGCCATCTCCCTTGACAGAAATATTTCCTTAACACCTGTAAAACTCTAAGATCCAATGTATTCCTACAATCTGTATTTATGGAGAAATATCAATTTATAATTAGGAAAATTTGAATAAAAATCTTTTTTATGCCACAATATTGAGGAGAGCACATGCTGAGCAGTGTAATATTAGAGGTATAAGTACAAATCACAAAAGGTAAGGGGGTATTTGTTAAGGTAATGGAAAATAGCTAGCATTATTCTCTTGTTTGCTTATAAGTAGAATGCCAATAATTATAAATTGAGTTTGGAGATTCTTGCTAGATAGGAGTGATGCAACCTGGTTTTTATTTAGTCCTGACATGTGGCACAACTTGTGTGGTCTTTCTAGTACTCCATACATGGCAATGAAGATGCCATGTATCCTCAGAGAGGCAAACATACAGTTCAGCTAATAGACAATTAAGAAGTATTAAATAATTAATATATTGTTATTGTGTGCTAGTTGATAAAGGTGCAACATTCACATTATGACCCCTAGGTTGCAAGTATTGGTACAGTGATGTGAAATGATCTAATCATTTTTCTGTGAAGAGTTGTGAAATGACTTCTCACACTCCCTTCCCTGGCTGAAAACCATCTTTTATGTCACCAAACATGACCTTTGTAAAAGTACTATAATTTGCATAAATTTAAATAGTAATCCATACAATATATGATTTAAGCAACAATTTATTATACTGAAATCATACAACAAAGAATTATTGTGCTGTATTATGAAATGAACACTTTTCTGAACACTGGGGATATAAGTAAGGCATTTTTTTCTTGTGGCTGTTACTGTCTTTGCAGAGGAGAGTAAGTCTATTTATTATTTTTCATTCATGTAATATTACAAATTGTTTTATGTGTTTTAAGTGGAAAGAAGAAAGAATATCTGTATCTGTGGATGGGTCAAAAGTAAGACTTTTTTTTCTTGTGACTATTACTGTCTCATCAGAGGAGAGAGTAAGTAAATTTATTATTTTACATTGATGTAATATTGCAAATTGTTATTAAGTGAAAGTGATGATATATTATTAAGAACTGTTTTAAAGTGTTATTATTATATAAGATCACCTCTTCCAGATTTAGAAGGTGAAAATAATAATTCAGTAATTGTCCTGCTTCTGTGAGCATTTGGATGGCTCTTTTTCTGTGAATAAACTTGACTTTTTTTTTTCTTTTTTGGTTGCACCATAGTGTCACTGAAAATTCTGGAGTTTTGATACTCACCTTACATAGATACTATTTAAATAACTTCTTTTTTATGTCCAAAATATATTTTATTATTATCTACTCTTTATAAGTGAAGATCTATTTAATCAAAAGGTTTTCTGCTAAGACACCTGGTGATGCCATTGCAACATTTGTCCCAGTCTATTTGTTAAATTAAATCACAAGCCCAGCATGGACTTAAAGGGAGGCAAAATTTCCCCTAACCTTCAAAAGAAGGAATTGCATGCATACAGTGGTCAATAACAACCTTGAAAAAAATCCTTATGGAAAAGTTTGGGTGGTGATTATGATTATAAGTTAATCAATCAAGTGAGAAATCTGAATTTTTCAAGATAGGGCACTCTCAAAAGAACTTAGGGTCCAACCATGTTGTTTTTCATGTGAAAAAAACAAGCCTCAAAAGAAAAAGTACAGCCAGTCAATAAAGCCCCACATACACATGACACATAATATCCCAAGTAGTTACGCTAAGCCAATGCTTTTCAGGTTACATTCTTTCCCCTCTCTTTTCCTATCTGCCAGGGGGTAACACTGTATTTGAGGATTTTTCTTCTTTCTTTCCTCATTTTCAAAGTAACATTTAAATGGCATATAGTTTGTTTCTAGGGAACCTAATAGGCTTAATTTTGCCTGTAGAAGAAACAAAAGTAGATGCTGCACCATCTTGAGAAACCAAGGAAGACACTCGGCTGTGACTATGTTTTATTTTGAGCCGCTGCTTCCCAAATGGATTCATGTTGTGCCGTTTTATGTTTGCTTATTCTGTCTGTCAAGAGAATGACTTATTTGAAGTTGAATGCCTCATATATTCTGTAAATTACAAATAGCAACATTCTGCTCTATTGTTTTGACCTTTTCAACAATGTATAATTTTCAGGGTATGCCACTGCACATGTCTCTTGTTTACAGCCCCAGTGAACTGTGAAAAAGATGTGGAATGGCCATCAAATCAAAATATACAATACTGAGAAGGTCAAAATAATGCATCATGAAACCAATTCTAAAAGTGAGGTTTAAAAATCAAGATAAACCTGTCTTATTACTGCCTCCTCCTTCCCATCATTCCCATGGAGGCTGGGCATGAGAGCACATGACCGTAATCCAAGCCCTCAGAAGGCAGAGTCAAAAATAATGCAAATTAAGGAGCCTATTCTGCACAGCAAGTTCCAAGACAAGCAACGTGGTCCTGTTCCAAAGAGAGAAAGAGTGGAGGGAGAAATTATGTACGTGTTAATGATGATGTGGAAGACATAAAAGAACAATATGATGAGCAAAAATCACACTGTTTTTTAAATGCATTTTAAAAAATATTTTAATGTGTTTCAGTAAACCAAAGATCCATCTCAAAATTAGCTGATATCCAATACGAAATGATCAGCTCTGGAAACATACTCATGTATAAATAACATTAAGTAGATGAAGAAAGTTATATTTGTATATTTAGGAATATACACACACATATGAATAATCAAAGAAAGTACATCATGGATTTGAAAGAGAAATTGGTGATGTATGTAGGATGGTTTCAATAAAGTAAAAAAGGAGAGATAGTATAATAATATTAATAATCTCAAAAAGTAAAAATATTTTAAATGTGTTGATATTACTATCTTCTTAACCTAAGTATGGAAACATCATAAATTTCTTTCCTTTTAGTATTCTGTAATATACTGTATCCAGACTGTACATTTTCCTGCCCCCACTGCTCCCAGTCCCTCCCACACCTCCCCTCTTCCCCAGATCCATGCTTCCTCTGTTTCCCTTTTTAAAAAATGTGAAACCAGCCTCCCAGGGGTATCAACCAAATAGGACATAACAAGTTACAGTAAGACTAGACACAAAATGAATTTCTATTTCAAATTCCAAAAGTTTTGTTTAAACTTTGATTTTAATTTATTTCAATATTACTATTGAAATTCCACTTAGCACATACAAGTTGGAATTAGAAATCAAAATAGAAGCAATGTTGGAATTTTAAAGAAGTTGAAAATTATGATGTCACTGGCATTCTACTGTTAGTAGGGGAACTCTGTCAATAAATAAATGAAAAACTGAAGTCAAACATGACCAATTGAGAAGAACCAACTTTAACAAGGGAGATCCCTAGAGAATATGGAATCTTGAACAAAACACAAGTGTTCTGCAAGATATCATGGCCTTTAAAAACCTATTTCTAGCCAGGAACACTAGTGTTTGCTTATATCCTAAGACTTGAGAAACTGATGCAGAAAGAGCTCCGTCTGTGTATGTGTGTGTATGTATGTATATGTGCATTTGTGTGTTTGAGTATACATGTATATCTGCATGTGTATGTGTTAAGCATGTATGTGCACTCATAATGGTATAATAGACAGCCACAGATTTATATCAGGTATATTTTCCTATTCATGTCTACCTTATTTCTAGAGCTCTTTGTATTGCCAGTACCAGCTGGCCATCAAGTTTTCCTACATCAGCCTATATCTGACCTCATTCAGCACCGGTGATACGAGAGAAAGCTACCACATCTGTTTTTTTTTTTAATTTTTTATTTATTTATTAAAGATTTCTGCCTCTTCCCCACCGCTGCCTCCCATCTCCCTCCCCCTCCTCCGATCAAGTCCTCCTCCCTCATCAGACCTAACAGCAATCAGGGTTCTGGCTTTTGCATGGGTGCTAGGGAAGCAAGCTCAAACCCATGTGTTTACTCAGAAAGCACTTTACCCACTGAGACCGAGCCAGCCTAAAGTTCGATTAGTTTGAAGTGCTGAAGATGGAACCCAGGGCATTACACGTGCTAGACAAGAGTTTTACCTCTGAACTCACTCCCAATCCTGGAGAGTGAATTTTTGTTACTTTCCCCCAAGGATGAATGAGACACAGAAATATTCATATTCAAGAGAGAAATTTTTCTAACCAAACCTTTTAAAGAAACCAAGGCAGTGTTAGGCTTACAATTCAGCCCCATTACCTGTTTGAGACTACTTAGAAATATCATCCCTCAACATTGAATATTCTATAGAGATCATGGTACATGTTACTAAGATTGGCAGAGATAATTTTTTACAGTACTGTGGATTGAATTCAAACCTCCTACATGCTAGGTAAGTACTCTACCACTGAGCTATGTCACCAGCAGGGCAATCGGTTCCTGAAACACTAAGGAAATCTAATGGTGTCCATAAGCCACAAATTTCGAGCTAGATTTTTCATGCCACTTAGCTCTAATCATCAAACCTTTCCCCTTTATCAGAATTAATGTGTTTGGATTCCACGCGCTTCCACACTTCTTGCAGCATTGTAAAGGTTACCTCATTTAGCTAATGTTTGCCAGATCTAAAAACAAATGCTCACTAATTGCTTGCTCTCAGACCTCAGATTTAAGCAGAACAGTTGTGGGGCCACCCATCTATGGCCCCTCAGGAGCTAGCAGAAAAGAAAAATACAACACATTTCTTTATGGCTGACTTCTGAGAACAGAGTAATAGGAACTTTCCCATTCATCTCTTTCTGTGTCTGACACTGGAAGCCTTCATTGATCAAACACCAGTGCCTACAAATTCATTCTCAAAGCAGTGCAGGCAGGGGGCAGAGTATTGACTAATAGCTACCAATTAAATCCCAGTGTATTGATATCCTGGGAAGTGGCAAGTTATTGTCTATAAAACAAAAACAGTTCTCTAAGCATAACGAGACAAAGAGTACACTCCATCTTGTGTCAAAAAGAGGCGTGGTGCTACTAATAAGAGGTATACCACATTAACTCCTATCCATAGAACAGAGATCCATTCACTCAACAGGCATCTATTGTCCACTTGCATGTATCAGGAAACATTCTAGGCACTGGGAAAATGGTAAGCAAGATGAACGAAAAGATCTGCCCTCACTGCATTTACAGTTTAGTTTGGGAAAACATCAGTTACTGGATAAGCAAGCAATAAGATTTCCAGGTGGCCTGAAAAGGTTACATAAAAAACAAGATTATATAATGAAAACTAATAGAAGGAGCCTAGTTACTATGACATGGTTAGAAGAGATATTTCTGAAAAGGCCATATTTGGTTTGACAATCCAAGTGAAGGGTTCACCAAAAGCTTGAGGAATAGTGGGCAAAATAACAAGGTTTTCTCTGCCCAATCTCATGATTATCAGATTGGGATAATAGAAAAAAAAAAAAAAACAATAACTTGGCTTCATTGGTTGCTTGAAATTAACAGACTATAAACAGTTGTCTCCTGTGTTAAGATGTTTTAAATATATAAATTATACTTTTTTGTAAGTTTGAATTATAAGTGTGTGTGTGTGTGTGTGTGTGTGTGTGTGTGTGTGTGCTAAATCCTTCCAGCGTCAGGAAGTAGTGAGCAAGAAATGAAAAATATTTTAGGGAATAAGATGATAGATTACATGTGATTTATATCCACATAATAGACCAGTTAGATTGTTATATAGTTAGGACTGGTCTCTTAAAGTAAGTGGTCCAAGGTACTCAAAATATTAATATTAATATTGTATTTCCTTTAATCAAATAGGACAGATTAAGAATTAAGTTTTATGCACGACAATAGATATGGATCTATTTTTATTCTTCTGCATGTTGATATCCAGTATTCCAGCACCATTTGTTGAAGATGTTTTCATTTTTCCCATGTATAATTTCAGCTTCTTTGTCAAAAATCAGGTATTCGTAGGTATATGGATTGATATCTGAGTCTTCTATTTTGTTCCATTGGTCCTCCTGCCTGTTCATACGCCAATACCAGGATTTTTCAGTATTAAAGCTCTGTGGTAGAGTTTGAAGCCAGAGATTGTAATGCCTCCAGAAGTTCCTTTATTGTACATACAGGACTGTTTTGGCTATCCTGAGTTTTGTATTTTA
Organism: Alexandromys fortis; assembly: GCF_014885135.2. NCBI lineage: Eukaryota > Metazoa > Chordata > Mammalia > Rodentia > Cricetidae > Alexandromys > Alexandromys fortis. The sequence goes on from NW_026068107.1 coordinate 2,009,982, forward strand.
CTATATGAAGTCGAATGTTGTTATTTCGAGGTCTGTGAAGAAGAATTGTGCTGGAATATATGATGAGCATTGCATTGAATCTGTAGATTGCTTTTGGTAAGATTGCCATTTTAACAATGTTCATTCCACCTACCAAGGAGCATGGGAGATCTTTCCATTTTCTGGTGTCTTCTTCAATTACTTTCTTCAAAGATACAAAGTTCTTGTCATACAGGTCTTGAAATATGGGGACAAATGGATGGATCTAGAAACATCATATTAAGTGAGATAACCCAAACCCAGAAAGATAAATATCATATGTAGTAACTCATGAATGGCTTTTTGACATGAAGCAAAAAAAAAAAAAAAAGCAGCCTACAATTCACAATCCCAGAGAACCTAGACCATAAAGATGACCCTAAGAGAAACATACATGGATATAATGTACATGGGAAGTAGAAAATGACAAAATCTCCTGAGTAAATTGGGAGCATTGGAACCATGGGAGAGGATAGGAGGGGAGGGGAGAGGAAGGAGGGGAAGTGGAGAAAAATATATAGCTCAATAAAAACAATTAAAAAAAGAATTCAGTTTTATTCTCTATATTTGACCAGCTGTGAGTTTCTGTATTAACCACTGTCCATGGCACAAAGTAATTCTTTAATGAGGTATGAGAGCTATACCAATCTATGGGTATAGTGATATAATTTTAGGCAGCAGTTTGATACTGTTTCCATTTATCAGAATAATATTAGACTAACCCCTGGAGCCTATGAACATTCCTGCCATGGTCCTTGGCCAGATTATAGAAACAGGGATGTGTTTTCTTGTGTGGTACATGTTTTAGATGGAGTAATAGAGAATGAATATGATCAGAATACATTGTAGGAAATATTTAAATAATTAATAAAATAAATTAAAAAATTATATCAGTGAATACTTAATTTTATACTTTCTAATTTTCAGTTAAAACTATATTTTCCTAAAGTAAAAAGGAATTGGGTTTTTAATGTTTCTATTTATATCTTTAAATATATGTCATAAAATATATTCTGATCATTATCTCTCCCCTTTCGCAACTCCTCCAAGATCTTTCTTTGACTCCCTACCCACCCAACTTTATATTTTTTTTCTTACAAACAAACCATCTGTACCCCCACACAAAGAAACGTGGAGTATGGCTTGTGTTGGAAAACTACTCCTGAGCACAAGGCCTGCCCTAGAGTGTGGTCAATATACCCACTGTCACTCCATTAAAACAACTGATCCCCCCTCTCCCTGAAGTTATCAATTGTGAATCAGTTCTTGAATAAGTATGGGACTTTTCACCCACTTTCTCTCCTCCATGTTGGGATCTTGCCTCGCTTGATTTTTATAGATGTCTTGCTCTTGCTGACATGTTCTCTGTGATTACTTTTTTTTTTTAAAATTTTTAGTTAAGAATTTTATTTTGCATACCAACTACAGTTCCCCCTACCTCCCCTCCTCCACATTCCTTCCACCCCATCCACTCCTCAGAGGGTGAGGCCTCCCAAGGGGAGTCAATAAAGTCTGCTATATCAAGTTGAGGCAGGGCCAAGACCCTCCCCCCTATAACTAGGCTGAGCAAGAGAACGGGCTCCAAAAAGCCAGCTCATTCACTGGGGATAAATCCTGGTCCCTCTAACCAGTGGGCCCACAGACTGCCCAAGTCAAAGTACCATCATCCACATTGAGAGGGCCTAGTTTGGTCCCATAGCAGGCTCTTCCGCTGTCAGTCCAGAGTCTGTGAGCTCCCACTAGCTTAGGTCAGCTGTCTCATGTCCCCATCATGATCTTGACCCCCTTTCCTTATATTATCCCTCCTCTCCCCCTTTAACTGGACTCCTACAATTTGGCCCAGTGCTTAGCTGTGGATCTCTGCATCTGCTTCCATCAGTTATTGGGTAAAGGTTCTGTGATGACAATTAGGGTGGTCATCATTCTGATTACAGAGGAAGGCCAGTTCAGATACTCTTTCCACTATTGCTAGGAGTCTTTGAAAGACTTTGCAGGTCCCATACTGAGTGGGGAACAGAGGCAAGAACCTGAATACACCATGCAAAGAGAGCTGGTGATGTATGGAGTTTTATTAAGGAAGAGGGTATAGGGAGGGAAGGGGAGAGGAAGGGAGAGATGAGAGAGAGAGAGAGAGAGAGAGAGAGAGAGAGAGAGAGAGAGAGAGAGAGAGAAAAAGAGAGGAGGGAAGAGACAGAGCTGCCTCTTCAGAAGAAAAGCTGGGAGAGAGTGAGAAAAGAGGGCTGAGATGAGTTTACTTCAGCCTTGGTGGGGAGAGAAAGATTGGGAGTAAGTGGTGCTTGTCTCTTAAAGGGACTGAGTACTGTCTGTGTTCATCCTGCTAAGTGACAGCATAATCCTAGCATTCCTGTCTTTCTCTTATCATAAAAAGGTGGATAGCAGGTGGGACAGGGATGGGGTACAGGGTTCTCAAGATTGCTTCCTATTGATTTGTGGACATCACAATCTTGGGGGACCTGAGAAAGCTGGGATGCTGGTCACATCCTGGGGTAACTGCTTGCTTCACTGCTGTCCAGGCTCTGTGGAACTGTCCGGTGTCTCTTGGACCTGGTGAGGTGCTGGCAGAGCAGAGGACAAGGTTATGTTTAGGAAGCAAAAGAATTTTTCTTTAGGTCCTGGTGATTGAAGGGAAAAATGTTAGGACAAGGGAAAGGTGGGAAGACTTGGGCTCTTAGCATCTGGTAATTGAGGGAGGGGTGCATTTGACCTGTTTAAGATGAATCCTCCAATTTGATTCCCTGGAACTCAAAAGAATTCTTTGACTTTGTGAAAACATACGTTTTGGACACATCCATTATATAAGCAAATGGCAGTATATTTATACCAGAAATGACTGTGACAGATGGTTTTGCACAAGGAAAAGTATCTTTTAGGTAGAAAACAACCAAAGAGAATTTAAAATCTTGATCTTGCAGTATAGTAGTGGTAATACCCTCGCAGAGGTAGATTAATAGTTTATCAGAATTATATTGATCAATGTTAAGACTATGAACGGCAGCATAATAAGAGAGAAAACTGATCACGTGCATTTGCACACCTTAAAAGATTTTCTTATACTCTGAAACATTCATATCCTCACACCCTTAGAACTTGCATTTACACACCGTAAGTCACTTTCTTGTACCCGGAAGCATTTTTATTCTCAGACCTTTCTAACTTGCAGGTGCACACCTTTAAACACCTTCTTAGACCCTAAGGCATCCTTAGACCCTCACATATTGAGCTTTGCATTTTAAAATATCTTTATTTAAACACAGTAAGAAGTTATACTGAAATCTGTTTTGTGAGGTTGTCTCTTTTAAACTGCCAAACCTCTCAGTCATCAAACTGCATATAGCCCTTGGGAAGTACAAAATTTTACCCACGTTATTGATTTAAATGACAGAGAACTTACTTGATTGACTACCTCTACATCCACTCCCCAGGGTCCTCCATGGTCACTGAGGGCAGGGGCTTCAGGGCAGCATTTGCCTTCTGCTGTTATCATGGGGCCTGCCAGGCTTCAGAAGATCTTGTGCTTTAGGAGTCTATAGGAATACCAGCCTACCTTGCCCTGGGCAACTAGGCAGTCAATTCCAGATTCCTGTTGCTCACTGTCTGAAGATCTTCAGCAGTTTAGATGAAAGGCAGTTTTCCCAGTAGTTAGCACTTTCACTTGAAGTGAATTACGGATGGACGTTATTCTGTGCCCATATGTCTTCTGTCTTCTTTGGGGGAAATGGGGATTGAGATGGTGTCGGGAGCCAACCTATCTCTGTTATGAAAAGTCTTTTAATAATTAAACACTTAAATGCCACATTTCCCAGATCTCTGAGCATTTGAGGGCTGTCTATTGGGTATATATGAGTTATGAGTATAGTATAGGACCTGCCTGGAGAGCTGGATCCAAGCTGAGAGGTTGTGGAGAAATGTTTTATCCAGAGTCCTCCAGCTTGACTATACTGGTTTTAACTTAGCAGGACAGATTTCTACTTGTGAAGGACAAAGAAATAAAGAATTATTTTTTGCAATAGAAGCTTAATATTAAAACCTGACAATGGTGAGGAACAGTTTACAGGAAAGGCTGTAGGTAGCTTTTGTTAATCTGAAATAGATCTTTATAGCCTTAAATTTTATCCTTAAATAGAATATATTTTAAAGCAGAGTTGAATCACATATGTAATATGTTGTAACAGATTTAAGCATATATTTCACATCATTTAAAAGTGCATATAAATTTAAAATATTTGAGACTTATTGGTTTCCTAGACTGTAAGGAGATACAATGAGCAGAGCTCATTAGGAGTGCTTAAAACATTTTTAACATTAAGTACATGTACAAATATGCACAGTCGAATTTAAGGTTTATGCACATATACACACATACAGAGTTTAAGCTAGCTTATTATTCACACATAAAGTTAAATCAAAAGTCACATATATGCACACACACTTACATTAAACAGGAGTTGTGTGAAGTGGATGCTCTGGTGGGCCCTACAAAAAGCATGCCACTGCACAAGACACACCATATGTAACAGTGTCAGTAAGAGGAATTTAGGGACAAAAATGTAAGGAAAAGGCAAGACGAGGCAGAGTGGCCTTAGTAAAGATGACAACCAGGTTACCTGATCTGACATTAGTCAAGATGGTGGTGGTCGTGTGGTTGTCCATAGCAAAGAAGGCGGTGAGATCATCTCACCCACCCTTCTTGCCCTTAGTCAAGATGGCCGTGGTCACGTGGTGCAAGGCATGGAAAAACAACATGGTTTTTAGTGCAGTCTTGAAAACTTTAAACATATACAAATAACAAGAGAAACATGTAGGATGGATAGAACATACATTTAAAATCGAATCACATCTGTGTGGCCACACCATTCACACATTCTTTCATACATGAAGTAGAAGTAAAATTCCCCAGGCTGCCAGCCCACATCAGTTGGGTGGGAAGAACTCTCAGTGGCATTGGTGGCAGACACAGGGCTCTGTAAATGGTGGGGATAGGACAGGTCTAAGAGTGACAGATCCTGCCGAAGACAGACAAGCTTAGCCACAGTGGGAAGCAGCTTGGACAGGCAGTTTAGCATGGCTGGGTATGTGGTAACTTTTCCATCTGCCTGTTTGTTGACAGAAATTGAAAAGTTCCCATATTGGCATCTAAGGTGCCTTTAGGCATCCACTTTAGGTTAAGGCCTATTTCCCATAGGTGACACAGAGAAAAATAAATGAGATCCAATAGCTTATTATTTCAGGAACCCCTGAGATAGAATAAGGATTGAGTGAACTGGCTCAAGCTGCTCCAAGTTCCTGGGAGCAGGTACGCAGGGCAGGACTGAGAAGCCCAAAGGACAACAGTCAGAGATGAGAAACGAGGCCTGAGTCCACAACCAGGGGGAATTTCCAGAGGTGAACATCAGCAAAGGAATCAGCCATAGCTGTGAAGGCCGTGGCTTGGTACAACTCACCAATTGAAGTAGTTGGTGTTGTGTGCAGCGATTCAGTGGCCTGGCAGAGGAAAATGGGCATTTGTGGATGAACCTGGTGAAGGATTGCAGCCTTGGGGATGGGGGTGGGGGAGGGTTAGGATTGTCTGTGGATTCTTGACACCAAGGAAAGATTAGGTCACAAGAGGGACCTTTGCAGCTCCTGTGGCGGGTGAGGAACATGGGCAGGAAACCAAATACACCATGCAAAGAGAGCTTAGGGAGTATGGAGACTTATTAGGAAGAGGGTAATGGGAGGGTAGTAGAGAGACAGAGAGAGAAAGGCAGAGAGAGAAAAGACAAGAGGAGGAGAGAGAAGGGGGAAAGACAGAGAACTGACTCTTCAGAAGAAGGGCAGAGAAAGAGAGAGGAAAGAGGAAAAAGAGGAAAATTTGTTTTGGTGAGAAGTGAGAGACTGGGAAGTTTTCCTAGCACCAGGTTTCTCCCTAACCCTATAATGACTCCCTCTATTAAGATATCTCTTTCCTTGCTCTCCCTCTCGGTCCATCCCCCAACTCAACCATCTTGTTCCCTCTTATTCTCCTCTCCATCCCCTCCAACCTTCCCAAATTTACTCAGAAGATCTTATCTATTTCCCCTTCCTAGGAGCATCCATGCATGTCTCCCTTAGTGTCCTCACTGTTACTAACTTCTCAGGGATTGTGGGTTGCAACCTAGTTATCCTTTTCTTCAAGTCTAATATCCATTTATGAGTGAGTCTTTCTGGGTCTGGGGTAGCTCACTCAAGATTTTTTTTTCTAGTTCCATCTATTTGCGTACAAATTTCAAGTAGTTATTGTTTGTTACTGCTGAATAATATCCAATTATTTAAATGTACAATGTTTTATTGATATGTTCTTTGGGTGAGGGGCATCTAGGTTGTTTCCAGGTATTGGCTATTATGAATAATGTTGTTATGAATATAGTAAAGCAAATATACTTGTGGTATGAATATATATATATCATTTAGTTATATGGCCAAGAGTGTATCAAAGACCTCAACACAAATCCAGCTACACTGAACCTGACAGAGGAGAAAGTAGGAAGTAGACTTGAACTCTGTGATTTCTTATGTCTTTATCCTGTTTTTTTTTTTTTTTAAAAAAAAAAAAAGCTGTGTCCTTGGAGTCATCTACCACCTCTGGCTAGTATTATCTTTCCACCCTCTCTTTCACATATATATCTGACCGTTGAGGGGAAGGGTGTGGTAAAACTATACAGTTTAGTGATGAACATTCCAAAGTCTCTCACTCTCCACACATGGTCTAGTTGTGGGTCTCTGTGTTAATTACCATTGATTATAGGAAGAGGCTTCATTGCTGAGATGTGAGTGATGTTCTGATCTATACATATAGCAATATATTATTTGGAGTCAGTAGTTTTTCTGCGAGGGCCCATAACATACTAGTCTGATTCTTGGCCTCATTAGCCATATCAGGTATGAGTTCCATCTCACGAGGTGGGTACCAATGCCAGTAAAAATGTGGTTGGCCATGCTCATGAAATTCCTTCCACAATTGTATGAGTGGGCATATCATATAGACAGGTCATTATCATTGCTAGTAAGGTTTATAGCTTGATGGTATTGATAATTGTTTTTTTCCTCCTGTGTGTGTATATGTATGTATGTGTGTGTGTGTGTGTGTGTGTGAGAGAGAGAGAGAGAGAGAGAGAGAAAGAGAGAGAGAGAGAGAGAGAGAGAGAGAGAGAGAGAGAGAGAGAGAGAGAGAGAGAGAGAGAGAGAGAGAGAGAGAGAGAGAGAACTATGAACACCAGCCAATAACTGTGTGTTGTCTTTAGCAATAGTTACTATCAAGTTGTGGAGGGTAACAATAACATTGGCCTGTAATGTTTGGGATGTCTATGGAACTCTTTTTGACCAATGATTAAAAAAGACAATTTATTTCTAAAACTGGAAGTTTCCTTGGTAGCATATGACATGTAGTTGGGGAATTGCCCCCTACCATTATAGTAACTCCCTTTAAGCATCTTTTAATGTGCATGTAGCTTGAATTCTAATTGATCTTAATAATAATAACCCAGAGTCAGATATAGGAGTTAATGCTGAAAAATCAGAGAAGCAGAGTAGCTAGCCACTAGCTCTTACCTCTATTGAATCCTCAGACCAAAGGAATGATCCTGTCCCTACGAATCTTCAGACTGAATGCTGCCTATATGAAGCCTCAGGCTGAATGCCAATGCTCCTGTCTCCTCCTGCCTTATATTACTCTCTCTTCCCAGCCATATCCCTTCCTGTCGCCATCTCCCTAGTGCTGGTATTAAATGTATGTGACTCCCAAGCACTGGGAATAAAGGAGGAGCCACCACCTCCCAGCTCTGTTTCTCTTTTAGACTGGATCAATTTTTTGTAGCTCAGGGTGGCCTTGAACTCATGGAGATATATCTGCTTCTGCTTCTGCCTCTGGGATTAAAGCTGTGTGCCACCACTGCCTGGTCTCTATGGCTAACTTGTGTGACTATCTCAGCACTCTGATCTTCAGGCAAGCTTATTTTTGTTACATTACAAACAAAATATCACAACATATATGTATTTTAGGAAGCTTCTACAGGAGTCGTTTTCCATGTGACTTTTCTAAAGGTCTTCACTGTTAATTATCCCTGCCCATATTCTATCATGCCTTCACATCCCCATCCAATTATTCTTCCTCTTTTAATTTACCCTTTATCCATTTATAAAATAATATTCCATCTTTTTCTTCCTTGGAATATCCCCTCCTCTCCCTTCTTCCAAGTCATTTACTAACTACCTAATTTTGGTGGGTCTTTTAAATGAAACAAATATTTAAAAGAAAAAATATAACCTCCACATATAGGAGAGAAAATATGAAATGGTTGCCTTTCTGTATCTGGGTTACCTTGATGTAGGAAGGTCATCTGTCTATGTGTTACTTTCATTGGTTAATAAAGAAACTGCCCTGGCCTTTGATAGGCTAGCCCTTAGGTGGGTGGAGTAGACAGAACAGAATGCTGGGAGAAAGAAAGCAGAGTCAGGCAACCGCCATGAAGCTCTGGCCTGAGATGGACATAGGCTAGAATCTTTCCCAGTAATCCATCATCTTGTGGTGCTACACAGATTATTAGAAATGGGTTAATCAAGATGTGAGAATTAGCAAGTAAGAGGCCAGAGATAATGGGCCAGACATTGTTTAAATGAATACAATTTGTTTGTTGTTATTTTGGGTGTAAAGCTAGCTGTGTGGGAGTCGGGCAGGACGAAAAGCAGGCCTGCTCACCTCATCACTACATTACCTCATTCAAAATGTGTCTTAATTAGGATTTTGATTGCTATGATATTATTATTATTTTTTTTTTTACCAACAGCAATGTAAGGAAGAAAGAGTTTATTTATGCTTACAATTCCACAGCACAGTTCATCAATGAGGGAAGTCAGGACAGGAATTCAAACAGGATAGCAACTTCTCCATCAGAAACTGATGGAGAAGTGCTGGCTTGCTTTTTTTTTTTTAATAATACTCAGCCTAATTTCTTACAGTACCATGGACCACCAGGCTAGGGATGGCACTGCTCACAGTGGGCTGGGCTCTCCTATATCAATCATCAACCAAGAAAATGTATCACATTGTTGCCCAAAGGCCAATCTGGTGGGGACATTTTCTCAACTGAGATTCCCAATTCCAAAGTGACTATGTCTTGTGTCAAGTTGACATAAAAATAGCCAGCAAAAGATGAGTGTTTCTTACTCTATCAATTTACCTGTGAATTTCATTTTGCCATCTTTTCATTATCCTTCATAAATTTGATGAATTGATGGATTTCTAAGCTGTTTCCAAGTTCTGGTTATTATTAACTAAGTAGCAATGAATATGAATGAGGAAGTATCCCAATAGTAATATGTAGAGTCCTTTGGATAGTCATGCTCAAAAGAGGTCTTGTGACAGAACTATTTCCAACTTTTTGAGAAGCCACCACAGTGATTTCCACAGTGACTGCATCAGTTTGTAATCAATAGGTATTCCCCTTTCCCTTGCATATATTGTAATTTGTTTAATTACACTTGGCCAGTCTGACTGATGCAAGATGAAATTTCAAAGTGGCTTTAATTTGCATTTCCCTGATGGCTATGGATGTTGAATATTTTTAAGTGTTTCTCAGCCATTTATGTTTCATCTTTTGAGACTCTTCTATTTAGTTTCTTGAGATCCCATTTGTTAATCATTGGTCTTAATTCCTGCACTATTGGGGTCCTGTTCAGAAAGCATATACTTCCCTTCCAGTGAGCTCACTTGATGGGTTTCCTGGAAGTAGCAATAATGTGGATCTTGCTTTATAATCCAATCTGCTAGTCTGTGTGTTTTATTAAAGACCTGAAATAGTTAATATTGAGAGATACTATTGACTAGTGTGTGTTAATTCCTGCTGTTTTATTGTTGAGGTGTTGTTGTTTTAAATCTTTTTGTTTTACTGTCCTGGAGTTATTTATTGCTTGTGTCTTCTAGGGCTGGGTTAACCATTTTAGACTAGAGTTTGCTTTCTTGTATCATCTGTAGTACTGTGTCCATGAACACAAATTCTTAAATTTGTTTTTATCATGAAATATTACTCTTTAATCCCTAAATTATTATTGATTGTTTTGTTTGGTATAGTAGTCTTGGCTGGTGTCTGTGGTCTCTTAGAGAGTGTAGATCATCTATCCAGGCCCTTCCAGCTTTTGGGAGTATCTATTGAAATCCAGGTATTATCCTAATGGGTCTGCCTTTACGTGTAATTTGGTCTTTATTCTTTGCAACTTTTAATATCCTTTTCTTGTTTCGTACATTTAGTGTTTTGATTATAATGTGTCATTGGGGAATTTCTTTTCTGGTCCATTCTATTCAATATTCTGTATAATTCTTGTACTTTAATAGACTTTTTTTCCTCTATACTAGGGAAATGTTCATCTATGATTTTATTACAAGTATTCTCTAGCTGGGCGGTGGTGGTGCACGCCTTTAATCCCAGCAATCGGGAGGCAGAGGCATGTGGATCTCTGTGAGTTCGAGGCCAGCCTGGTCTACAAGAACTAGTTCCAGGACAGGCACAGAAAACTACAGAGAAACCTTGTCTCAACCTCCCCCCTCAAAAAAATCAAATATTTACTAGAGCCAGGTCATGGTGGTGTATGCCATCAATCCCAGCATGAGGGAGGCAGATCTCTGTGTTCAAGGTGAACCTGGTCTACAAAACGAGTTCCAGGACAGCCAGGACTGTTACACAAAGAAACCCTGTTCTGAAAAAAGAAAACAGAAAATTTCTTTTTCTTTGGCCAAAGTTTTTTTTAGTCTATACCCATTATTTCTAGGTTTGTTTTTTTCATAGTGTACAGATTTTATACCTATATTTTTGGTATATTTCACTGTTTCTTTTTCTGAGTGATCTAGCTTTTCTGCCTTGTCTTTGGGACATGATGGTCTCACCTTCCTTTCATCTAATCTGTTATGAAGCTTCCCTCTGAGGTTTGTGTTTAACTTCCTGGGTTATCTTAGAGTATTATTTCAGTTTGTGTTTTTCTTTATTGATTTGATTTCTTTCTTAAATTCTATTTTCATATCTTGAATTATTTTCATTATTTCATTCAACCATTTATGTTTTTATAGTATTAATTGAGGCATTTATTCATGTTCTCTTTAAGGCCCTTTAACATATTTCTATTTTGATGTCCTTATCTAATGTTGCAGCTAAATTGCTTTTTTCAGGGAATATTATACTACAGGTACTAATTTCTGGAGGAGACATTTTGCCTTGGTTATTCATCTTCAAAGATGATAGCAAATTTCTGGCCAAAACCTTCCCAATAGTCTAGTTTGTGGTAACATATGCATGCAATGTAATCAGAGTTACGTTTCTGTCCTTCCTCATTCCACAGATGCTGTCCAAATTATGACACAGGGGGCTTATATGCATTAAAAATGCTTGGCTGGTAGCTCAGGTTTATTACTTACTAACTCTTAAGCTTAGATTAACCAATAATTCAATTCTTATCTATGTTTAGCCATGCAGCTTTTCTCAGCGTAGCATTCTCATCTAGCTTCCTCTGATTCCTGATTCCACACTTTCTCTTCCCAAAATTCTCCATGTCTGCTCACCACACTTATACTTACTGCCTGACTACTGGCTAATCAGTGTTTTATTAAACCAGTTCAAGTGACAAATCTTGGCAGTGTACAAGAGCATTATCTCACAGAAATTCAAGAAGAATACTACTAACCTAAACCCAGTACAGCATATGCTTTGAGGTGTTATTTTAGACACAATTTTTCCTTAATTACATACCCATCCACATATGTCATCTTCACAATAAACAGACATTTCATTGGTCAATATCATTATGACAGATTGGATGTTTGTAGATTGATGGAGGAAGGTCATTGGTAATAAACAAACTGCCTTCGCCCATTTTGATAGGCCATCCCTTAGGTGGGTGGAGTAGGCAGAACAGAATTCTGGGAGGAAGAGGAAGTGAGCTCAGACTCGATAGCTCTGCTCTCTAGAGCAGACACGATGAAACTCTGACCCAGGATGGACATAGGCTAGAATCTTCCCAGTAAGCGCACCTTGCGGTGCTACACACATTATTAAAAATGGGCTATTCCAGGTGCCAGAATTAGCCAGTAAGGGCTAGAGCTAATGGGCCAAGCAGTATTTAAAAGAATACAGTTTGTGTGTTGTTATTTTGGGTAAAGCTAGCCGGTGGCGGGAGCTGGGTGGCGGAATGCAACTCACAGCTCCCCACAACAGTAGATGGACTGAAGCTGCTTGGCTTTTACAACTAAATCCATGAATTTGGTTTCACTAGTAGCCAGATAAATTAACAATAAAAAAATTCTATTTTAACTTTAAGAACAAATGGCCATCCCTGAAAACACACATACACATAAGTAACATACAGTAGGTTGCACTTTGTGTGTGTATGTCTCTGTGTGTGCATGCATTTGTATTCATCAATACATATGTAACAACAACTAATGAAAAAAGAGGCCATAAATTTGAAAAATAGCAAGGAGGAGTATGTGGGAGGATTTCGAGGGAGAAGAGGGACAGAGTAAATGAATAATAATATTATAACTTTGAAAAATAAAATAAACAATTAAAAACTAATCACTATTCTGGCGTTTTCTGATTAGCACAATAGTGAACAAAAGACTAAAACTCCCCTCTCTCAAATATCTTGAAGTAATCATCCAAGTAGATGGATTCTGTTAATACTCCACGATCATCTGAATGTTTTGCCAATAAAAATAATTTTAATTGAACTCCAATATATTGAAATAATAGATATCACATATAAACAAATTCAGTTTTAAATGGTTTGTTCCAAGAGTTAGAACCCAACATTTGAATAATACCAATCTTAAAATATTGGGTGTGATTCAAATACTCGATGGCTCTAATTTTAAACTTTATGAGTCTTTCCCTCCTTAATTTCAGTGGTACCATATGGTATGTCTGGCCAAAAGAACATTAAAAACTGTTTTTGTTTCCGAGGATTATTAACTTGTTCCAATTGAACAAACATAGATATTGGATAGGAAAATTTCTGTTGTTTCTTACTGACTCAAACCAGTAGTAAAAATTAGCTGTGGAATCTTTTCTTGAGTTAGTCTTCTAACAGAGATGTTTCTCTGAGTCTGAAGCATGGTGTTTTTCCATAAGTCATGATCCTTCTCCATATTTTGTAAACATGGAAGCCAATGTGATACTTTAACAATGATTGTTCTTTTCTTAGGTTCAACAAACCCAATGAAATATTAATAACCATAATATAACTACCAAATAAGAGTATGTTATTTAACAATATTTTTATCTCATTTGTGAAGTTATTTTTATGAAAAGACTCTAAAATATTGGAAAATTAAGTCACATTTGGGCATATATATATTTAACAAAAAGAATAAAATTTCTAAAGAGATGATGATTCAAAACTAATTCAAAGCTGGGTGGTGGTGGTGCATGCCTTTAATCCTAGCACTTGGGAGGCAAAGGCAGGGTGATTTCTGTGAGTTCGAGGTCAGCCTAGTCTACAAGAGCTAGTTCCAGGACAGACTCCAAAGGTACAAAGAAACTCTATTTCGAAAAACAAAAAATTCAGTATTTGTAATCTTCCAACTAAGGGTCAACCTGTATCCACAAACAAATCATAGAAAACATCAGTGTTGAATAATTTCATTTTCTGCACACTAAAATGTAGTTAAATTAATCAGATAAATGGTATTTAAAAAAATAGAGCCTACTCTGTACGAATTAACAGAATGTGTCCCAAATGATGAAGACGCAAAGGAAATAACAAAAGAAGAATCAATAATTCACTGTTTATATAATTTGGTATTATAATTTTGTTTAACTTGTTATCTTGACTAGCCAATCTTGTCATTTAACAACACCTGATTTTCATGGGCAGATCTCTTCAAAGAAAGGCATATGTTTAACTGGCTTGACTCCTCTAAAGCCGAAGCATTGCTTAAATAGTGTCTAAATCATTCACACAATTGATTTAGGGTTTGACAATTCCATTTACCTTAAGGGTTTGAATCACTTCGTATACAGGATGAGATTGTCACTTGTAAGTCTTCCCCTTGCCAGAAGCATGAATCTAGCACTTTTCTATTCTTTGTCCCTCATTTAATTTCTTTGAAATATTAGGTTGTGGAACAAGGCCTTTGTCATTATTTATGACATGGTTTGGGTGTTCTTTTGAGGATTGACAATTTAGGGAAGAAGAGGAAGAAAGATGTTTGGCATTTCTGGTGATAATAACAGATGATTATGGAATTAAGAAAAGAGCAGCGGAGCAACTGGCAAGCATGTGTATAAACTTTTCATTTTTCTAGGTATATCTAGATTAAAACAGCAAATTTTAAATATGTAAGCTGACTCCATCTAATTAAATTTAGCTTCTCTATCACATGGTATAAATGGTCATGGAATAGAAAAGGCTTAGTTTGCAATCTGAAAAATCTCTGGACTGTCAGCAAAATGATGAGTCAAAGCAGCCTTGTTTTTAATAACTAGCAATCTACTTTCCATGAGCATTTCCGAAGAGTAGTATGCATAACCAATTTTTGTAGAAATAGGAGCAGCGGCAAGGCTGCGTCCCCGGCACCCGGCCGCCCGCATGGCTAGCTTATACCCAGAAATAATTACACGGAAACTGTATTCTTTCAAACACTGCCTGGCCCGGATAGTTCCAGTTCCTTATGGCTAGCTCTTACATATTGTTCTAACCCATTTCTAATATTTTGTGTAGCCCACGAGCTGGCTTACCAGGGAGGATCTTAACCTGCATCTGTCTGGAACGGGAGAACCATGGCGACTCCTCACACAGCTTCTTTTTCCCAGCATTCTCCTCTGTCTACTCCGCCTACCTAATTTTCTATCCAATAAAATGGGCCAAGGCAGTTTCTTTATTAATAAGAAATCACTCCCACATCATTTCCCCTTTTTCTGTTTAAACAAAAAAGAAAGGCTTTAACTTTAACATAGTAAAATTACATATAACAAAACAGTTATCAAGTAAGAATTACAGTTACAATATTTATATCTATTTTATCTCTTATCATAACTAAGGAAAACTATAACTAACCATTCTTCAACTCCATCAAAGACTCCAGAAGGATATAATATTACCTATCAAACAAGAAATAAGAAAACTCTAGAAATGACAGAGACATCTCGCTGCCTGGACAGTCACCCAAAGTTCCTCTGTACCGTTGGGGCATCCATCTTCGGCCTACAGGCCCATAGTATCCAGCAGACATTCTCATCAAGCAAGAAATTCCAAAGACAGTTCAGTCACTTTTTGCTGTGTCCTGCAGAATGTCTCACAGACTCTTTCATGAAGCAGGAACCCCAAAAGGTCATCTCACCTTTAGGCAAGTTCAGCAGTCCTCTCTCTGCGGGTTCTCTGTGTCCAGTTTATGCAACAGTCCAGGCAAGAGCAGTTTCTTGCCCAAATGGCTATCAAACTCCATAAGGATTCTCTTCGATGCCCATCTTCCTCTTGAAATAGATTGGTGCTGCCAGGAGCAAATGTGTCTCATTGTCATGAAAAACCCTAAGTTATTAAAATATCTTAAATGCCATATTCTGCAGCCTTTGAAAGATATGAAGAATGCCTATCTAACTAAAATATCTCTCTATATATCTAGAAAATCTAACTAACATGACTACAAGCTTAAGTATTAGCGATGATTATCCATTAACAACCTATATTTCCTAATTATACATTACATTTTTAAATGAACTACACAATCACAATACCTTAATCAAGATCAAAAATACATATACATATAACAAAATTGACCATAAAATCCATACCAATGCAAATTATTCATATCTATATCATATCCCCCTTTAAATGTAAAAGAACATTTATAAACAATATTTGGGAACATGGGCGTAGTTTTTTCTCTACAAACTGCTTCCTGCTGAATAGGGGCGTCGTTAATTAGGTTGTTCATGATATAACCTGTATGCTAGTTTCATCTCAGTTGGCAATTGAGCGAAGCAATTTTTTGAGGGTATTCACAGCAACCTTTCAGGAGGGCGTGGTCTATCATACCAAATCGGAATAGATGCAATCCACAGGGTCTCATCCTCTGCAAAAACAAAAGAAGACCCTCTCCAAAGCATCATATCCTTAGACCCAAATTCTGAAATCATAATACCCTTATATCCATTTTGGTTTAGATTGGCAGCCCATGTAATGAAATGTCTCTCTGTACTTAGCTCCTTCACAGTCAAAAATTTTAAAGAAAACACAATGTACATAATCCAGACTCTCTGTGAATTTTCCATTTTTACGTGGCTTATATTTCTTTATTTCTTTTAATCTATAACTCTCTGTACTTCTGTACTCTGTCTCTTTAAAGACTTTACCCTTTTTCTTTTTAAGACATTAACTTTATTCTTTATATTCTTTTTCTTCTCTTTCCCAAGCCTACGTACATTTATCCAACAGTGTCTGAATCTGTTTTATTGTGAATCTGTAATTTCTTTACTATACAGGAGCATTTCTTAAAATGTTAAGCATTTCTTAAAAACTTAAGTTGCACCATTTACAGGTAATACGGTACTGCCTGTGTCCTGCCCAGTCTAAACCTTAACTGCACGGTTTTAAGGTAATTACGGTAGTTCCTGCCTGAGATCAGCACAGTTCAGCATGGAGCAGCCGCTCCTGCCTCAGAGTCATTTGGTGCCCCTGAACCATTCACAGTTTCAGGCACACAGCAAGTCCACATTGGAGCCGCACTCAGCAGTTTAACTCTGAGACTGAGTGTGCAGCACAGAAACTCTTTTCATCCAAGTTACAGCCAAATCTGACATGCAGAGCACTGCGCAGTCTGAAAATGCGTCTCTGTATAGCGGCAGGAATCCGCCATGCTCTTCCGCCTGCCTAAGCCTGATTCTGCCTTCTGCCCAGGTGCAGGCGGGGAGCTCTGAGCCATCTGCACGGTCTCAGAGCACTCTCCTCCGATCCCAAGCGGAACACAAACATCCAGTCCCATAAAAGCCTTGAAATGCTTTAAAGCCAGAGTTCATGCTGGCAGCACAGCCCCCAGGAAGCCGCGCTTTAAAATGATGTAGCTTATTTTTCTGCTGTTGTAGCTGAATCAGGAATCTCTCTACAGCACGCCACCAACAAAACAGCAAAAATCTGTGTTAAACTCTCTCTCCCTTATTTTTAAGCCTTCTCAGGTTTTTAAGTGGATTTAGCCCATCACGTCTGGGCGCCATCTGTTGAAATAGGAGCGGCAGGGCTGCGTCCCCGGCACCCGGCCGCCCGCATGGCTAGCTTATACCCAGAAATAATTACACGGAAACTGTATTCTTTCAAACACTGCCTGGCCCGGATAGTTCCAGTTCCTTATGGCTAGCTCTTACATATTGTTCTAACCCATTTCTAATATTCTGTGTAGCCCACGAGCTGGCTTACCAGGGAGGATCTTAACCTGCGTCTGTCTGGAGCGGGAGAACCATGGCGACTCCTCACACAGCTTCTTTTTCCCAGCATCCTCCTCTGTTTACTCCGCCTACCTAATTTTCTATCCAATAAAATGGGCCAAGGCAGTTTCTTTATTAATAAGAAATCACTCCCACATCAAATTTTCTACAATCAGACATTAGCCCACTAGGCAAAGTACCTCTCCCTAAAGAATAAGCAGAAAAGCTGCACATTTCCGCTTTTAATTTATAAACAATAAACACTGGGACCTCAGTCCTGAATCTTTCAAATAGAGAGCTTTTGTGAGCCAGTGTAATCAGGCAAAAACAGATGATACTTCAGGAATTTTCTTGCGTGCACTCCTGCTAAATCTTCAAAAAGTTGCCATAACCCCCTTCTCCTACTTAACTCATTTACCAACTGGAAGAAACAATGCCATCCGTGGCACAATAAAAAAAAAAAATCCTGTGTCTGGTAAAATATTTTAAAATGGACAAAATGGTTTGAAGATGTAGAAAGTAGATATTATTAAATGTAGCTACGGTAAATAGGCAGAAATGATCCAGGTGTACAGGAGATAATCAGAAGTGGGTAGGTAATCAAAGGAGAGTCATGAAGAGCCATTATGGCCTAGTGGATGATGGCAGAAAAAAGGCAAAGCAAAGGGTTAACAGAAATCTTGCTTTACACTTCTACTTAGCCAAGTTCCTGAACGACCAGTTGCACCAGCAACTCACTATAAACAAAGGTTCTGTTGTCTTTAATTTGTTTAAAACATTAACCTTTGTCAGCCTCCAGGGCAGATCCTGCTATAGAAAATCAATCTAATCAAGGTCCTGGAGAAGCAGGGGAGAGAGGCAGGACAAAGTTAGAAGGGAATGGAAACAGGACATAATAAGAGCATTTGAAATTGTCAGGCATTATAAACACACCAAGAAGGAAATTAATAGTAATGATGACCAATGTTACTCACAGGCCTCATCATTGAGTTTCATTTCTTTAGGTAGATCTATGAGTTTATTACCAGTTTCTCCTTCACAGTCCCTGGGAAGTCCCGAGGAAGTGTGTTCCCTGTACACAACATTTTTTTTTTCTGAGCCAGAAGCACAGACAAAAATTTCCCTGATGAGGCCATAAACTAAAGATCAGGTAGTCCTTACATATTTGACAAACAGGTATCATCTTGAGAATCTTATAAAAACTAGAGGAACTCTGTAGACAATATTAAATCTATATGCTGAAACTGTACAGATAGTTTCAAGAGATTCATAATACTCTGGACCCTAGATTAAAAACGTGTTTATCATTGCATGTTGACTTTGATCTTTCATTCTTTTTGATCTGCATTAATGTATCAGACTCACAATGGATGATCAGTAATGAGATTAGATTTCTTTCTGTCTTAAATACTTGGGTCCTAAATTCCAATCAGACATTGGCAATGTGGAGTATAACTAGAATGCAAGAGCTAAGTGGTTGGGAGGATTCTGGGAGCTAGGAGTAATCCAAAGAACCTGAGTCCCAAGAATCTGAGCCAGATTTTCATTTGAAGAATTTGAAGGAGATATGGAAGGCTAATAGCAAGGTTGTTCTGGGAATGAAAATCCAAAATTTAGGGCTTGTCAGATGGCTCAGTGGAAAGAAGCTTTTCACCAAGCTTGAAGACTTGAGTTCAATATCCAAAACCCATGGGGTAGAATAGGAGAATGGAACATACAAAAACATGCACGTTCTCTCTCTCTCTCTCTCTCTCTCTCTCTCTCTCTCTCTCACACACACACACACACACACACACACACACTAAATATATAAACAAGTAAACCAATCAATCAATAAGTAGATATTGAAATTCAGTAATCTTTGAATAGGAAAAATACAGAAGGTAGAACAAGTATGACTTGAATAATTTACTATCTGCCTTGTGGATTGCCATCTGGAAAACAGATATGGCTTGCTGGATATGAGTACATATGGACATATTATAGAAACCTGTAAGCAAAGCACCTTTATCCTTGTGCCTTACTTTAGTATAAGAAGAGTCTGAGCTCTGCTCAGATTCACCAAAAACCCGTGCCTGGGAAATTTGAGTGGTGGTCAGTAGGGTTTAAGAGTTTGTAAGTTGTAAAATGTGTTTCTGTGAAAAGATGAAAGCCAACATGTAAGGGGAAGGAGAGGGAAATGAACACGAATAACTAATGTGCAAGGGACAGCATCTTCTTTCTGTCCTCAGCCTCAAACTAGTCTCACCGGGTGTCTGCTGTTTACTCACAGAGCAAATAACTCCACTCAAAAAGAGGCTTGTCAAAAAATGAACAGTTTCTTTATATACAGGACAAGAATTTTTTTAATTATTCATCATTCAAAATTACTTAACTGTTTTAAGAAGTAACAGTAAGTTATTCAGGGTTGCTCCTGACTGTAACTCCAGAACATAGAAAGTTCTCATCCATGATTATAAGATTTCAAGACATCTGGAGCAAAACCTAGGAATCAGTCTGGTATTGGGTATCCAGGATGTCAAACATCTGGATTTGATGAAAGACTTAGGGGGATAGTCAATGCACCCACTGAAAAATCTCTCTCTCCCCTCTCTCTCTCTCTCTCTCTCTCTCTCTCTCTCTCTCTCTCTCTCTCTGTTTGAAAATTTTATGCATATGTGTGTATGCCTAACTGTATGTGCATAACATGTGGGGTGGTATCCAGAAAGAAAAGGAGAGGATATGAAACCACCATGGATCTAGAATTATAAGATATGTGTTGCCTGATAAGGGACTGGGAACCAAACCTGAGTTCTCTTCAAAAGCAGCAAGGCTTGTTGATAGAGCCTACTATGTTCTAAGCTTATTTGAATAGTACCAACATATAATGCACATTTGTATTGCATATAAAGGTGCTTATCCATTATTTTTATATATTGTGTTTTATAAATAATATAATAGAGTGGACCATGGACTAAGATGAGTTTTTCTGTGTTCTAACTCTGACCCCCTCAGCTGGTATATAATTATATGGCATATAATTATAGCTTTCATTGTCAACTTAATACAATCTAGAATCACTTGGAAAAGGATTTCCAAAAAGGGATTGATTAGATTAAGTTAAAATGTGTGAGTATGTCTGTGGGATATTTTTCTTGATGAAGTTAATTCACATGGGAGATTCCACTTCAATTTGGACAGGTCCATTCTCTGATCAGGAGATCTTGAATTATATGAAAGTATAGAAAGCAAACTAAGTATATACTAATAATGATGATAAAAATAACTTTAGGATTGGTGGAGACAGCCATGTGACAATATTTAAGAATTGATTTATGGCTACAGGTTCAAACTGCAAATGCTTTCAATTGGAGAGTAGAATGAAATTTCCTGTAATAAACAACTAAACCATTTCTCCAGGCAGGGTATCCCTAGAAAAAGCAAATAATGTAAATGAAGACAGAGAAATCATAGTCATGTTATCATAGGCCCTGAGGTTTTCTTTTGATTTTCATTGTCCAGATCAACTATGAGAGTAGATCATTTCACAAAGTGTATTAAAGTCACAGAGAAGGCTATGCCGTAACATGACAGAAATGCAAAAGAGCAAGAGAACACACACACACAAAGATAAAACTTCCATCGCAACCTAATTATATAATAATCAACTATTGAGGTATGTTGAAATAGGAGCGGCGGGGCTGCGTCCCCAGCACCCCGGCCGCCTGCTAGCTCATGCCCGAAATAACAACACACAAACTGTATTCATTTAAACACTGCTTGCCCCATTTCTATCTAGCCTCTTCTCGGCTAACTCTCGCACCTGGACTAGCCCATTTCTAATAATAGTTTGTAAGCACCCCAAGGTGCGCTTACCGGGAACCTACGTCCATCCTGGGTAGGAGGAGCTTCATTGCGTGCATCTGCCCGGGAGAGCAGAGCATGCCTCTCTGTCTGAGGCGTCTGGCTCTGAGAGGAGCTGCATTACTTCTGACCTCACTTCCTTTTCCTCCCAGCATTCTCTTCTGTTTACTCCACCCACCTATGTTCTAACCAATAAAATGGGCCAAGCCAGTTTCTTTATTAGCCAATGACCTTCCTCCATCAGAGGTAACTGAATTACTTACTGTGTGAGTAGGGAATTGTCCACTAACAAAAGTAGAGCACCCACCATGACCCTCAGTAACCTAATTATCTATTAAAGGTCACACACTGATTTATACCATTGGATGGGAACTGATTTTGTCATACCTGACTTCTGATAGATTATTCAAACCTTGACACCAGGCATTCTATGCTGTTTTTACAAAAATATGTAGTTGCTTGAAGCTTACGCAGAGGTTGGCCAGCTGCAGTTGCGAATGTGATGCATCTCCATAATTATAGCTCTATGGGGCACTGACCTAGAAGGGCCATGGAGTTGAGGCCTCTCTGAGCAGCATAGTAAGATTAATCTCACAAAATAATCACCAGAAGTAGGTTGGTTACGAATTTCTTGGCAACATTAAATAGAAGCCGTCATGTAGCCATTCCTTTCGTCATTGTAGCCATTGTTCTGGGGACTGACTAGGTGGGCCTTGCTAGTCTTCTTTTCTAATAAGCTGCATAGTGATTTCTGGCCCTGAGTAGGGCTGCAGTTGTGAAGTTGTCAGTTGAAAACTCATTAGTGGGCAAGTGTTCAGTATGTGGGGGCTGGCGCAATGGCAATGCAGTTCAAAGCACTTGGGGCTCTTGCAAAGGACCAGAGTTCAGTTCCCAGGGCCCATGATGAGCAGCTCCCAACCGTTTGTACTCCAGCTCCAGGGACTCGGAGTCATTCCATCTGGCCTCTGTAGATACCTGCATTCCCATTGTGTGTACATACACACAAAAAAATGCATACCTACACATAAAAATAAGTCTTTTTTTTTTTACAACAGCTAACATGGCTTTGTTGAAGTATGAGTGGCGGGCTACGTTCCTGGCACCCGGCCGCCTGCACGGCTACTTTATGCCCCAAAATAATTACACAGAAACTGTATTCTTTTAAACACTGCCTGGCCCATTAGTTCCAGCCTCTTATTGGCTAGCTCTTACATATTGATCTAACCCATTTCTAATAATCTGTGTAGCCCATGAGGTGGTTTACCAGGGAAGATATTAACCTGCGTCTGTCTGGAGTGGGAGAACCATGGCGACTCCCTGACTCAGCTTCTTCCTCCCAGCATTCTGTTCTGTTTACTCTGCCTACCTAATTTTCTGTCCTATCAGAGGCCAAGCAGTTTCTTTATTACTTAAAATGAAACAACAGATAGAAAGATGACCTTCCTCCATCATGGCTTCTGCCATATTATNCCCCAAGTTCTTTTTTCTTTTTATTTTTTTATTATTTAAAAATTTCTACCTCCTCCCCTCCTCCCATCCTCCTCCCATTTTCATCCCCCTTCCCCTCCCTCTCTAGTTCAAAGAGCAGTCAGGGTTCCCTGCCCTGTGGGAAGTCCAAGGTCCTCCCCTTCTTAAAGACAATTTTGTGTATGAAACAGATCATTCTATTTACTTTCTCTTTAAAAAATCTATAATAGGCTTTCTTTGTGCCCACATTTCTCATTCCTCTTTTGTCACCGAGTTAGAATCACCATTTGCACTTGAGATACACACATACGGATGACTTTCAAATGTTGCTTTTCAAAGCTATGTTTTACAACTCACTGAAATTATTTTTCAAGGCACATTTGATAAGGACTTATTATATACTAGTCATTTGACAAATAGGACTTATGAAGGTAAGGTAACAGTGTGAGCTGCTGAGATGGCCCAATGGCTTTTATAGCACTTACCACAAAAGCCTGGTGGCTTGAGTTTGACCCCTGGAACATACAGCCGATGGAGAGAACTGGCTCTACAAACTTATCCTCTCACTTCCACATGTACCCTGTGGAATGCACACACCCACAGTCACATGGGTTTGC
Organism: Alexandromys fortis; assembly: GCF_014885135.2. NCBI lineage: Eukaryota > Metazoa > Chordata > Mammalia > Rodentia > Cricetidae > Alexandromys > Alexandromys fortis. Next base: position 2,033,365 of record NW_026068107.1, read on the forward strand.
ATATGCCCGTGCAGGCATGTAAATCATCATCATCGTCGTCATCGTCACCGTCGTCGTCATCGTTGTCATAGTAGTAGTAATAAATTTTAAATAATTAAAAGATAATTTTGTGTTTTGTTGGTTATATAACAAAATGTCCTCTAACATTTAAATTATTCTTACCCAATTTATATCACAACGTAGCCAAGAGTTTAAAAGGTTCCACATCATTTTATTATTGAAACAACAGCTTATGAGCCATTCATCTCCCTCTATTACTCAGATAGATACAGTCAGTTTCAGAGTTGTGAAGAAACTTAAGCTGAGGAAAGACCCAGGGAGACATAATTAACTGTATGCATATACAATTTAAAGGGAAATTCACAAATCAGTGCTATAAATGCCATGCTGGGCTTGCTGAAACTGTAACTAAGACTCCCTTCCTCAGACTACATCTGTTCTATTTCATGGTGTTAAGTAGGGTAGTTTTACTATGACTTTCTGAAAACAACAATTCAAATGTAAGGCATCTGAAGTTTATCAGCTTCATAAAGCGAGTCATGGGATTACATGACACAAACAACTAACAGACTTCAACTTTTATTGGGCTCTAATTTCCTATTAATGTCTCACTAAAGTTGTATGATAACAAACACTACAGAGGGAAGAAAGCACTTTGTCCGCTAGCATTTAAAGGAATGTTAGCAAGGTTGATGCTGTAGATCACTGTATGACTAAAGTGACCGAACAAACACTGTCTAATGCACAAGATCCATGAACGATTCAAACACATTTCATTAAGTTGATTTCCATCTCTAATATTTTCTGTAATTCACTAGGAACAAGAACTCCACACAGTTCAATTGATCCTCTTAATCACTCTGTAACTTTGTTCTCACAAAGCCTTAACCTCACACTTAGATAATACATAACAAAGCAAATATCAGTATCTTGGTAAATGGTGGGCCATTTGGGAATTCAAATCAAAATCTGAACTCTGAATTTTAACAGTTGCAACTTTATCCTGTGATCGTGACAAGCTTGCTGTAAGTATATTTTTATTTAATAATGTATAAATATATTCAAATCAGTACAATGTTCAATTCTGTGGCTGTATTAGAAACTATCCTTTGAAATCAACCTATCTACATAAAATCTAATTTTATTTTATCATCAAAATGAATTACTTATATAATGTCAATAATTATGTTTAATCTGTATATTCAAAACCTCGCATCAATCAAGTGTGGAGTCATGGAGGATTAGCTGTTAGGTAGAAACACGATGACATGTTTGCGGTGTACATTACTGTGTGGGAATTACATACCTTATAGGTTCAAAGCCATTTTATCCCTGGTGATAATTTCTATGTCTACGTAGAGAAATACAGAAATTTCCAATGATTATCTCATCCAGTTCCTGCAGGTCTGATGCAATAGGCGTTAATGATGGCTGAGATATTGGAATGTTTTTTTTTAATATTTATTTATTTATTTTGTATACAATAGTCTGTCTGTCTGTATGTCTGCAGGCCAGAAGAGGGCACCAGATCTCATTACACATGGTTGTGAACCACCATGTGGTTGCCAGGAATTGAACTAAGGACCTTTGGAAGAGCAGATAATGCTCTTAACCACTGAGCCAACTCCAGCTCCATCGGAATGTTTTTAGTAGTTCAGTAGAAAAGATACTTTTAATATGAAGATTAAGTTAAAAGCAATGATATAATTGATTCCCCCACTAGGTTGTAGCCAACCCATAGACTTTCAAAACTTTTCTAATAAATAGCTTCCTATTCAGAAGATGATTTCCCCAGAGTTTCTTAGTTTTGACATGTATTTTTCATATAGTAATTACTGTATTATTGCTTTGGTCCCTGCTAAATTCTTCCTGTTTAAAACAGAATCACTTGTTTGAGTTGAACCTCCTCATCCTGAAATAGGTTTTAAATTCTGATTCTTTTCCAGTTTTCTATTTTCTCCAATAGCATTGTTTTCCCTGTATCTTGACCTTTGATCAAATCTAGGTATCCACCTAGACTATGACTTCTGAGCTTCATTTCATCCATTCTTATGAATTGTAATTTGATTTACAACACCAGTACCCTGATGCTTGTGCATTTGCCTTCCACAAATACTCTAGAATCATGCCATTAAAAACTAACTCACAGTGGTAATTTGTACATTGACTTTAGATTGATATTACCTGAACTGAAATTCATATCCACTATTTATTAGCTATTTAATCTTGTATATCATGGCATCTTCTTTGAGCCTCAGTCTTTATATCTATAAAGTGAGAAATTCTATCATAAATATAGGGGTGCCAATATCAAGAATATAATCCTTGGGGTACATTTTACACAAAGCTTCCTCAAATCTAAATTATCATGTGATTTTCCAGTGATAAAATAACTGGTAGATAACACTTTTAATTCATTTAAACTCAACAGATGATGATCTGGTAGTCAAACAGATTACCTCGCCTATCCTGTTTGTCATTTAAACATAACATCTCTTTATATATGTTTCTCTTTCAGAATAGCTAATTTGCCTTAAACATGCTGAATTTTTCATGGGAATAAATAATTGGGGTCCACTTTATATCTAATGAGTGAAGAGGCCATTGTTTTTGATATCAGAGATAAATGTTAGGGTACATAATAATTTCTTTATTGCCACGAGTTCTGAATGAAACTATAAAAGAAAAAAATTATCTGCCTAATTGCCTCAAGATGGATATGTAATGCATGAATCTCTTGTTTAATGGATCCAGTAATAGGCCACCTGTTTCTCCTTCTCAGAACAGTACTGTTTGAATGAACAGTGCATTCTGAAGTCAGCACACTTAGATTTTGAAATGTAGTGATGTTGTAACTTCATGACAGCTCGTTTCCATATTACCTATCATATAGTTCTAGATTTTAAGGGAAAAAAGACAGCATTCTATATACCATTTTATTGTAAGCGCTATTAGATTATTCTCTAGGTAGAAATTCTGCATTTAAAGGTACTGATTAGAGCACAAATAAATAGAGGAAAAGAAATAGAAGTAGGCTAAAATTTGGGTACTTGTTTGATTTGTTGCAGACCAAATTCTCGGTCTGTTAGCATAACAGGATTTAACATTCAGTCAAGCCACTCATTCTTAATTTTCCACCATTTGAATTCATCATTTTATCTATCACAATATTCTAAGTCTTCCATCCATGGTTCTGTCTTAAATACACATAAATTAAGTTTAAATGAACCTTGCCACTTCTAACATGTCAAAGGCATATGCTACAGTCATTCAGAATTTGTGATGACTCAGGCTTCTCTGAAAACAGAGGGTACCCTTTTTCTTGGCAGTAACAGTTTCAGCAGATGGGGCAGCTGTGTTTCAGCTACTTAAAACACATCATTTTCAGGTACCTAAGAACGTATTCGCAACAAATACTAGATATGATAATTATAAATCATCATGACAAGCCTGGTGAAACCTGCCACTGTGTTTACAGTAAAGATGTTTCCTTGAGGATGTTAATTATTTGCTCTGTAAAACCCACAAAATATACATGCTCAGAACTACAGTGACACACGATTAATTACTCATTATGTATTACCCATGCTAGTATCAAGATTTGTTATCTGGTACAACTCATGACCTGCTTGGGAGAAAACGAGAATTTTTCAGATACTTGTTGCTTGTTCTGATTCCTTTTTGTTGATGCTTCATGACAGCTTTGTATGGCATTAATTTGTTTATCCTCTTTAAAAATGGCTGTATGTAATAAGTCAAAACTAGTTTAGTCTGAACTATTAATAAATAACCAAAAATACAAAATCTTTTCAAATTTTGCTTTACCACAATTACAGATATCATGATGTTGTTCCTAAGTACTTCAGCATGCATGGCTAAAGAATAAAAGTCTTTTGTAATCACAGTGTTACTCAAATTCCTTCTGTCACTGAAAATGTGAATTAGTGAATTTTTAAGAGTTTTGCTTCTAAGAAGGACCAAGACAGTGTCTTCTTCCACTCCCCATATCAATGATCAGCACAGATATGGGAATTTGTGACAAGCTCATCTTTGTGAATTGACTAGTCAATTGATTTGGTAGAATTTTATTCTGTTTCTTCAGTTCATATTCTGGAGCACAAAACACAGGAAACCTCAATTTGTTGTTCTTGTTCCTTCATCCCTGCTTCTTCTGGCTATCAAGACAGAAAAAAAATGAGGAAATTAAAGTTTTCTCACTATGTGTAAACTCATAGAATTTGCTTCTGGTTCCATCCATGGTACTGTGCCCATCTTTATAAGATAATAATCTTCTTTCTGTACTTGCAGAAATTACTAACTTCCTTCTCATGAAAGGAAATTCATGCTTATTAGACCCTTGAAGATTCACAAGTGAAAGTTGCAGTGTAAGCCCTGCCGTAATCATATGATTGGCATTGTTCTATTTGAATAATTAAAATAGCTACAATACCAACTCCATCAGCAGCTATGGTTCTAAACTAAACCGTATTCCCATTTCGCCATTTATTAACATAATCTTTCTCCTTCAATTGTAGTTAATTTGTTCTGTCAACTTCTTGGAAACATTTAATAATTCTCTGCTTGCTAGAGATGTAAAACCTTGAATTTTTATCAAGTATGATCAGTTTAAGGCTTTGTGTATTTTTTTTTAAATAAATGTATCCCTTAATTGTACAATCCTCTTTTGGGAAAACTCAAGCCAAAACACTGCTCTTAGAAAGATCAACTCTTCAAAAGGTTTCGCCACTTGGAAAATACACTTAATTATTAAATAGCAGCCTTCTTCAATGTTTCCCCCAGTTCATAGTGCCTTGATTGTGTTTTCCCATTTAAAGATTAAATCTCAAGTCAAATATTTAATCTTGGACAAAGCAAAGCATTTAGAAATAGAAAGCGTTCCATCATGCCTAGACAAGTACTGTACAGGTCTTGTTCCCTTGCTAGTGGTTATTGACAGGACTGCTGTCCCTCATTGCTATTATGGGCTCCATCAGTGCTGCCAGGAAAAAGGGACTGTGGCATTTTGGCAGTTGTTCTTTGCCAGGCTCTAAACTTTCTTTTAAGCTTTACAAGTTGGCTACAGAGTCATTTTAAGAGTGCTATTTGACATCTGGGCAGTTGACCTAGTCATAATTGAAAAATAAATTGTCTCTGTGTTGTCTTCCTTCTTCTCTGCTGTAGTGCTTTATGAATAAGAGACATATATTTCAAATAGATCAAAGTTTTATTCAGTATAATAATATTTAAATGTAATAGTCCTGATTATGTTAAATACATTTATGATTTATTTTAATATTGGATGAGAACTATTAAGTCTATTTTTCAAAGTTAGCAAGTTAACATTATTATTAAGTCTTAAAATTTATGAAGGCCAGGAGTCAGTCTCTCTCTCTCTCTCTCTCTCTCTCTCTCTCTCTCTCTCTCTCTCTCTCTCTCCTACCCTTCCCTTAAATCCTAGCTAAATGCCATGTGCTGCACCCCATTTTGCATAACTTGTTTTTGTGGTTAATGAAAATTTAACAGAGAGCTTTAATCACCAGCCAGGAGGCAAGATTCTGAACTAAGTTGCAAGAATTAAACATGCAAATGAATAACTTAATGCAGAAACAATAACATAGAGTTAATTTTTTTTTACTTATCAGGTGATTTGATTAAATAAAATTGTGTTACTAGATCTTTACTATTTATATCCCCATGCAAGTCAAAATACCTATGAAAAATGTTAAAACCATGGTAGAATGTTAAGTTATAAAACATTTCTTTCTCCTCAAAAGTTACAGGAAAAGGGCTATGCCATGAATTTTAGAGTGAATGCATATTTCTGAGATAGTTTGGACATCTTATTTTTTGTTTTAGCAAAAATCATCTTCAGATTAACTATGATGAAATTTCTATGCCCTAAGGAATTTATAATCAGTAGTGAAAAGAAAAATGAGCCCTACTTCATGTTATGATTATTGAAGTGAAACTACTTTTTTATATAAACAAATAGAATGGATGACACATTGACTTTTGAATAGTTTGCTCTTTATTAACTTTATGGAAATTGATAAACAGTGATTTCCGTATTTAACGATATTAGTACTTCTCTCCATTAACCTGTATCAAGTAGTCTATGACCCTACCACTAGCCTTCCTCTTTCCTCCCACCAAGCTTCTTTTCCCTCCCACTATCTCTGGTTACACTTGATTTAACTAGAGCTCCTACCACTGACTCAAATGGAAAATATGTAGGACGGCTGGCCAGAAAGCAGGCATGCGGTAGAATCCTTTTGGACGCCAGTGGTCTCATTTAGTGCTAATGATAGCCTGCAATGGCTATCAGTCATTTCAGGGAATACCCATGCCATAAGCTACAGGGATTTGAAATCAAAGAGGAAAGTGCACACCACTGAACATATGCATATCAGTAGTCATCAGTTTCCTGCAGTGGGTCTTGAAACAAGCGTAGAAATAGTATGTGAATATGACAATAATAATCTGTTTTGAATTTGAATAGCACTTCCCCTTTTCAGTGAACTTCTCCATCTATTATCTAATATATATATATATGATGTGTGTGTGTGTATGTGTGTGTATTGAGACAGGGTTTCTCTATAGCTTTGGAGCCTGTCCTAGAACTAGTTCTTGTAGAACAGGCTGGCCTCAAACTCACAGAGATCCGCCTGCTTCTGACTCCCGAGTGCTGGGATTAAAGACGTGTGACAACATTGCCTGGCTGCCTATTAGCTAATTTAATCCTCATAGCAGCACTATAAAGCAGGCAAGGAGGCCTGGAAGTATTTTTACTCTGTTTGACCCATGACAAAACATAAGTGAAATGCCTTGAATTTAGAACATATGACTCCAAACAGTCCATCCATCCTGCCATCTCTTACTTCAAGTAGAGCAACTTTAGTTTCAGAGTACATGATTCCCTCAAGGAGAGGGTAGCTACTTTAAGAGATATTTTTAGCACATTTTCCAAAACATTTTAATGTTCAAGCCTAGAGAACAATTATAAAAAAAATACAGTGGAGACCTGATCTCGGCGTCAGGAGAGCCAGCACTGGGGTGACTTTCTGACCCCGTGGCATCAGCCCAGGACAGGGAACTCAGAAGTTCCTCAACCCCCTATCCTTCCTGGGCTCTCTGCAGGACCTCTACTCCCTGCATACTGCCTCTTTCTTCCTATCCCACCTAGCTTGCATCCAGAACCCTCCCCTCTTCGGCCCCTCTGCCCTGTTTGGGCACATAACATCACCCAGCTCAGCCTGTCTGGGCGCTGGGTCCTAATCCTCAGGGCACCCAGGCAGGCGGAAGTTCCTTTGTTTCAATAGCCTGCCTGCACCAAACAAGGTAGGCGCTTTGTTTACGAGCTACCCAACCAGCACGGAGACCTGATCTTGGCGCCAGGAGAGCCAGCATTGGGGAGAGCCATCAGTGGGCACGGAGATCTGATCTCGGCACCAGGAGAGCTCTCACTGGGGAGAGCCATCACTGGGAAGGTGCATCAGTAGGCAAGAAGACCTGATCCTGTTAAAGAAGATCCATAGGGGAGCATTCGGAGGAAGAGATGTGCAGGCACCAATGCAAGAATTCACCCAACAATCTGAAAAGCAACATGAAACCACCAGAAACCAGTGACCTCACAACAGGAGGACATGAATACCTTAATCAAGAAGAAGTAGAAAAAATTGACTTTATGAAAGTGATTGACGCCCTTAAAAGCATGTAAAGAATGCCCTTATAGAAATGGATGAGAAATATAAAAGAAAGTTTGAAGAATTTAATAAATCAGTGAATGATATCCTAGAAAAACAAGGAAAAACAATCAAACAGATAAGGGTCAGCTGAACATGGAAAATTTAAGTAAACAAACAGAGACTACAGAAACGAGAATAACCAACAGAATACACGAGATAGAAGAAAGCATCTCAGATTCTGAGGATACCATAGAAAAAATAAACACACTGATCAAAGAAAACAGCAAAACCAACAAATTCTCATCACAAAACATTCAGGAAATCTGGGACACAATAAAAAGACCAAACCTAAGAATAATAGGAGTAGAAGAAGGAGAAGTGCAGCTCAACGGTCCTGAAAATATATTTAATAAAATTATAGAAGAAAACTTTCCCAACCTAAAGAAAGATATACCTATGAAGGTTCAAGAAGCATACAAAACACCGAATAGGCTGGATCAAAAAAAAAAATCCCCTCGCCATATAATAAATACAGAATAAAGAAAGAATATTAAGAGTTGCAAAGGAAAAAGGCCAAGTTACTTATGAAGGTAAACCTATCAGACTTACACCTGACCTTTCCATGGAAACCATGAAAGCCAGAAGGTCCTGGATAGATGTACTGCAGAAACTAAGAGACCATGGATGCAAGCTCAGACTACTATACCCAGCCTAGTTTCATTCACTATAAATGGAGAACACAAAATTTTCCAGGATAAAAACAAATTTAAACAATACGTAGCCACAAATCCAGCCTTACAGAAAGTAATAGAAGGAAAATCACTAACCAAGGAGTCCAACAATGACCACAATAACTCATACATCTAAAGACCTTTCACCAGCACAACTCAAAGAAGGGAAACACACAAACTCTATGACTAAAAAAGTGACGGGAGTTAACAACCACTGGTCATTAATATCACTTAATGTCAATGGACTCAACTCACCTATAAAAAGGCACAGGCTAAGAGATTGCATAAGAAAACAGGATCCAACATTCCGCTGTTTACAAGAAACATACCTCAACCACAAAGACAGGCACCTACTCAGAGTAAAGGGCTGCGAAAAGGCTTATCAAGCAAATAGACCTAAGACATAAGCAGGTGTGGCCATACTAATCTCTAACAAAGTTGACTTCAAACTTAAATCAATCAGAAGAGATGGAGAGGGGCATTTTATACTCATAACAGGAACAGTTCATCAGGATGAAGTCTCAATCCTGAATATCTATGCCCTTAATATAAAAGCACCCACGTACATAAAAGAAACATTCCTAAAACTCAAGGCAGCCATCAAACCAAACACACTAATAGTAGGAGACTTCAACACTCCTCTCTCACCAATGGACAGGTCAATCAGACAGAAACCTAACAGAGAAATAAGAGAATTAATGGAGGTAATGAAGCAAATGGACTTAACAGACATCTATAGAACATTCCACCCAAATAGGACAGAATATACCTTCTTCTCTGCAGCTCATGGAACCTTCTCAAAAATTGACCACATACTCGGTAACAAAGCAAACCTCCACAGTTACAAAAAAATATCCGTAACCTCCTGTGTCTTATCAGATCATCATGGATTAAAGTTAGAATTCAACAACAATGCTACCCCCAGGAAGCCTACAAACTCATGGAAACTGAAAACTCAACTACTGAACCACACCTGGATCAAAGAAGAAATAAAGAAAGAAATTAAAATCTTCCTTGAATTCAATGAAATTAAAGAAACAACATACTCAAACTTATGGGACACTATGAAAGCAGTCCTGAGAGGAAAGCTCATAGCACTAAGTGCCCACTTAAAGAAAATTATCCATTATGATCAAGTAGGCTTCATCCCAGAGATGCAGGGCTGGTTCAACATACGAAAATCTACCAATGTAATCCACCATAAATAATAAACTAAAAGAAAAAAAAACATATGATTGTTTCATTAGATGCTGAAAAAGCATTTGACATAATTCAACATCCCTTTATGATAAAAGTCTTGGAGAGATTAGGGATACAAGGGTCATACCTAAATATAATAAAAGCTATATACAGCAAGCTGACAGCTAACATGAAATTAAATGGAGAGAAACTCAAAGTCATCCCACTAAACTCAGGAACACGACAAGGCTGTCCACTCTCTCCATACCTCTTCAATATTGTACTTGAAGTTTTCGCAATAGCAATAAGACAACATAAGGGGATCAAGGGGATTCGAATTGGAAAGGAAGAAGTTAAACTTTCGTTATTTGCAGATGATATGATAGTGTACGTAAGCGACCCCAAAAACTCCACCAAAGAACTC